>NC_083613.1:16122712-16435212 GCF_963584025.1 Labrus mixtus
CCCCAGCGCCCGAGCTGTGGCCGGACGCTGCAGTTAAAACTCTAGTGGGTGCTCCTCACCTGTGACTCACAGGACAAACTGACACCTAGAAGACAAATACTCTTAACTCCAGAAACAGCTCCTGTGAAGCCTTTACTGTAATGGATGTTTGAACTGCCCTCAGTCATGACTTTGTTTTAAAACATGTATTGTATCTTTAACAGTGCAGTGGTTGACAAAGTACACAACTTCATAACTTGAGTCAAAGTTTAAAGTGTGGGTGGGCGGCTGTGGCTCAGTTGGTAGAGTCAGTCGCCTCTCAACTGGAAGGTCGGGGGTTTGATCCCCAGCTCCTTCAGCCACATGTCCAATGAATCCTTGGGCAAGACACTTAAACCCAAGTTGCTCCTGCTGCTTCTTCAGCGGCCTATGAATGTGTATGTCTGCTATTCTGATGGTCACTTTACATAGCAGCCTCTGCCATCAGTGTGTGAATGTGTAGGTGTGACCTGCGGTGTAAAAGCACTTGAGTAGTCAGAAGACTAGAAAAGCGCTATTCAAGCTCAAGTCCATTTACCATTTACCATACTCTGGGTCATATATGACTTCAATACATGTGAGAGAATTATTACTACAGTTAAAATACTGGAGTATTGCTTTTAAATGTTCTTACGTTTTCAGACTACTAAAATCTCAAAGCATTGTTGTATTTTCACAATGCATGAGTGCAGTTAAGAACACATGGGTGTAAATTCTGCTGCGTTTTATGTATTTAGAAATCATTATTTACATGTTTTGAAGTCGCATGGGATTTCCAGATTTGCAGCTCCAAAATGAACAGAACAATAATAAAAGAAACCAAAAATACCTGATGAGCAGGGGAAATATCAGCTAGAATTTACACAGTGGGAAAACACTCACATTTCAAACACCGGATGAAGATATGGCCATGGGCTGAGGAGGAGAATCGTCATCCTTCACTGCCATAGCCATCATTACTGCCTGATCTGAGTGACGTTTGCTCTACATTCAGCCATGGAGAGGCACAACGTACAGGTTTAGACAAACCACAAACACAGTTTATTGTTTTTAAATAGGAAAGAAAATTCATCATCTACCTTCAGAACAAAAGTAGGGAGTAACAAAACATTCATAGAAATGTAGTGCAGAGTCAAAAGTGCGATAAATTGTCATTCAAATATATGGAGTAAAGTAATATATACAAAATAATACTAAATTAAAGTACAGGGAGGACTACTCACTAAATGTACTGCAGTCAATTACTCAAATGAATATACTTTGTTACTGTCCACCACTGTAACAGTCTCACACAGGTTGTTGTTGCAGGGTCATTTTTAAGCTATTTCATTAAAAATTAAAAATAAATCCCTTTTTTATTTTCAGCCCCTGTGTCTCTAAAATCCTCTGTACGTCCCTGCTAACAAATATACACTCTAGACAGAAAAAGTGATTGTTTGATGATGGTTCTGATCAACATTTTCTGTGTTAAGATTTTAATTTAGTGTATTTTTAATTATTTTAATTAGTCTATTTTGTGAGGCTGCGGTGAAATGTCTCATCTTGTAACGTGACATGAATCCTCGGATATGACCCTGAAAATGAGAAAGCTTTATTGATTCATTGATTGATGGATTGGTTTTAAGCGCCGGGTGATTTCTTCCTGCTCTCCGTCTCTGACTGCTCGAAGAAGCTTTGCAGACACAGAGCTGCAAACATTTTAGCGTTAACCTTCAATAATCCTGCATGAGCTCTTTAGAAATTAAACTGCTCGTTTTACCAACATGAAGAGTGTCAGTGATATTTGGCTTAAAGAAGAGGAACACCTCGCGGGTCTGAGATTCGTCAAAGCGGCTCTTAGAGGGATTTAAAGCTCCAGAGAAACAGCGGACTTTCAGTGTTGTAGAAGCCGACCGAAGCGGTCAGGAGGTCGGCCACTGAGTCAGCGGTGAACCGGGCTCTGATTTTTCACCGGAGCTCGTCTACGTCAGGTGGATATTTATATTTTATATCAAAAATCTTTATCTAGGCAGTAAAATGTCTGTTTATTCTTATAACTATAACTAAACCGTTCACTAAAATGAATGCATCTGTCTACGCTATTTGGACGTTTAAAACATGAATACAACTTGAACTTGCTCAACTTGAAATAGACAAGGTGATCAAAATAAAACAGGAAACAAATCAGAATTATTTGGTGTTTCTCTGCTCTGTCGCCTCCGTTGGTTTGTTTTGTTTTTTGTCTTTTCAGATTCAATATAGTCATATTGTTTATTTCTTGTAAAAGAGGCTCATCTGGGAAATAATACATTATTATAAAAATACTTCAAATGTCGATGTAACTGTGATAAATGTCTTAATCTTTTGACCGTAAATAAACGATAGTTGAGGTGAACAGATAAAAAAAATCAACGCATATAGACACCACGTCTGTAGGCGTATGCATAGTGACAGGTTATAATAGGCTACACAAATTTAAAGGATGGCGATGAAATAGCCTAAATCACTGTTTTTCATGCATATAAAGAAATTAGATTAAAAATAAAAAATGTGAATCGTTCCAGGTTAAATGTGACATTTTTATATGACTTTAAATCAGACCTGACTGTGACCGATCGCTGCTTGTTTTCTGACAAATGCTTAATCCTTACATTTGTCTGTTAATAAAATATATGTAAATCCATTCACATCTCTGACATCAAGTTAATATACGGTCTATCCCACGAGCCGAGCAGAGACACATCAGAAACTGACCCAGCTCCCTGTCGAAACATATAACACGTTTTCTAACAAGGACGGGATGATCTGCAGCCTGATCAGCACAGACAGAACCAGCAGCAGTATAAACACAGCTGCTATAATCCGGATTTATGACGGCATTATTCCAAACATGCACCGGCCCTGCAGATCACCAGGGGTGTCTCCAGGATTTCTGGACACCATGAAGACTGCACATTGGGCCCCTCCTCGGCCAACCCTGAGATTATACAATAAGCACACCTCCATTATACAAATGAGCCATTAAAGGATATAAATGAAGGCTTGCTCCTTCAACTCTTTTAGGTGTTTCAAAATGATACAGTCACTTAAATTTAATGATCAACACTATCAAAAAAAGTACTGAAGCTTTTAAAAAACAAAATCTATTTCGTCAGTCCATCAATAATTTCAGCAATCTCCTGCACACTGTTTAAGTTGCACAAAAATATTTCCAACGTATTTGTGCAATTTAGACCATAGTGCAGGAGTTTGCTCGCAATTTTTGATCATTTAAATCAAACAATAATAGTTAAATTAAAATTAGCACTCCATCTTTTTTGTGTGTGAATTGTTTTTATGTTTTTTTTATAAGAACTATTTTCAGAGTTCAGGAAGAGTTAAGCATCATGTGCATGCATCTGTCCAGTTTTTCAATGCAGAAAAACATTGGTAATTTTTTGGTGTAGGTCTAAATCAAAACATTGCCAATGTGTTTTTGCAATTTAGACCTTCTGCAGGAGTTTGCCTGCAATATTTGATAATTAAATACAAGAAATTACCCAAAGGTGACTTCTGTTTGGCAGGGTGTAGACTGACCCTTGACATGTCTTACATTAGATTTTTAAAATGTGAGGCCATAAAATGTCTTTAAATAGGTCTGAAATTTTAGAAGGCACATGTCTGAATACTTCATCAAATCTACACTGTCATTATGTTATATAGTTATTTCTTGTTTATTTGCTTGTTCACTTGTCGATTCACTGCATCTACGGCAGAGTTTCCTGTACACGTTTACACACCGTGAACAGAAGAGAGAAAAGAGGACATGCCAGATAAAGTAAATTTGGCTTCAAGATGAAAAAAAAACAGAGAATTGTTGGCATGATATGCAAAGAAAAGTATAATCTTGAGACGATCAGATCCAAAATCCAGAAAGCACAAACTCCACGTGGTGCAAAACCTATTAATTGTTCTTTGTTTGGCCCTTAAAAAGTCTTAAATGTCATTTTATGCGCAGAAAACCTGTTTTTGTTACCGTGCTGAAACCAGTATCAATATCATTAGATTTTTACTATCGAATAAAATTCTGCTATCGTGACAACTCTAAATAATCATAACTTTGTGTTATACATTTAGAAGGTCAGTTGTACTTTAAATTAATCAAACAATGAATTAAATTGTGTAATAAATGCAACTGTCATTGGCACTGGCATTTGGATAATTTTGAAGTTCTTTATTTTCAGGATAAGTAAATTATCATCATATCATGTTGATTCATTGGTCCAGTTTTCTCTTTACTCTGACAGAAACTAAAACTATAGATTTATTTCAGCACTAAAAAGGGCCCGAATCCCTTTGGGGCCCTTTTTAGTCTAGTGAGCCCCACACTTTCCCCCCCTCTATTACACCCATGACACTGTAAAACATCTCACAGTAGTTTCATATTAACAAAAAATCTATGCAGAAAACAAGCTGCTCTAAACATGAAATAAATAAATCAAATAGTCTCCTCTCCTCTATTCTGCACATTAGAGGCTGACGTCTGCTCTGCACATGGGTGCGTGTGACCTCAGAGCGTGGTGTAAAGTGTTCGTGCGCGTGCGCCTGCAGGACTACTTAGCAGGCCCATTGACATTAAAGAGAGGTAAACAGAGGGGAGGGCTGTTACCATTGGTTGAGAGGGGCTGTGAGGTCGGACTCCGCCCCGGTAGTACACGATGAGGTAAATCAAACTCTCTCTCTCTCTCTCTCCCTCTCTCTCTCGCTCTCTCTGTCAGACACACAGCCTGGCTCTCTCTCCGCTCTCTCTTCAGTGTCAGTCTGCAGTAGTGACTACACACAGACACACAAACAGACACACACACACGCACACACACACACACACCGCTCCTGCCTTGCCAAGCGGCTGTAAGGATGCAGCAGAGGCATGAAGGACTGCGGGCTGTGACTCTCTGAAAAGGAGGATGTTTCCATCGAGAGGGAGAGGGACGCTGTGTTAGAGCGGGAGGAGCAGAGCAGAGAGAAGAACGGGACTCTGCGGGCTGCTGCTGCTGCTGCTGCTTCACCGGGGACCGAGCGGCCGGAGCCTGCGGGCTGAGGGGGAGTGAGCCGCTGCAGGAGGAGAAGTTTCAGGATGCAGACTTCAGCTCGGGACCACCGATAACAAGTTAATACTGCGACGACAAGGACCCGCGTGCGTGCGTGCATGCGTGTGAGAGTGTGTGTGTGTCAGGATGAGTCTGGTCTCGGGCTTCCCGCACCACCCGGTCATGCACCACCACGACAGCCACCACTACTCCCTGCACGCGGCGGCAGGGCGCTGTCACGAGGACACCGGGGCTCCTCCGTACTTCACGAGCTGGCTCATCAGCCACACGGATATGTCTCCCACAGAGTATGGCCTAGCGCCCGGCTACAGTCCAGAGTACCATGGCAACAGCGGCGGAGGGGCCACCGGCGGCCTGGACCCGCACCATCACCACCACTACGGCCCCGGCGGCCTGGTCCCGGGGCCCGGAGCCATCACCGTGAACGGAGCCGCCGTCGGTATGCACCACCACCACACACACCCGCGCCCCGTGAAGCGGAGACCCACCGCAAACAGGAAGGAGCGTCGGCGGACTCAGAGCATCAACTCGGCCTTCGCGGAGCTGCGGGAGTGCATCCCAAACGTGCCCGCGGACACGAAGCTGTCCAAGATCAAGACTCTGCGGCTCGCGACCAGCTACATCTCATACCTGATGGACATCCTGGACAAGGACGCACCGCACGGGGACACGCAGGCCTTTAAGGCCGAGCTGAAGAAGACGGAGGCCCGCGAGGAGCGGCGGAAGAGGGAGGCGGTAAGAGCGCGTGAGCCCAAACAAATAGGCTAACCTTAAATGAAGATTTAAACTAAAGAGGAGACAGACACACACACACACACACACACACACACTCACACACTTGATCTCCACAAACAAACTGAAATACTTAAATTCAACTTGGAAAAAAACACTGGCGCTGCAGCTTTGCTGTGTGTTTGCTGTTTCTCAGGATGGAGGTCTGCAGCTGCACACTCTGTCAAACATAGAGTAAAAATAAAATAGGCTAATGATAATAATTTCAAATTTAATGATTAAATTAGGATCGTGCATTTATGTAGCCTACTAAAATAGCCTAACTCCTAACCAATTTGTTTTTCTCCAGTCACGATTTTTAGAGTGTTTATCTTGTTCTGATCTGAGTCCTGACCGACATTCATCTCTGAGTGTAAACAATCATTATTAATACTCCTGGTTTTATGTTTATTCCCCTGAAAATGTAGAACTGAACGTCACAGTTGTCACTTCCTCTTCACGCTTTTAAAACAATAAAAATGATTTGCGTACAAAGTGAACCAAACATGTTGGTTTAATAAAACTTGAAAAGAAAAACGTTCAAACTCCCACAGGAAGAATTATGTTTATTTTTAATATAGTTTACATATAAACTTCTACATTAAATAAAGTCAAAAGACAATTAAATGTAAAATATGTTAAATTATTACTTTACTTGTACTATTAAATAGGATCCCACTCCGATTTTTTAAACAGTATCCTAAACGAACACGGACTTCGTGGTAAAATCAAAAATTAAGAAAAATAAACAAGACATCATATAGGCTAGTAAAAGTTATCTTAAACTATCTTTTGTGAAATATATGTGTAATTTGAAAATAACAATAGACTCTGTGTACCATCTTGTTCGGCTGTTTTTGAAAGGTTATTGACCATGAGATCGTTAGGCTATCTTTATTTAAGGAGGTCGTCGCTGCTGCAGAAAAGAAAATAATATATATTTTTTTGTCATTGCTATTAAAGATTACAGACAGGCAGCTCTCAGAATACAGAAAAACACAGAAAAGGTAAAAAAAAAAAAAAAAAAAGATAAAAAGGCAGAAACGTAAAACACAACATGTAAACATCGTAGTAAAAAAGCACTGTAATCCTAGTCGTGTACACGGTTGTCACAAGAGTAAAGGGTAATAAATTCAGAGTCCGAGTGTGATTTAATGTGACTTTAATCGTGTTTCTACGCGGCCTCATGCGGCGTTATGAAATGTGCAAGACATAACCTCAAGTTGTTTTTAAGCGTCTCAGACACGGTGAATAAATCTGATCAAAGCGGGATTGAGGATGCTCTATTTAAAGAACAATTAGAAAAATGTCGCTGATGATTTGTAACCTTTAATTAATGAAGAGAGGAAGGAGACAGATATAGATAGTCCGCCTTTTCTCTAGGCCTCCGGGTTATTTTACCTTTAGAACCAAAGTCGCTAGATTAATGACCTTTAGGCCTACATGAAGACAGACAGATAGATAGATATTAAAAAAACACAACACATAGTAGGCTACATAGATTAAAGGGGGGCTGTTAAAAACAACAGCTGATGAAAAGTTTATATTTCATATTGTTCAGGGTTGTTAATATTTTATATTTAAATCTGTGGAGACTTTCAAAACATCCGGGTCTCATAGAGCGACACGAAATGCTTCAAGGCAAGTCACATATCCACGCTTTGTCCCGGACCTTCAGCGTCTCATTCAGACTCACAAGGTTTAGTCCATTTTAACCAAGCTGGGATGCTAAGCTAAGGCTAAGCAGCAGCACATAGCCTTACCTCCCCTCCCCTCCTCCTCCTCATAAACACAAAGATTGAACATAATAACGGGAAAGAGTCCGTGAGAGGGGAGACGCTAAATTGGTTTCCATCCTCAGACAGCTTGGAGCCAGCAGGGGCCACGCGCTGCAGCTCTGTTATTGCTATAGCAACACTCTCTCTCTCTCTCTCTCTCTCTCTCTCTCTCTCTCTCTCTCTCTGCACGCTTTATTCCGCACATTCCCACACGTGCACGCCACACACATCCTGCAGAAACCACAGCAGCATATAACAAACCTGATCAGGACTTATTGATTAGAATTAAACTCATATTAAAACGTTTTTACATTTAAACAATCAAAGACAAAAAAAGTGTTCTCTTTTAGTCCAGGAGATCATCAAACTGCTGCTATGATGCAACACTTTGATTTGAGTTAATTATCCTTTTTTTACAGTTTTAAATGTTGCTAAAAATCAGAAACAGCCTCAGAATTTAAAAAGTATTAATTGTGAGGGAATTCCCAGTGCTCAAACTACAGTACAAAACAAGATTTAGAAAACAGAGCCTTAAATATACGTCAGTGTAAAATAAAATATGAAGTACGGGTTTAATGTAAAGAAATGTGTGTGATAGACTAAAAGGACAAATACATCATATACGTCTGCCTGTTGTTTTGACACATTTATCTCCTGACTGACCGGTCCTTCATCACCTCCTCTGCCTCCTCAGCTCACATGGAGATTTAGTCCTGCACAGAAAGTGTGTGTGTGTGCAGAAACAAAGTGTGTTTGTGTAGAAACAAAGTGTGTGTAGAAACAAAGTGTGTGTAGAAACAAAGTGTGTTTGTGTAGAAACAAAGTGTGTGTGTGTAGAAACAAAGTGTGTGTGCATGGAAGCAAGCTGTGTGTGTGCCCAAACCGAGCGTGTGCAGAAACAATGCTGTTTACACATGCACAATACTCCCAAAAACGTTCCTGAAATTTTCAGGGTGAGCTGCCCCAAAATGTTTCCCTCCAGCCTCGTGGTGCATTTTCTGCATGAAGTGGAGGTGAGCTGTACAAGGAAAACTCTCACCGAGAGAGCAGGTGGAGGTGGTGACGTTTGTAGGCCGTATCGTAATCGGTGTGTGCACTTTACGAAGCGGCAGGATTCTGTTTTCTGTTGACCAGTTTGTTCTTCTCCGCTCATTTGTTGATATCGTTGAAAAATATTGTTGTTGAGTGAAAGGCAAAAATTCTCATAACAATGTCAGACTCTTACGTCATGTCCCGCCTCCTGTGACCTCCCAGCCCCCCTCCTCCTGTCCGACAGGGAGAGTCTTTTGCTGTGAGGTGCATGTGTGAACAAGCAACTCAGAGAGAATCCAACAACGTGACACACACACACACACACACACACACACACACACACACACACACACACACACACACACACACACACACACAGAGGACTGAAGAGAGCATAATAATCGTCTCCTCTCTGTAGGAAGTGTGGAGTCTAATTGAATACAGAGAGCAGATTCTGCTCACATTTCAAACTTAGATCTCTAATCGGAAGATGTGGTGCTGTTAATAACTCATGTCACACTCGTCCTGATGCACACACACCACGCATACACACACACACACACACACACACACACACACACACACACACACACTGTGGTGCTGCAGCTGCTTTTAAGTAGGCTACAGATAATTTATTCATTAAGTCCTTCAAACTGTTTGTTTGGAAAGTTGGAAGATCCTTGATCTTTTAGTAGATGAATCATTAAGGGTATATTTAACGAGGTAAACTTCAGATTCTGTTAGACTAGATGAATTGTTTTTTATTGACCCTGAGGGGAAATTTGTCTTCAGTGCAAAAGTGCAGAGAAAACACACATCTCTGTATAATAAACATGACACAAGACAGGAGCCATAAAACCATGTCAAGTAATGAAAAAAAAATCAGTAAAATAGATCGATTTCCATATGCACAATAAAAAAAACTATAAAGTACAATACATAAACACTTCTAAAAAAGATCCTAAATAAATCAGAACATGAGTTTCATACGGTGCAGGGTCAGGTTCATGTGTTAATGTCACTGATTTTAAGATAACTTTATTAAATGTACTTACATGTAAAAGGAAAGGAAAGGGGTCACATACAAATGCAAATATAATCTACAAAATATTATAATAATAAAAATGTAAATAACCTTAAGTGTGTGCACTGTGTACCCTTTTACTCATGGACAGATCAGAGATTGCACTCATAGTGTAGCGTTTGATTTGATTCATGAAACATGTGACAGAGGATGGAAAAGAAGCTGCACATTATGGATTACATGAGATGTAAACCTCTGTGGAATATGCAAGAATAAATGTTTAATTTATGCAGCAAAAATGTAAACTCAATATAATAAACTATATGCGTTTATAAAACCGTAAAAAAATAAAGTTTGTGTCGACGTGATAAGTGAGCTGAAATACAGGGGAAAGTGTCTGTGAGTTACAGGATTGATGAGCGATGTGCAACATCTTGATAACGTTCAATCAGTGGTGCAGGGTATACTCAGGTATACTCAGGTATACTCAGGTATATGGATAGTTTTCAGTCTCCATAGAGTATATCCACTTCTAAATCCCCTGTCATTCACAGTACAATATTTAGTAGTATGCTTTTACTATACGGTAAAGGGATGACCCTCCTGTCTCTGTCTAATTGGCTGGTTAACACTTACTAAATGTGCAAGAGCCATCGTACATGTCACAGAGGCTGTTTGTCCTCTGCAGGACGGAACACTTGGGGTAAAAAGCCAGAGTATACCCACTTCTTCAGGCACTACTTCGTTCAATAATATAATAATATATACATTATGTTCTCCACTGCATTTATCTTTGTTCTATCTTGACACTGTGTTTGCACATGAGTAAGACATTTAGTGCATGAAGGGAACATTTGAAAAAAAAACATTTGTTCAGTGCAGATTGAGAGGAGTTCAGCTCGTCGGGAGCAACATTTGAGGCAGGTTGTTGTTTAGTGTGTGTCAGCTTTACAATCCCATTCTACTGTCATATAAGTAAACTTTAAAAACTATCACAGCGTGGCTGCAGTATCGTGATAATATTGTATCGTTCTGGCCTTTAACCGTGGTTAACGCGGTGTTCAGGTCAGAATGACCTATTTACAATTTTTAAGAATAACGATACAAGAATGAATGTTTTCAACCTCGTGTTAGAAGGTAACATTCTGCTTCAATAGAGCAGGACTTACTTTCGGCTCAGTTCGGGGTTTGATAGCTGCAGTTTTTTTTAAAGAACAGATCTTGTAAAATGTATTTTATTTTTTTACATTTCGGCTTTATTTCTGTTAAAACATTTCAAGGCTTCAACAGGGCGGGTCGGGAACGTTTTGTGTGAAAACGGACTCAAACGTTTTCACAATTATGTTCCACAAATGTTGAGATGCTTCTGATGTTTCACAAAGTAGTGAAAAACTGAGTGACGCCCGCTCTGTGTCACGTTTGTGATGATGCACTAAATCAAAGGACTGACTTTACCGTACACACACACTGCACACACTCACTGCAAACACACACTGAACACACACTGCACACACTCACTGCAAACACACACTGAACACACACTGCACACACTCACTGCAAACACACACTGAACACACACTGCACACACACACTGCACACACTCACTGCAAACACACACTGCACACACACACTGCACACACACACTGCACACACACTGCACACACACACTGCACACACACTGCACACACACATTGCACACACACACACACACTGCAGGTAGTCATTGATCAGAACTCTGTTTGGATCTCTCACTCAACTTGAACCTTCAAAATCTTTCGATTAAATGTGCAGAATTATAAAATCGTAAACATCACAATGTAAAGATCTGCAGACGATCAGCTGGTGAACGTATTTAAAAAAGCTTCAGAAGACGTCATAGTTCATCTCCTGCAATATTGGTATTTCTGAATACTTGCCATGCTCTGAAAGAAAAGGCTGTGATTTATTTTTGTTAAAAGTGAAGACTTTATAAAACAGAACCAGCTTATTGAGCAGGTATGTTTACTCAGAGAGGGATTAAACTCCAGTAAACTCTGCTCTCTACTCTCTGAACAAAATGAAATACTAAACAATAAACTATGAGCCTGCATTAGACAGCAGTGATACACTGAGGAGCGCAAAGAAAGCAGAAATAAACATGATAATAAATTGTGTCTGCACGTAACGGACGTGTTAGTTTACAACAGATGTTGTTCCAGTTTTTACTCTGAAGCCGTGTGCACAGGACAATGTCACATCAGGAGGATAATAATCATACATTATAAAATATGTGTTCAGAAAATGATGATTTATAATGTTAGAGAAATGTTTCAGAAGCAAACTTATTTGTTAATAATAATTAACTGCGCTCTTTCTAACATCCTTGAATTAGCACCATCAACATTACACTGATTAGCAGGATAGCTACAGTACTTACTAAAACACATAAAAGTAAATATATGATATACATAAACTTCCCTGTAGGCCTTCTAACGGTAGAATAGAATAGATGTTTATTTGCACAGGTACAAAGCAGTACAGGTGTATTGGTCTGTGTGAGTTATGAGTCAGCTTTATAATATTTAAAGATATGAAAGAAGTAAAATAAATGACATTGTTATTACAAAGACCTCAACAGAAACACATTGTGTGTCAATTTCAGTGATTGCAATACACACACACACACACACACACACACACACACACACACACACACACACACACACACACACATCTATAAGTGTAGCTCTGGTGTATTTTTATTGTGTGTCTCCTCGTGTCTGCTCTCCTTATAAACGACAACCCTTTCTTTGATTGGACCTCTTCTACAATAACGAACCAGAAACTTTTGATGGACCAATCAGCTGCTTGTTTATTGCTCGGTCACTTCTGTCTCCATAGTAACACTTTATGTTCATCTTTGTAAACTCAGAGAGAAAGAGGAGGGCGGGATGGAACACCTTCACTATGACTTTATTTATGAGTAACCTTCAGATCCTCTGATCCGGGTCCAGTATTATTATTTGGGTCAGTAATCTCTCCGTGGTGACAGCACGTAACAGCACATCATTTATACACCATCGATCCGGAAAAATATTCCTGATGGATCAAAGTTGATTTTTGAAGAGATGATTTGGTGTTTGATTTGTTAAAGATCACAAAGTGAAACGGGCTCATGATCGCGATGAGAGGAGAGCGGACTGTGTGAGGGACGGGTTGGACCTGATCTCCACTGAGGCTCTGTTTTATTGATCTGCTGTGATAAAATATTTTATTTGTTATCATAAAGTAAAAATTCAGAGAAACACGCTGAGACGTGTCTGAGGGAGGACACGTTAAAAGTTCTGGATCAGACATGAAGATCACAATATTCACATTAGGCCTAAATAAAATCTGACCGGATGATGTCATCATTTGTACTTTTTTATAGGCCTACTTTCTAATGAAATAAAAGTTTGTTTTTATTCTACACTCCTGGGAGGGTACTAAATAGTCCACACGCTGCACCTCTCTCTGGAAATGATTATTATGTAGTCCGCACATTCACTGCTAGTTCAGGATTAACATTGTAATTCTTGAAACCGTCAAAAAGTAGTTTCTCTCTTAGGGCACGTTCTTAGATTTCTTCGTTAAAAAATAATGACGTAATTTAACCGGAAATATTTTTTAAATCTTTGAATCTTGAGTCATTCATCACGGAAATGATTCTAAAAAAAATGAATTACACATTGTTTATACGAGGGTTTTGTTTATTATCATACTTGATACATTGAGAGTTATTTTTCTCAAAAATGCTGATTTAAAAAGAAAATCATAGTGCTTTTTTTTTTACTAGTGGAAGTTCAAACTTTTATGCCCCCTCGCATTTATTTTCTTTTACAATCTAAAAAACACCAAAAATACAACATAGTGGTGTAAATCATTTCTAAATTCAACAGTTTTAAGTGAAAATTAATCAGGAAAATAAAATAATGACCAGGTGTCTCAAAAATGTAATAACTCACAAATAATAATAAGTAGCCTATTAAATCAGATTGCGATTACGTTTTTTTTGTTTACTTAAATATGTGAGAAAATATTTCTTCATAGAATGCATAATAAAGTGCAAAAAATGATAATTGACGAAATTAGCTTTATTACCGGATGTATCTAATTTGATATTCATCATAATTTATTATAAATAATCCACATATTATGAGTTGATTTCATGTTGCCTCGGTCCAGTAAATATCTCTGTTGAAGCAACAATTTGAATGTTTCTCTTTCTTTCCTTATCTTTTTTTAAATAACTTGAGTTTTTCATGAAAAATCCTATTGGAGCGTGCCCTCCGCCCCCTGGTGGATTATCTGTGCACTGCATGTATGCGGTTTAATTCATTAGTTTTGTTTTTTAGGTTAAAAAAAAGATCTGATTGAAAATGCAAAGGTCTCCAAAAATTGTGTATCAAATTTTGTTTCATTCGGCTTTTAAAGGTTTGAGACTTCATTCATCATATAAGCACAGATTTAAAAAAAATTGTGATGGTAAATTTCTAGCCAAAATAGCAAGACATCACGAGTCACAATTATGTAGACTAAATGGACAATTATAAAGTAGACCTTTACTATATATACCCATTAATGGTTAGCCATCCGGACAGTTTCCTTAGCTTATTTTTATACAAACCAATAAATTAATCTCATATTTATTACAGATTTTTTTTTGGTCTAACACAAAATAAATAATTGATTTGAAATGTAAATGTAGGCCTATAGTTTAGGACTAGCTATATACATATATATATATCTATATATATATATAGATATATATACATATATGTATATATATATCTTATACAAAATGACAAGTTTTATTTACAAAATATGATTACAGCTTATAGAAAAAATACAAGTGTGTACACCTACATTTCAATAAATACATAAATGTTTCTGATTTTAATTAAAGATTTTTCTGTCTAAAAAAAAGCTCGGATGAGAGCAAGGCTGTCAGTGTGACGCATGAAACAGACATACGGACTTTAAAACAGTGTTTTAGAAATCTCTCTGAAGTGTTCAAACTGTTCAGGATCAAGAAAACATCAAGCACGGACAGAATCACGTTTCATTAAAATATGTAAAGTATTAGAATAAGTGACTTTATTGTCATCGTATGACTACAGTCTGCTGATCCTCTCTAACGTAAAAAATGTGTTTACTTCATGTGCCATATTCCGTTTTGTAGATTTCCCTGTTATATCGTACAGCTTTTAGGTCTGTTTTTGTCTCTTTTCTTTATCGCACAGCGAATAGACCGACATCAAATTAACCGGACTTCTTTCCGCGGATTGATATAACGCAACATACCACAGAGCCTGTGATAAGAGCCGCTTCCCCAGCAACCGTCTGCTTTTCTTAGTAACGATTTGTTCTTCAATTCAAGGAGGCTATACAAAATGTCACAATGCGTATATTAACAAATAGGTAGGCCTATATTATCCGTAATTAAGAGTGATAATCGACAATTCAACAGTAACAATACTACTCAAAAGTAAAAAATAATGATTAGGCCTATAGCCTACAAATACAAAGAGGCTAAACTAACGAAGAAAAAGTGTAATTCATTATTCTAATTTTGTTTATGAACTTAACAACAGTGATGTATCGAGGACACCAGACTGTTGCTATGCGTAACTGGTCAATGAGATTTAAATAAAGCAGCCTTGTAGCTTACAAATATCCTATTTCACATGACGAGATGTTTATTTTTATTGTCCTGTTCATGTTGTGTTATTTTAATCTCGGATGGTGTATGTCCTTAAAAAGGAGGAAGTTAAATGTGGTAAAGACTGTGAACAAGTTTAACTTTAATTATAAGTCTGTGTGCACGTGCATCACTTTGCATATTATGTCAATAACAATAAACTGTCTCCTGTCTGCAGGTGGAGATACCAAAGACGACCTCCTCCTCCTCGACTTCCTCCTCCTCCTCCTCCTCGTCATCAGCAGCAGTGGTAGATAAGAAGAGTAAAGGACGGACGGGTTGGCCTCAACATGTCTGGGCGCTGGAACTCAAACAGTAGCCTCCCTCATCCTCCTCTTCCTCCTCTTCTTCACCCTGCTCTCCCCCCTCTATGTGAGAGCTGATGGCGCTTCTCCTCCTCCGCAGATGATGGGACAATAAAGATCGCCTCAAAGGACTAACGGCGTCATCTTCATCACCTCCACCCTCTCCCTCTGTGTGGACCTGCACGCGCCGTGTTTCAGTGTGGAGGCACGCGGACAGTTCACTGACGCTTCGCCTTTTGGAGTTTCTGATTGAACGTGACGTCATATGGAGCAAAAACGCGTCTTTCTCGGATCGCTGTTTGAGGGTTTGATCCCTGATTTCCACCTTACAAATCACGTTCGGAAAATAAACCTTTTCAAGTAGTCAAACAAAAACTTCTAACTGAAAATAAAACCACATTAAAACATAGTTTACCGGTAGATGTGATCTTAAAGATGTTCAATTCCAAAATCATGTTATTATTCTAAGAAATTACATCAATATACGGGATGTTTAAGTGCCTTAATCCTTAAAATCAGTGTTTAAGTGGAAGAAAAAAAAACGCCATGTGTAGCTGAAGATGCAAATGGAGCCGTCAAAATAAACGTCAGGAATTTACGACCTAGAAAGAACAAGTGTTGCCTTTAAACCATCATCAGATAAAGAACATTTCTGTTGACTTAAGTTAGCTTTTTGAAGGTTTGATGGTTTATTACCACCTTCAATTTAACCCCAGAAATTAAATATTTTCAAGAAATTGGATTGAAGACTGATTACTGATTTTGTAAGCAGTTTGAATTCTCACATCTTGAGGTTGTTTCAAACCCAAATTATGTTTTATTGCTCAGCTTCCCTGTACTTTGTTCGCGCCTTAACCTGTAAAAATCACAAAGAGAACAAACACTACCATGTGCATATTTGAGGGATGCACAAGAGCCACCTTGTGCATCAAAATGTGATGTTAAAGGGGCGATACAGAGTGTCAGAAATTAACAACCTGGGATGAGAGCATGTATGAAACAGCCGCTTCTTTGGTGGATATTTGTAGAATTCGAAAAACAATTCTGTATAGTTTTGTTTAAAAAAAATAATCTTTAAAACCTCATCAGATAAATAAGTGTTCAGTTGTTTACTTAAGTTGTCTTAATGGGTGTTTGATTTCCACTTTAAATTTACCTAAAAAAAATACACACAATGAAGAAGTTTAATAGAAGATTTGGACTGAAAATAAAACTAAAATTAAGAAATAATTTACCGGTTAAGTTTGTTTAAAGTGATTTGATTCCCGCGTCTTGTTAACATTAAAGCAAAGGATGTTATCATTCAAACCTGAATCAAGAAGTTTTCAGTACCTTAAACATCATAATCAGAGTCAGAGTGGAAGAAAACAAATCATAAATCTGCAAGAGATGCAAAAGAGCCACAAAGTGAGACATCAAAGAGGCGGGGCTAAGCGTCAGAAACTATCAACTAAGGGAGATCATTTGTTGCCTATTGATGAATTCCTAAGGCCTCGTGTCCACCTAGTGTTTTTGGTTTTTATGAACACCCGCATCTTTTTTCAATTGTTTTAAATGAGCAGAGAGCATTCGCAGCAGAAAGCGGCCACCTGAAGAAAAAAACGCAGCGTCAAGCGCCTTTTTTCTGTGCGGCCACTCCAAGAGCTGAAGTTGAAAATCTTTCAGCTCTCTGTGTCTGATTGAGAATTAAACGATCTCGAATAAAAAAACAAACAGGAAAAAGGAACGGAGCAGTGTCGGTCATGCAGCAGTCGTGCACAAACACTTCATGCTAGCGCTCCAGAGTGCACAGCCAGCGCTTTTCTGCACACGGGGCCTAAGGCTGGTATGTGGGTGCTGCCATCTAGCGGTGGCTGCCATTACTGCATCTCCTGTGTCTGCTGCTGCTGCCTGCTTACTCTGACAGTGGAATTCATAGTTGGATTAAAAACGCCAGACAGTAATTCGGCTTGTCAATGTCTAGTTTTTCTCTGCCTTTCTTTGGTGGATATTTGCTGAATTAGAGATATATGTCTCATCAGTTACACCCCATCAGATAAAGACACTTTTTGTTGTTGAATGAATCTAGTCTTTTTGGGTTTTTGATGTTTGATTTCCACCTAAAATTTACCTCCAGAAAATAAACCCTTCAAGAAGTATAACTGAAAACAAAACTACATTAAGAAATTACCCACCAATGTTTTTGATCATTTCTTTGTTTCCTGCGTCTCGTTAACGCTGTAACAAACAAAAATGTCAAAGTGAAAGAAAACAAACTCCCATTATCCATCTTTGAAGGAATGTGAATTATCCACAGAACAAAAGATAAAATATAATCCACCCGTAGATGTTTTTTAACACAATTTTGCTAAAAGTTAAGATGTATGATGCCAGCAGCTCCGTGATCCTCACGACTTTCAACCTTAAGTCGGGGGTTTGATTCATGTTTCGTGTTATTGTTCAAATCCACCCAAACATTTACTACAAAGCAAAACGTTTTTAGAGCCTGAACCCCAAAATCAGTGTCACCGTGGAAGAAAACTAAAGCTACCATGTGCCAAACATCTGAATGTGATGACCCGGGATGAGGACGGGGCTTATTTGGTGGATGTTTTGAATTGAAGATAAAAGCTCTTAAATGATGTTCTACCAGACTTTACTGCAAAGCAAAGCAGCTCCATACCACTGCTACATGGTGAACACACACACACACACACACACACACACACACACACACACACACACACACACATTATTTAATGGAATATATTTATGTGCAATGTGGACGTTTTAAAGACTCAAACTGCCGCTCTGACTGACAGACTGTGTTTGATTAAAGGTGTATGTGAAGTATCTCTCTCTCTCTGTTGTAAATGTAATGACGTCACAGTGATGGCGTAGTGTCCGTGTTGTGATGTGATGATGCTCTGTGTGGGATGTAAACAGTGTCATGACTTTAATAAAGCAGCGCCTGGTTACGGTGACACGGTGTGAGCTCTGAGATTCACAGAAACTTTATTCTGAGATTGTCCTGTGTGATGATTCGTTACTAAACAGCCTGAGATGAGCTCTCATGCTGACAGCGCTCCGTTCTGTCCACATTAAAAATAGATGGATCACATGCTAAAGTTTTGGGAGGTTTTAGGCATCTTTAGGCCACCCTAAGATTTTTTGTATTGAACAAACAGAGAGAGGAAGAATACAAGGCAGTGATTTGAACAGAGTCCTGTTGCCGGTGCTCATTTTATTTTAAAAGAAATCACAGGACGGACAACAAGACAAGTTTAACAGAATAAACAGAACAATGTCAGAAATCAGATCAGAAATCCACTGATCTGAACATCCTACAAACAGAAGAAAAAAAAACAAAGTTAGAGGAGAAAAAACTCTGCATATGAAATTTTTTTAACTCAAAGCAATTTTTCAGCATTTGCATTTTGTTACATTTCATCCAAAGTCAAACTTTCTCTTTGCTTTATGAGAGGGAATCTGTTTCCTTGGGCTCATACTGAATATAAAGTACTGACTTACTGTGGTTACAGGACAATAACTACAGAAACAGGCCAATAATAACATGAGTTTAGACTTAAAATTCTCCTGAATTTGATCTTTTTTGGTATGACAAACATATCACTCTGTAAGAGGCAAATGTTCCTGTGACCAACAGAAGCATCATTATGAATTAAGAGTTGTCTTTATTTCATGTGTTTCACCCCCCTAACATATTTAAAAGTCTATTTAGTCACATAAATCATCCTGAAGCCACAGAATCAGTGACACATATTCAGAGCTGTCAGTCAGTCGTCTTATCTACACTCAGCCGCCTTGTCGTCAGGTTGAGGCACAGCAACACAAAAAGAGAGCTGCAGACCTTTTTCTCGTCCTGACGGAGACGAATGCGAGATGTGATGGCCTGAGTCTGGCCTCAGGTGCAGACAGGAGAGCAGATAACCGGAGAGATGACCCCACAACGACCACAACGCAAACACACCCACATGAGTCAGCTGTAGGAAGCTTTTTAAAGCTAAGTGTTCTGCAGATTTATGTTCTCTTTCTGACATGCTAATAAATAAAGCATGAGGCTGGAGATATACTGGCTTTGTTACCTTGCATTGGCGTACACATCTGGCTGCGTCATGAGCAACTGCCTGATGTGCTGGATCCAAAACACGGAGACACTCGAGGAGGTTACCGTTGTGTGTATTCTAAAATTGGACTATAACAATATTAAAATCAATAGTAACATCAAAACAGAGCAGACTGATAACTGATGGACAGAACACACCGTCTGCACTCTGTTTCTCCAAAAATATTCTCTGTGAACCGACGTAACAGTCCCCGACTTGTTTGCATTTAGTTCTGGTGGTTTCCACATTGAACTCTATTGCCTCCTGCAGACGATTATTGCAATCTTTTAGGGTTATTGCAAGCCACACTGTGTGACACAGATCTTATACTGTTGGGCACGACATGCACGTACACTGTGTGACGAGGTACCTGGGAATCATAGGCTGCGAGGCACGTCAACTCGCAGCATCATTGGCGTCATCAGTGTGCAGCTGAGGTTGCCATGGCGGTAAGCACAAAGCAAGCTCTTGTCATTGTGGCGTTCAAGTGCATAGAAGGAAAAAAAAGATCCGGAAAATAAAAATGTAGACAGTGGTGGCTAGGGAAAAGCTGCATTTCAACAGACTGGTCTTAGATCATAGAAGCATTCACACCGTCAGATGATCATCCTAAACATCCAACACTGTCAGATATTTCTCGCAGGCTATCTTTGGTCAGGAGACCGTGCAACTTGTCATCTTTGATCCTCTCTCACAGTGCGACGTAGGCCACTGTTTTGGAGCCACCAATACTGCCACAATTGATAATCTGGAACGTCCCAAAGTCATACAGTCTGAGTCATGGACCTATTTGTTTTACATTTACAAGAGGAACAAAATGTGTGATGCACAAGGAAATGCTCTCTAATTGGTCGGAAATTTTCTTTCGATGTTCTTAAACGATATAAGCTTACAAGTCCACGTCTGTCCAAGATTGGTCATGCTGCCGGTGTGGTCGTTAAAAAAAGATAACAATCCAAGCCATAATGTGACTGGCTACTTTAGCTGGTTCAATCCAAAAAAGCATTTGTTTCCTGCAGTTTGGTTGGATCGAGGTCAGTTGGTGGTCTTACTGCAAACGAACTGCACCAGAGTCTCTCAAAGAAGACAACTTTAAAAATGTTTATTTTGGTTTGACTATCTCTGAGGATGTAACACAAATAAAAAATGATTCTTGCAAGCACACATATAATGCCATCCTGCGATTGTTGTCTTCAGCTTGTGATGTTGGGCTGCACTCAGAGAGTTCTTCAGGAACAGCAGTAAAACATTTATATTTTTATTGTTTATTATCTTACGAATGCCCTCTGTGTTCATGTCCAGGTACGTATATATCTGTTTGTAGGTGACAAAACCTCACAAATACCTTTAAAAATGAGCGTCGAAAATGGTTAAAATTCAAACATACTTTGAAACAGACATGAAGGAGTCAAAAGCACATACCAACATTTCTGTAACACACACACACACACACACACACACACACACACACACACACACACACACACACACACACACACACACTTATCTGTCGTCTCCTGTCTGTCTCTCTGAGTGCAGCCCAACATGATCGATGACTTCGGCTGGAATAGAACTTTTCCCTGCGATAAAACCAAAACATCTGGCAGCCATTACTGCACCCAGACCCTCTCCCTTCCTCCCCCTCCCCCTCATTCCTCTCTCTCACCTCCCCACCCGTTCGTGTGCTGTGTTTCCCCTCCACCAGGGGGCCGATTTCTCCACAGAGACGTGGGTTATCTGTGAAGGTCGACAGATAGACGAAGCAGCGACTGGCTGAGGCTGCAGCAGTGCAGGCGGACGATGATTTAGTGGCTTTGGTTGATAACAGAGAACACACACGGCAATTAGAAAAGAGTGTGACCGAGTTTTGAGTGTCGAAAAGTAATGTGTGTGTGGAGGGAGGGAGGGAAACAAGAGAAGAAAGAGAGAGAGGGCAGGGAAGAGGGCGGGGCCTTGGCAACCTTTGAAACAAACCTCCAGGTCACTCCATAACAGCTATGATGTAACACACACACACACACACACACACACACACACACACACACACACACACACACACACACACACACACACACACACACACACACACACAGATAGGGCTCTCCATCAACAGACACGTTGACTAACCGTGTGCTTTCTCCGTGTAATCAGCCCTCGTGCCATGAGGTGGAATATTGGATTCATTAGCGGCGGAGCAGAGACAGCCTCCTCATTGTTCTCGTTTTTATGGATGTTTTTTAAAAAGAGAAGGAAAAAAAATGATGTGGAGAATTTATAGCTCTTTACCATATGGAGCCTTCTTTTAATCAGCAGCACAGCACGGGACATGCTGCCTTTTACTATTTAGCGACGACACACAGAAACAGTCATTTCCCTCTTTTAAATTATTCCATCTCTGAGTTGGATTTTAATCTGCAGCCAGCGAGCGTGTCGGCCATGACACGACTGAACCATGAAGAATACATTTAAAACGTCTAAATATATACCAACTATCAGACAATAACCTGTTTTTTAATTTAATCTTTAAATGTTCCAGTTTAACTGCTGCTGCTGCTTTTATTATCTGAGGTTCAGTTACTGGGAACAAGAACATTTTAGGCATGCAGATATTTTTCAATCACACCCAAATTTCCTTCAAAGATTTTATCACACTTCAAATGATTAACATGTAAAGCAGCTCCATCAATACTTGTAAAATAAGCTAAAGACTTCTCCTTGAACTAAAGGCGTTTTCACACATGCACTCCTGAAATGTTCTTTTTTTTTGGCCACAGTGAATCTGAAATCCTCCTGATGTGGTTGTTCACACATGCACCTTACAGCGGGAGACTATCCCTGTCTGACGGGAGGGGCCCGGGGGTCTCCTGAGGCAAGAGGCCCTTATATAAAAGCTATGTGTAGTTTGACAGAATCACAACATCAACAAAGAGAGGAGAAGAACATACTGGAGAACAGAAAATACAATGCAGGAGTTTAAATACGTGCACAGACATCATACAGGTCGCTTGCATACTGTCTATGGTCGGCATTGATCTTAAGGAATAAACGTCACCCCCTTATCCTACTCGCTTGAGGTGAATTCTCCTGATTTTATCCCACTGACTTCTCACATCACTCAAACATCCTGCAGAAAAAATACTACGGGGCTGGCAGGAGGAACTCTGGATAAAGTTGAGGGGAACATTTAGCAGTTTTCGTTCACACATGCAGCTCACTCCGAAGACGTCAGGAGTTTATGCAAGTGTGAAAGCACTAAGAGACAGTTCTTCACATTTACATGGTACATGTCCAGGCATTGTGGATCAAAAATAAGGAGAAAAAGTATCAAGACACACGAAATAAAGATGAAATTCAACAAAGAAAGACAGAATAATGCTAGTATGCATTGCAGTCGTGCAGCAGGTTGGCATGGTGTCTTAAAAGCTGGATCAAGTTTATGATTTGTAATTTAAGCGAGAGTTAGAAATTCGTCTGTTTTCATTCACACACGCAGCTTACTCCGAAGATGTCAGGAGTGTGAAAGTACTAAGAGACAGTTCTTCACATTCACATGGTACATGTCCAGTCGTAAAGTTCCTGCTTTTACCAACGGAACAAAGAAACAGAGAGAGAAAAAAAGATAAACAAAAAAAAAAGGATTCCCCTCTTAAAAAAGGTAATCTAAAGAAAATAGAAAATTCAATAATATATGAATTAATTAGAAAGTATTTAAAGAATAAATTAAAAGTTATTCTCGTGCTCAGAAATTTCAACACCAATAGGCTGATAGGCACTATGATGTCAGGTGTGGTCAACACCTCTAAGTGTATAATGATCATCAGGAAAAACACAAAGTAGACATAGAGGCAAATATATATGGTCATACTAAAAAACGTTGTATCAAAACATTAAAGACACATCCTAAAACCTTACAGCATCATAGGTAAAGAGGAGTAAATGTTTTCATTCATTACTTTTTTATATATTTATATATTTATATATTTTTAGTTTAGTGTCAAATAGAAGAATATAATTCACCTGAAGAAGACCTCTGGTGGAGATGTTGTGATTGTGATGAATTAAAACGTTTTGAGCGAGTGTGAAGGCCTTTCTTTCTTTCTTTCTCTGCTGTCCCTGCACGGCCCGTGATGTAATGTGATGTGACTTTAACTACCTCCTCTATCAAAGTCTAAAATATGTTTGAATATGTTTGAATACAAATCAAATCGTTTCCTGAACAACATTTAAATCTTACAGGATATTATATGTTCTGACAGTGTCTGAGGCCTCAGTTTGAAACATTTAAAGTGACTACAGACGTTAACTTCAGGGTGTTGTTGTCAAAGCAGCGATTCATCCATTTAAAGAAAGCTGCTGAATGATTCCCTTAAAGCTGTATTCATTATGACACATTCATCATTAATATTGTTACATCTAAATGTGATCAGAGATAAAGCTGCAGTCGTCAGGGCTGTTTCAGGTGAAACTCTCGCTTACAGACGTTAAAGTTGAATCTCTCTCTGTCAATCTGTTTGACTGCTAATTAGCCGTGGCTAGAAGTCCTGTTATTTTAATGTATTATTTAACATTTATTTAACCATGCAGGTTGGAGATTTGGTTGCTGAGAGACAGTCAGCAGCACAAACACAAAGTTACAGACAGAGACACAAAGGGAGACAAAGTAGGATTTACAAAACTCTAAAGTGTGCATTAGAATAGAGAGAGAGGAACATCTATGAGTCAAAACTGGGAGTCAGTAGTTCCAGTAGTCGAGCTAAAAGCATCGACATCCTACAGACTCCGCTTCTATGTCTTTCATTTTAGATTTAAAACATAGAAACAAGCTGCTCGAGTTTTACGTCATTCTGCAACAGATTCCAGGCTGAAGGGGCAGAGCACCTAAAAGCTCTTTTCCCAATTTATTTTTCAAGTGTTTGCAACATATACAGAGCACCAGTGAGACTTTAATTAGATGTAACAATGCCTATATGTATTGTTAATTTCAATGGTTGTCCATGTCTGTCTCTAAAGCCTGGAAGAAACGTCAGGATGGTTTCTTTCGTGAGTAGTATTATTATTATTATTGTTATTATTGTTATTATTAAGTGTTGAGTTTTGGTCTTTGGTCTCTGTATTAATGATGGTGTCTTGTTTTGGCCTGAGCATTTTGTTTATGTATGACACAATAATACAATAAAATTATCAATCAATCAAAACATGAACCTGAGAAATAAACTGATCAATACAAAAATATAAAATAAAAGAATTTAATTCCTTTAGCAGCAAAGACTCAGGCCATCTTTGATCATGTAGTAAAGTGTATAGAACAAACTAATACATGGCACCTTTGAGTTACTTTTTTTGACAGCAGATTAAGTCAACAGGGTTTGAAGGTTTAAAACTCGGATGTGTTTTGGGTCGGAGGCAGAAGCAGAAGAGGGGAGAAGGCCACCCAGGTGTGAGAGGTGTGAGACCTGCCAACATCACAACTAATGACCAATAAACTGCAGAGGAGACTGACCTCCTCGTACGGCCGTAAATCAAAGGAGAATAAAGGAGGGAGAGAGAGAGAGAAAATGAAGGCGAGGTGTGGCAGAGTTAGTGCCACGGCTGCTTAAAAAGATAATTTACACAGAATCCCATTTAAAATTGTGTCAAAATAAGACGACAGGTGATGTTTGAAGTGTGAGCATCCGGACACACCGACATCTTTATGAACGAGAACTTCAAAATATAAGATATGCTGTTTATGTATCCCCCATTAGGGAATATTCACTTGTTACTAGGGCTGTCAGATTTTTTTACTTTGAAATGATTCCACATACAAAATACATACGCACGCACGCGTGATATCTGCGTTACACACTGCTGGCCTCCCTTTAATTCATACTTAAAAAACACCTGACACTCTAAGCTGAAACATCCAGCGTAACTCTTTTTTTGTTTATCTGCAACAACTGAGTCTCTTTGAGTTCCTTGAAAAAAAAGGTGCAAAAAGCATTTCTCACGTTTGTTTTGTAGTAAACTGAGAAAGTAGAACTATAATGAAGAGAGCATTCACTGATGAAAATAACAGTTTACTGGAGCTGTAGATGGAATGAATTAATGAAAAATAATATGTCATCATTTAAAATTAAAGCTTTGTTTTTTTAATAAAATAAATTGTCTTTGATTTAATCCAATGTCTCTTTTAATCCTGCATGTTTGTTGTTTCTGCACATTTCGGCATAGATTATTAAGCTCCTTAATTACACTTTAAAACATTATTTCTTTATTTTTCTTTCATTTTTATCTATTGTTAATTGTTTGTCCAAACAGAATGAGAAATATAATGCTGCAAATGCACTTAAAATTTTATATTTTATTTTAACATTTTCTGCAGGACAAACTTCATGTGTGTAAGAACAGATTCTGATAAAAGAAAGAATTGAGATTGAAAAATCTGATTTAAGATATTTACAGAAGCCCTAAGCATTCATATATTTTATTTAACTTAGTTTCCTAGTGACAAAGATCAATTTAAAGTAGTTTTCAAGAGATGCTTAGCTCTGGATAACAGCACTGTTCTTCATTTTATAATGAGTTAAATCTGCAAAATGACTGAAATGATCTGGTTATCACAAAAAAACAGCACCTATCTGTGTATATATATATATATATATATATATATATATATATATATATATATATATATGTTAAAAAGTCAAATTCTCAAGAAAACACAGGAAATTTAAAACTCAGTGAAATAAAATGTATGGTTGCATTTCTGAGGGCTACCATAGATGGTCTTCAAATAATGGAAACAAAATTTTCTGGATAATATTTAAGAATAAAATCCGAACACACTCACACCTAAAGTTGTGAATTTTTACAAAGAGGCGAGGCAGATATCTACTCAGAAATAAATCTAGAGGAGAATTTGATTCAGAAGAAGAGTACCGACTGTTTCTGGAGCCCGAGCCTGCAGAGGGTTTCTGTGTGTGGATCTCAGGAGAAATAAGGTCCCACAGGTTAAAAAAAAAAAAAGAGTGTGCAACAAACAGAGGTGCCATCACACAACAACACATGGAGACTCTCGTGTTTTCATTCATTCACTTTAAAAATCGATTCTACTGCACAAACCAGCATGTGACAGTCATCCTGCACACCTGAGCTGGAAATGAGACAAATTATCCCGCAACACCAGGAACCCCACACACACACACACATACACAGGTTGCTGTAAATCTTGAGACCACCCGGGTCCGGGCAGACCACCAGGCCGATCAGTCCAGCACTGCATGTTTTTGATCAGCAGGTCTGGGAACAAACATAAAACCTGGTACACACACACACAAACTAACAGACTCTCACACACACAAGGCTAATAATGGAGCCCGGGTTTTATGTTTTCAGTCATGTCCGGCTGTAACTCTGTGTGTGTGTGTGTGTGTGTGTGTGTGTGTGTGTGTGTGTGTGTGTGTGTGTGTCTGTGTGTGTGTGTGTGTGTGTGTGTGTGTGTGTGTGTGCGTGTGTGTGTGTGTGTGTGTGTTAGGTGATGAGAGCTAATTGGCTGACTGAAGTAGGTGCACACAGCGGGGGGTTGGGGGGTGGGGGGGTGAGGGTAAACATAGGGGACAGAAGGAACACATTCAGGACTCATTAATCAGTCTTCATGGAGGACGTCTCTGCAGGGATGTTTCCAATACAATTTTAAATCAATAAACTTATGGACAACTTCATTTATTTGAGAAAATATAAACCGCAAAACTCCTTTATAACAAGCAGAGGGCAATGATTGACGAGTTGTGATGTCCTCACTTTTCAAAAACTTGAATGAAAAATTATATCTGGTGACACAATGTTTACAAAATTCTTACTTTAATGTCAGAAACACAGACTGCAAAAAATAATTAAAAAAAACCTTACTACCCTTGTGTCTTTTAACTTAAAAAAAGTACTTTAAATCCAGTGTATAGGGAGCACTTTCAATCTAAAATGTGAGCTGCATCCTATACATCACCTACTGCAGGTCAAGTTCTTTATCATATTTTATTTGGTGGCTGGTCATTAACGGGTTAAGGATTTTTGATCCCAACAGTTCAGTCCTGTCACCTGTGTAATGCTAATAGTGTGTTTGTGATCTTATCTGGTATCCAATGAACTGAGCGATTCTGATGTCCTCCGTGGCAAATCCTACAGGTGTCCATGTTGCTTCCACTAGCATCTACCATCTCTCTGGGCTTAGCTCGCCATCACTGAATCCACCAGATTCTACAGCAGGTCAGTATCATCTGAAAGGAGTGCAGTAAGTCATTTATATTCTGTTATTTTTCAGAGATCTCAGTAACCTTTTTCCCCTCATTTATACAGTATCTTGCATGCATAACAAATAATTGAGGATATAGGAGCATATCGCTAGGCCTAAGCTAGGCTGCTGAAACAACAAAACATAATTTGATAAGACTCCTCAAAATCAACACTAATCGATTTAATTTTTACCAATAAAAGCGACAAAATTACTGCCGGTTACTCCCATTGTTCCATGTCAAAAAAATACTCATTAAATATGTCTTTAATGATAGACTCCTCTACACTTTCTGTCTCCAGTATTTATTTGTTTCTCTAACAACAACAACATACGCATTAAGCTGAAAGACACCAGTTAACACGGTCACTCGTTTAACCGACACACCGTAGCTAGAAGATAGCTTAGCGGTTAGCTTAAACTGGCGCTTAGCATAATAATCAATCAGTCATTAAAGAGCCCATATTATGCCCTTTTTGGGGTTCGTATATTTAATCTATGTACCTACTTTTGTAAGTTCACAATAGCTAAAGTTCGAAAAAAGTGTCTGTTTTCATGTACTGCTCCTCCTTGCTCCCTCTACGCTCTGAGTCCGTCAGCTACACTCTGTTGAGCCCACACTGTTAGACCCCATGGGCCAAGTCTGCTCTGATTGGTCTGCCGATCCGCTCTGTTGTTATTGGTCAGTTGCTCAGCACACGTCTCGGAAATTTCAACATGAGCTGCAGGGCTTGTCACAACGAGCCAATGGGCTTAGATCAGTGATCTCACACTGACAATGACGCCGGACTGACAAATTTTTATCGAGGGGGGCTAGAACCGAGCGTTACATGCGGCTAATGCTACAGCTAACAGGAGGACGTAGGAGAAGCCATGTTTCCGCAGACTTTTAATTTTTGCACATAGATGTGTCTAAACATGCACAGGACACATGGAAAACACACTAAAGAGCATATAAAACCAGAAAAAGCATAATATGGGACCTTTAATAGTTTTAGCTAGCGATTAGCATTTAGCCATTAGCATTAGCGATCTTTTTAGTGTAACCAGATAATGATGAGATAGATACCAAAAGTTCATCAAATAGGCTACCGTATAAAACATTATTATAATGTCAGTTGTTTTCATGACCAATATATCCGAGCTTTAACTAATATCTTTCTCTCCGACACAGTGGATAAAACAAACGAGCAAGCACTTAATGACACAAAAACAGGGACTAGTCTACAGCTGAAACTCAACAGGCTAAATTCACTCATCACGTTTCAAACGGGTTTAAGACTCAACAGAAAACTGTTTCTGTGTTTCACGGTTAGCATAGAGTCCAGAGATAATTATTTCAATGATTAATCTGTGGTTTTTCCTTCTGTGCTTTTATCAGTCTGCAGGGCACAGCATCACTACCTGTGCAGGTGGAGTGCTCAAGGTGAGGTGATATGACCCCGCCCATCCCGGGGGAGGGACGTGGAAAGAAGAGGGAGGTGGAACAAAATATTTACACAGTAAATTTTTCATGTTAAAGATGTTGGAAATCACTGCATATCAAAATCTACAAGTTATTTTCTTTGCCAATCTTTATTAATGACAAGAAAAGTTCATAACAGAAGAAATAGACTGAATGTAAATATCAAAACAGAAAAAAACACATGAAAAGTAGGCTACATGTTCACTGTTACCTTTAGGCTACTGTTGAATATGGATTAAAGACTGTTTCAAACAGAGGAAAGAAATATTGAATGTAATAAATGAATGGCATGCAGGGGAGAAAATAAAATAACATGTAGGCTATGTTTACTGTCTCTATTAAAGTTTAATGTTGCTAAGAACATGTGTTAACACATATCAAAATGAAATAACAAGATATAATAATGAAATATATTGAGAAGTTGTGGCTTTGTAATCGGAATGGCAAAGTTTGGGACTGATATAGCCTACAGGCCGCATCCTGCACAGAGGTGTTGCTTGTCAACAGGCAAGGCAGGCAACTCCCTGGGGCCCCAGGACACTGAGGAATCACCTGAGGGCTGACACACTGCAAACCACAGTAGTAGCTCAAAATGTGTAAATTTTTCAATGACAGTAGGAAACTCCCCTAATGGGGCCCCATCTTACAGCACTCACTCTCATTGCCCTGCTTAGCATCTTGTGTATTACTCCTGTGAAAACCAAAGTTTGTCAATGAAAATCACTGATGGAAAATATAGAGGAGTTATCTGTCTGGGAGCATCAGGCCACTGGAATATATAATAGTGATTGGAGGGTCCCCTAATACATTTTTGCCTCGGGCCCCAACAGACTCTAGAATCGCCACTGATCCTGCACACTTGATTTCTACAGACTGTACAATGCGCCTCCCTCTGGGAATACTATGCAACTAAACTTCTAAATGACATGTTTAGTAGCGCTTAATTTATTATGGGTTACAGTGGTAACATTTCCAGTTCTTTATGAAAGATCTTGAGTTTATCCCAGGCTGAAGGGGATCATTGGGACATTTCCTCCAGTAAGCTCTGGAAACATCCTGGGTCTACTCCCAGTTTAATGTGCCTGAAAATCCTCCAAAGGCATCCTAATCAGATCCCCCAACCAGTGAGTCAGGTACCATCCTAGATGACAAACTGACCTTAAATGCGAACACTGATGTCTTCTGCAAGAAGGAAAATTGTAAACGGCTCTTCTTGAAAATGTTGAGGGGTTTTAATGTTGACAAATCTCTTTTAAAATTATTATTATTATCATTTTCATCTTTTATTTAGTTAGAGATGATCCGACAAAAACAGTCTGGGAAATATAGTTAAACTTTTCCTAAAGATTGTTGTCTTTGACTTTAATTATCTTGGCAATGTTTTGTCTTGGCAAGTGCCACTCAGAAAGCAAAGGGCATCCTGGAAGACCCTCACCACCCTCTGCATGCAGAGTATAGACTTCTGCCAACAGGAAGGAGGTTTACTTGCATCGTTTTCAGTTCAGTGATATCAGCCGCTATGCCACTAAGGAGGACAACACTAGAGCCTTGTGCTGATGAGTGGTTGCAGATATGTTAACTGGGATCACACCACAAATAGAAGTAAGGGGCCATGGAGAAACTGTTTTTTTTTAATATTTTAGGGAAAAATTAAAGACCGAGAACCAGAAGTGATCCCGTTTAGAACATACCCGAAGAGCAGTGTTTCCCAACCTTATTTCCTGTAAGCCCCTGTTTTATTTACTTGAGGAAAGGTGAGACCCCCAGGATCCACACAAAAGAGGAGAACCACTGCTTTCAAATTAACATAGATTTTAATTGTTTTTCATTGATAGATAACATCACAACAAAACATGCCAACATACTCTTGATCTTTACAAAATAAATTAAAGTAAACTATCAAGTATCCATGATTTTAGTTAAAGGGATACTTCACCCGTTGAAACATGAATCTGTATTGACATTGGGTCATATATGTAGTAGAAATGTGAAATAAATTTTGAAGTTGGTGCCTTCTTGGCCAAGAAAAGGCAGAAAGTGTCTTTTTGGCTCATAAAAGATAAAAGACACCAAATCCCAGAATGCACAGCACTGCAGGCCACTCCCAATAAGGTCCTCTAGTTCAGAATCAGAAATACTTTATTAATCCCAGAGGGAAATTCGATCGTTACAGTTTCTCCAAAATATTCAATATAGCAGTAGAAATATAATAATAAAAACATTTACAGACATATTTACTTCAACACATGGCAGAAAACAGACTCTATGTCTGTGTCCATAGGCAAACAGTGAGAGCACCGACCGGTGTCAAGTAACTAAGTACAAATACTTCATTACCTTACTTAAGTAGAAATTTTGGGTATCTGTACTTTACTGGAGTAATTATTTTTCAGCAGACTTTTTACTTCTACTTCTTACATTTTCACACGATTATCTATACTTTCTACTCCTCACATTTTAAAAATAGCCTCGTTACTCCTATTTCATTTCAGCTTGTTTTCATTCCTGCTTGTCATCGTTCAAAAAAACACAAAAAAAAAAAAACCTATCCAGATAAATCGCGCCATCCGGATAGAGTGAATTTGATTGTGGTTGGATGAGAAGTATACACCGACACCCTAGTGGTTTGTACGCGATCCATCGCACCTGCACATGACACAAATCACGTCACACTCCAGCAAGGAAATAGCAGACATATGTAGCCTAGTACGAAGATGTCCGTGGCAGAGACAACCATACAAGGGTAATTGTTACTAAGCCTGCCCTGGGTTCACCAATTTCTTGTCTAGTTTTGTTATCTTACATCCGTTGCCCTCACAGATTCCTGCAGCTAAGCGTGGATGTACATTTACATTCCAATAAAGGCTATTGATAACATGCCTCTGAAGTTTGACTTTTTGCACCATTACAATACTTATAGACAACTAGTCATCATATCTTCCGCTCCATGAAACACATGTTAATGCTCAGTAGTACACATATATGGTTCTTTAATGTATTTGCATTGTACTAAAATGCGTTCATTTTCAATGGGCATAAATGCGGCTGAAACAGGTGCATCCCACATTTTTCAACAATAACATTTTAATATAACATTGTAGTCATTATGGCCTTTAGAAAAATGTATTTTTGGGGAGGTGGGGTAGTGCACTATAGGCCCCTGTGGCGCAGCCTAAGCTTTTGTCCTTAATGGCATTTTTTTCCCCCTTACATTACTTTTACTTTTATACTTTAAGTAGTTTTGAAATGAGTACTTTTACATTTTTACTTGAGTAAAAAGCTTGAGTTGATACTTCAACTTCTAAAGAAGTCTTTTTAAACCCTATATCTATACTTCTACCTGAGTAATGAATGTGAATACTTTTGACACCTCTGCTAGCGGCGGCCAACGGTGGCTAGCGGCAGCCCTGGCGGCCAGCGACCCCGGCGGCTAGCGGCAGCCAGCGGCGGCCAGCAGCGACCTCGGCGGCCAGGGGCTGCAGCAGCCAAAACATAAGACCGGCCTGTCGGCAGCATCCATCTCACCGCTATATTTATATTTTTTCGCCATTATCAGCTTTCTCCATAGAGCCTGTTATCATAGCTTCCAAGCAATATGGCGGACGTTAAGTTTCGCTTCTGGGAGTGAGTTCCCACCCACTGATCTGTGATTGGTCTGTAGCTTCAGTGGTCGAAAATATGAGGAACTAGCATTGTAGTTTCACCCCGCTAACCACAACAGCTTCCAGTGACGCAAAAATCGTCATATTTTTTTGGACTCTTTTTCTGTCTCTCAGCCTGGAGCTGCTCACTAATCTTCTTCATCGCTTTCTCATATTTATGCTCTATCCTTCTCTTTATTTCTTCTCTTTCTTTGCGTATTTGCTCTTCTTTCTCCTTCAGGATGCCTTGTTGCTTTTCTTCGATTATCCTCTCAGCCTCTTGGAACATCTCGTTGGTGTAGTGATGTCCTCCGTTGTTCTGGACTATACTTCTGATCTTCTGGAGCAGCTTGATGACCTGAGAGCGATTTTTCTTCTTATTGTTGAAGACATGGTACTGGCCGTTACATCTGGCCACGAGCTCCTGCAGGTCGGGGCTTTCAGCCAAGAACTTCTCCATGGAAGTGCCTGTAAGCTGGTCACCATGAGTGAAGAGAACCATGCTGTATCTCTCTGCTGCCTGCCCAAAGATTTCTTGAATCCTTTGCACCGTCTGCTTCGCCTCGTCAGTGACTCTGCCCAGCCTGATGACCACCAGGAACACATGGGGTCCAGGAGCAGCAAAAGTGAAGCACTGGGTGATATTTTCTTCTGTTTTCTCCTCATCAAATCTGGTGTCAAACAGGCCTGGAGTGTCGATTACATGAATCTGTTGTCCATCCACCGTACCATTGCCCTTTGAACAGTCAAAGACTCTGCACTGAACTTGGCTTCAAACCACTTTTTTCCAATAATGTTGTTTCCAGTGGCACTCTTCCCATTTCCAGTCTTCCCCAACGGCACTATTCTCAGAGCCGTATCATTTTGTGCTGTGTAGACGAAAAAAAACAACATTAGAAAAAAAGTGAATGCTGCAGGTGTTCAATGGTTTTTGTAAACTGGAAAAAGTCTATTTCCGTGGGCAGAGCTTAGTTGAGATAAAAGAGATCTTAATTAAATATTTCAAATTGTTCTCTGTATTTTTTTCACTTTTGATTCACTTTTCAGAGAATTCGTAGTTTACTGCATGTTTTTATGCAAAGGTGGAAAAACATGATGATCACATGACTATGACCAATTATTACAGGTCGTCCAGGCTGTCTCATCTCATTGACTTCTTCCGATGTGATGTCAAAAGCTTGGAGATAAATTCCTGCTATTAAAGGCAGGGTTGGTAATTTTCTCCAGATACACTTTTTAAGATTTTGGTTGAAATTGTCTTTAGGTCCTGACAGAAATTAATAACTCATGTGCTCTGAAAAAGGAACATGTCTGACACAATGCATACGGGTGTGCTGTGACATTCTTTTATAAACGAGAACAAAAACTAAATAAAAAATATAAATTGTATTTCAGCTTATTTCTTACTCAACAGTGGCAATTTTCTGTTTTTGTCAAAACCGAAAATGTACTTAAACAGCTAAACTAATTGTAAACTGTACACTTCACGTTATATTAAAATAACAAAATAATTTGTGATCAAATATATATACATATATATCTGTAAACAACAAGAACAAAGAGAGGGTTCACATACCTGTGTAAAATAAAATACATTCAGTACAGCAACTTCATACGACTGGGCTTCAACATGCACACCTTTAAAGGGGAGAAGAAAATACAGCAAACCACAAGAGAAGCCACACGGATGCTCTATCTTAAAGTTCGCCTAATTAGCATATACAAACTAAGTGCTGTACGACAAATAAAACTCTTCAAATACATTAACCAACAGTTAACATGGTATTAAAACGTCTGTGGGCCTAACGAAGTATAGTTGAACCACTATTTAGCATGTTTTTCCCGTGTTTTAACACTTCATGAACTGACCTCAGCGGGGTCTCAGGCCGTCTGAGGAGAGGTGAGCGAATCTACAGGATGTGACATCATCACAGCAGACCGCCAAAACAAAACAAACTCCAAAATAAAATACAAAAGTGCATATAAAAATATATATAATATATTTGAAAAAGATGACAAAATGTAAATTTGACTTAAAGGACGGACTTTTGGTGAATTATAAATCATTTTGACGAAGCATTTTAACACACCTGTTACATATACACAAACTGTCCTCAGAGGAAAACTTGGTCCCTGTAACAATGTTTGAAGATGAAATGCTACGCAAGACTTTATGTTGGGGGTCCCGCAACAGTGAAACCATAACTCTCCTGGTAGCTTTTTAGCTCCAAACTGTTTTCCAGGGACCCATTTTTGTCTTTGAGAAATGTTTGTGTATTCAGTTTAGAAAATATAGCATCAGTTTCACTTATTCAAATTTCACTATACCAAATCTCCACACCTTTAAAGGCAGAGTTGGCACTTTTCGAAAACTAGCATGATTTTGAAAGTAGCATTCCCATCTGCACCCACCCCCCTCCCCTCTGTGCTCCCTCAAAAGAAACGCCCCTCACTTACATGCAACAGCGCCATTGGTCCAGAAGCGGACCTCAGTTCATACTTTGAGTGTGGGCTCGTGCATGCATGGGGTAGAATACGAGCAGGGAGACAGGGAGGCGTGTGATTGGTTCATCAGATTGGTACCTCGTGGCAGACATTGTTCAAAGTTTTTACAGGCTTACAACTTCTACAGATGACAGATTTTCTTTGTTCCTTTTTCAGAGCACATGAATTATTAATTTCTGTCAGGACCTAAAGACAATTTTAACCAAAATCTTAAAAAGTGTATCTGGAGAAAGGGGACATTCGATGAACTGCAGGTTTTTTTTTTGCATTATTCAACACCTTGCTGCTAGATGTCTGTGTGTGTGTGTGTGTGTGTGTGTGTGTGTGTGTCCCAATCACCCTGAATTCAGTCTATAAGGGGATATAAAATATGTGAAACACTTTCCTGTTATTAAGTATTTGTGAATTCATTCTTATTCATAAATTCATTATATCCCCCCACAGCAGTGCCTCCCGCCAGAATAGACTGTGCACGCCCCTGCGGTATACTTTCCCGTCGCAGTCAACTTTCACTTTCCATGAAATGAGTTCCTGCCTCTTGGTGTGACGCAGCTTATTTGTTCTATCCACAGAGAGGTTTGTATTCGACATTTTTAACAGTATGATTATTTTAAACTCTCCTAGCCTACAGTTCAGATAGAATCAACAGTCGGACTTCAGACCTTTTCTAATGTGTATGCTCTCAGTTTTGCTCTTGTTTACCGCCGGGAAAGAGTCGGTGTCGGGCGGCTGATGACGAGTGAAAGAAGAGAAATAAACGAGTCCGTGTTCGCGCTGATGTCATTATTTGTCTTTGCTGTGGTTTAAGACGATCACGGGCAGTATTTGGATCATTCATGTTGAGTCATTTCCACCGAGCTGTGAGGCACAGCTGTGTGAGGCACAGCATGTTGTGTTATGGTGTAACAGAGTAGCCTACCTATACCTATCTATATTGTAACATTGTAACATTGTAACCTATAATAATGACACATCGGGTCTTATTTTCAGAAGGCTACTGTCATAAATGCACTCGCGCTGGTTTTTATAGGATATTGAAATTATACGGAGATGAAGTGTAGGGGGAACTCCGCAGATAGCTGTAAACATGAGCATTATGCTGCATTCGTGTGCTCCTCGGATGGTCCCAGTTTCCGAAATTGGAAGTCGTCCCTCCGACTTCAGTGTGTTCACGTGATTTCAGTTCAGAAAGTCGGAATATTGTAACAGAAACAGTAACAAACATCGTGGATGCGACGAAAGAAATGTGTTGAATGTCTCTGGTACAAGTTATATCAGCAAATAGCCTGTAGCCTAGTTGATGTGCAATGCGTGAACTAATAAAAAGGAGGCATATCTTAACATTAACCAAACATATTTTGTGATGACGATTATGTCGGCAAGTCGGACACCTGACTTTTTTTTCGAGTTTCCGAGTTGTTGTTCCGACTTGAGCAGGCGTTCAAATGCATTTTACAACGCGGAATCTAATTTTTCCGATGTTTTCCGACACCACATGAATGCACCATTGTGTTTACTTAGGTGCCATCTTGGAGCGGTGTAGCAGTGGCTCTGAAAGAAAATGTGGCTGCAGGAGGTCTATAGGCCTACATAAATAAAATATTCATAACTCGCGGATTGTTTTGTCACAAACGTCAGACGTGAAGGCTGGTTATGATCCAGGATTTTAATATTTACAGTCTAGGTTATGTCCAGGAAACTTGGTAACATAAAAAGGCAGTTTTTCATATGAAAATTCTTTATAAGTAGCCTAGGCCTATTATTAATGTAATTCCCTTTACAGTGAATCACACCTCACAAGATGATACTTCTCATATAAAGGTTATGATATTAGGCTATTTTAAATGTTTAATTTATTACAAATAGTTCAGATATTTTAAATAATAAGTTTGAGGAGTGATACAGCTGGATCAAGGTCAAAACGTTTGTTGATTTTGGGTAAAATGAAGATTGTTGGTAAAGTTTTATGGATAAAGAAAAAGATTTTTACATTAACTTAAATAATGTTAATAATAATGGAATCAAACCAAAAATTGATTGAGGAAAAAGTAATCATGCTTAATTTGTGTGATGTGGTTTTTTAATTCTTTGGTAATGTTTTACTTATTTACAAAAACTTTGATATTTAAGTCTTTAATTGGTCACAAAACTCCTGAAAAACGGGGGTTTTCGGGTTGAGCTGCACGTGTGAACGAAAACAGACTTTTTTTTTCACCCAGACTGTATCCGCAGTTTCTCCTGCCAGCCCCCTTGTATTTTTTCTGTATGAGCGAGCTGTTGTGAGAACACAGCGGGATAACGTGTAGTCTCTGTGTGTACTCTGTTGCTTCGTCTGTCTCTTCCGCATCATTCTTTTTACGTCACGTCTTTCATCACGAGACCCCTTTGCCCATCAAACTGCTATTTAAAGTTTTCAAAATGTTTAATACTCCGATACTTTCTCGATACCACATGTTTTGAACAAATATAATCTCCGTTATTTGCATGATTCTTTGTTTTGAAGAATACTGCAACAGGTGCGATGAAAGGAAATTGATTAATGAAACATTGTAAGCAAACTCCCGGACTCTGTCTTAGTTGTACAAATAGGTTGACAACAGTACGGAGCATTGCAGACATTTTATTTTACAATTTAGACAGAGTGCAGGAGTTTGTCTGCATTTTTTTTCATCATGTCCACATAGAATCTATGTCATAGATAGATATGTCTAGGTTTTGGTACAGTCCTACTTCAGTCAGAATAGTGTGTGTTGGTGATGTCACTGAGGTTATCATGTAATGTGTGAGCTTTCTCCCTGCAGGTGTTCACGTCTGTGTGAAGGTGAGGGCTCAGTGATGGATCCCTGTGAGGACAGAGGGGAGGACGTCCCCCCCTCTAAAGGCGCTCTGTGTGAGGAAGGTCAAGCTCAAAGGTGAGATGAAGCCCAGGCCAGTATTCAGACATTATCCTTCATATCATTTTTATAAAGTGAGTATTTTTCTGAAAACATGATCTTTAATAATTGTCAGGGTCCATCAAACTGCACACTGTGCTGAACATGAACCCAGATGTGAGTCCGGGAAGAGTGTCTGGTCTATGGATTGTCCCGTTTTCTTTAAAAATGATCAAAGGTGAGAGATTTCCAAAAAGTGGTTTTTTTTGTTTTTTTTTTATAAAGATTCGTTTGTAGTGCAAACTTAACAGTTTCAGCTGCAAAAACATTTCACTAACACATACAAACATTTCACAAAATGCAAAAACATTTAATTAAGAGTCATAAAATCATTTTGTGAAACATGAAACTATTACACGACATGAAAAACATTTCATGAGACACAAACAAACCTGTTTTTGCCTTTCCTTCATAGTTTAAAAAAAAAAAAAGATTTACTGAACTCTCCAGATCATAACAATTCACCAAAACTGGGTTCAAACCCATGAAAGATTTAATCCAAACACATTACATCCATAAAGACCTACGTAAGCGATCCGCTAGTCCGCTGACCTTTTGATGACCTCTTATAACACTTTATAACAACCAATGGGAGCCTGAGTTGAAAGGAGGTGCCGCCCCCTGTTCTGACGGCCAATTACATGCGCCTGCGCCAATGACTGACATTTCTTGTAGCCACTGAAATTCTCTAAACATGGCCCTGCTGCTTCTATCAATACTTTGGGGTGATTTCTTCATGCACACACTAAGGAGATTGATTTAAAGGATGAGAGGTTTTCAGAACTGCATTACAAGTATTAATAGGGTGAGATTCATATCAATATCAACAGACAGATCTTTGTACAATTAGACATTAAACACCCCCATACAGCTGGAATGGAATGATCCTGGTGTTCGACTGAGGCTCTCACCTACAAATCGTCGAAGATTTGACTACATGGTCGTCAGCCCTAAATGGCACATCTATATCTAGCACACAAAGTTGAATTAAAGGGATTGTTCAGGTTTTTTGCAGCAACATTTTTTTTTTTCTCAGGGAGTATTTTCCTAAATATGTGATTTTAAATAATTGTCAGGAACCATCGGACTGCACACTGTCCTGAACATGAACCCAGATGTGAGTCCTTAAAGAGCACCTGGTCCATGGATCGTCCTGTTTTCTTCAGAAATGGAGAAAATGCTGAACACAGGTGAGAAATTCAAAGAATGAATGTTACCATTTTTTAAATTGTTATGAATCAGATGCTCACGTTCACACAGTTTGCTGACCAGAACAACCAGTCTGTTGAGCAATATCTGCATTTTACTTATCATGTTACTTCAGCATCTTTTGCACTATGCACCACTGCACTGTTTCATATTTAGTCATGTAAATATTAATCTTTTCTTATTATGTTTATTGTTGATATTTAATGTTGTACCTGTACATAAGAGAGCACAGATCACCAAAGTTAAATTCCTTGTGTGTGTAAGCATACCTGGCCAATAAATCTGATTCTGATTCAATATATAAAATGCTACATATATTTTAAAGTTCAGTGCTTCTTAACAAAGATGTGTGCTAAGTAAGTAATCAATAAGACTAAATGTGGGGTTATTTATCTGAGAAAGACAATTAAATGAATATGTTACCATCTATCTAGTCGGTTATTTCTCCTTTCACATTTTTTTTTTTTTTTTTACTTTTTACGACTAATTGGAGCTCACTTTTCTATTCTATCTTTCTTCAGAGATCAATCAAAAATACATTCTTAATGCCCAGAGGGAAATTCAAGGTGCTTAACAAAGTGATAGGAAGCAAAACCTGAATGAAGCGGTTCATAACAGGCCGGATCATAGTACGTTTGTACTGATCCAGATCTCTGAGGACAGAGTCACTCCGAACTTTAAAGTTAAAATCAGTTACTGATTTAGACGGTTTATCTTTAGACCTCTAATAAATAAGGTATAACCCTACGACCCAAAGCTGTCCATGACTTGTGGAGCTGACAAATTTGTGCAGTACACAGTCTGACCACAGGAGGCAGCGGCAAAGACAAACAACAATCTAATCTGTCAAGTGGTCAAAGAAAAGTTTGGTCAGTCACATCAATAGTTTAATTGCCCTTACCTGGAGCGCCGATAGCCAAGCGGTTATGTTGCACCCATGTACAGAGGCTGTAGTCCTCGTCCCAGTGCCTGAGGGTTCGAATCCGATCTTGGCCCTCTGCGTCGTCCCCCACTCTCTTCAGCACTCCTATCCAATAATGGCAAAAAGGCCCAAAAAGTAACTTTTGGTAGCTCAAAAATTCCCCCTTGGCCCACCTGCAAAAAAAAAGTAAAGGTTAGTTTTCTGACATCCTTAATTCCACAGCAAAACTTCTTCAGTACTCTAATGTCAGATTCAGTGAGAGCCGCTCCAGCTTCTACACTACATGGTGAATATACCTTTAAAGAGAAATATGTTTCATCTATATACTTCATCCATCCAGAAAATAACTCAGAGCCCCAAAGATGAATATATATTGTGCACAGTGAGTGTATTTAAGTGACGGACTGATTTAGTCTCCGTGTTCTGTTTCTCACAGGACGAAATGCAAAGAAGCTGAACTCAATGATGCAAGGAGTGAATGGTCTATGGATCGTCCTGTATTCTTCAAATGTAAATGTGACTGCAATGATCAAAGGTGAGGACTTCAAACTGATGATAAAAAAGAGAAATATGTGTTTTGTAGAATGAATTGCGAGATCTCCAGCTTTAAATTCTTTCCTGACTAAACCTCCTCACACATGCACAAAACTCCAGAAAATCTCCTGATATTTCCAGGAGCCCCCTAGTATTTTTTTACACATGAAGTCCAAGTGGGCTGATGTGAGAATGCAGCAAGATATTATCTGCAGAATTCACCTCACACCAGTGGGAGAGGGTGATGACGTTAATATCCTGGGAACCTTGCATGGTGCATGGACTGTATGCATGCAACCACTAAAATCTCTGTGTATGTGATTAAACTGCTTCATTATGTTTTCTGTTCTCCAGTATGTTCTTCTCAGCTCTTACGTTGATATTGTGATTAATTTGAACTATGCATGGCATTGATATAAGGACAGATATTCCCATTAAAGTGATTGTATAGCGGACTCTGTTGCTTCGTCCTCTACTTTTGCGTTGTTCTATTTAAGTCATGTCTTCCTCCTGTGCCATTTGGTAAAGAAGGCAGCTGTGCTGTGCAGCTCCATCCTGACCATGTGCTGTGTAGGAGAGTTGAAGGCAGGGAAGTATCCAAACCAGGCTGTGTTGCAAGATACTTTCATTTGGGCTGCTTGGACAGTTATTGAAATAACACACGCCCTTGAAATACAGAATGAGTCCATAACAGCTCCATAACAAAGCTCTGCCAGTATACCACCTTTGCACTTTTTCACTTTTAGGCTACATCTCTTAGCTGCAATGACCAGTTATCTTCCCTGGTTGTCTCTAGCAACCATCAAGATCTTCACTTGGATATATTCCAATCACCCTCTGATTAAGGTAGGAGCTTATAGTGATTTGAGGTGAAGGCTTCTTCCTTATTCTTTTTTGCAGTGAATCTTGTGTTTTGTACTTTCTCTCTTCTGGAAAAAGGCGCGTCATTCTGCCCTAAAGGGTTTTCAGGCTGCCTGGGTCCTGGAATTCTTTCAGCAGACTCTCATCTGAAGTTCTGTTCGTTGTCTTGGGTTGTTCCAGGCTAAAGATGGAGGTTGGGATGTTTCCCCTTGAGGCTGTGCATTGATTTTTTTTCTGAGAATCCTTCTCTCTCTGAAGTCGTATCAATTTGTCTTTGAGTTTTGTCACTTTTATTCTTGGCATAACTGGTGATGGCAGACTGTACCTTAACCATGTATCTCAGGGAGACAACTAAACCACTAATGCATGCTGAGGTCAGCGGGTGTAACAGGTCACTTCTGATGACAGGCTGAATTATTGAAATATTTCTTTCTACATGCAGACACTAATGTTTACATCAGAGTATATTTACTAATGACCAAACCAGGAATTTAAATGGATCTGAGTTCATTCAGTTGTCTTTACTGTCAGATACAATTAGAGATGTCTAGCCACAGGCATTAAGATTCTAGAAATGTAAGAAATATTACTGAGCATTATTGGAATGCTGATGTTGCTCTGTGTTTTAACTCGACTTCCACATTATGTGTCCGTCCTCTGTGAGCTTGACTGCTCCGCTGGCCACCAGCTCCATAGCAGCAGCGGGGATTTTGAACATTTCAAAAAACCAGAGACTCCAAAAAGTACTTTGAGTTTTCTGTTGTGTCTTTCATCACTAGAAGTACACTGATGTACACAAGTCTGAATTCGCTTTGCCATCAATCGGAAAGGGGTTTCCTCCCCCAGGAGTCTCCTTTTCTTCTGCGCCTGGGGTGTCGCAAAAGACACATTTTAATACTAAAACTCATGTTTAATAAAATAACTCCAATCCCAAGAGATCCAAAAAGTTGTCACAGTTAGTGTGTATGTGACTGAATGATTGTGTTTCTGTGTGTTGTGAATGCAGGACGCTCGGACAACCTAAACCCAAGTATGCTAAAAGTGACTGGTCTATGGATCGTCCTGTATTCTTCAAAGGGGAACTCGACTTCGGTTATCAAAGGTGAGGATTTAAATCTGATACTGAAAATGGGATTCTAAATCTCCAGCTTTGAAACCTTCACTGACTGATGAAGTTCACTGAGCACACATCGAGGTGTTAGCCAACTGCCACCACGACCAGGCCCTGGAAAAAGAAAAACAATGTCTGGACAGATGGATGGAGTATCTTAAACACTGAAGCAGACACCCCCATCTCTCACTCTAGTCCATTTTTTAGATCCTGATGCTGAAGTTTTACATTTCTTGGACTATGGCTGAGTCAGGCATCAAAGGTTCAATCCAAGTCTCTATGACGGACATCATGTTACAGTTCTTACTTTCTTGCTGGAAGGATGTCCTGCATCTGTGTTCATCTAGATCAGTTTCCATTGACTGGACATGAACTGAAAAAATACTTTCCTTCTAGGATTTCAAATTTCCTGAGCCTAACTACTAGCCAGGCCAAGAACTCAGAGTTCTCTTTGCTTCTCTGTTTTCTAGTTAGGGCAACAGGTAATCCTGACCTTGACTACTTCCTATTGTTGGTATATCAAGTTGAAAAAGTGTTGTCCACCAAGTTGTTCTGGCTGTCCTCACCAACAATCCTGAGGAACCTACAAGAGCTCAGGAGCTCCCAGGAAAATATGTGATATTTCATATATTCATATGCATGTATCCCTCATGAAAATGAACCTTGTGTTTCTTTTGTTGAACAAACACAATGGTAGCTGATTCTGCTTTATTCCTCCTCAGAGTCGACAAGGAGAGCTTTGATGTTCCTCGTGATAAGTCCGCCCAGCAGCATCAAACACACCTGGACTCCATATTTGAGGTCTGTACATGATCAACAAGTAGGATAGGATAGGATAGTACTTTATTGATCCCCAGAGGGGAAATTTGGGCGTTACAGCAGCACAGACAAGAAAGCTCAAGAATACACATTAAACAGAATAGATAAGATAAATAAAAATAATAATAAAAATAAAAACAGGGGGTATATACAGTACAAAAAGAATGATGAAGTTAACTGGGGGGAATTGGGAATTGAGACAGTATTTTCAGAGAATTACAAGATAAAGTGACAAGTGATTAAAGTGACTTGGTATGATAAATAGCAGTAAGTAATGTAAACAGCAGTGAAGAGAGGCAGTGTTGTACCACAGTAATGCAGAGTGCAGTTATATAATATAATGTAGTATAATATAATATAATATAGTGCAATATGAACAATATAGTGTAATATAATGAAATGTTATATAATATAGACTAGTATAATAATATAATAAAAATGACTGTACTGTAAACCTATTCTGTTCACAATAATCTCCATGCTGCTCCATATAGTATTTCCAGCTGAAGTTAGGTATGATGATTTTAGTTTGATTACGTTATACATATAACTTTCTGTTACAGCTGCTGGAGAAGAACATTTTCACTTTTGTGAAAAAGGAGCTGAAGAACATCAAGAAAGATCTGGATCCAGATTCCCAAAAATGCACAGAGAGTCAGAGGGCGGATGAGGAGATGTTAGACTGGGGGGATGAGGAGGAGAGGAAGAGCAGTAGAGAAGCTCTTCTGAAGATCATGCAGCACTCCCTGAGGAGAATGAACCACAAAGAGCTGGCTGACTGTCTCCAGCGAAGTAAGAGAGTTTCTCTAAATGATTAAATAATTGATAAAAAAAAGGCCTTTTATCAGTCACTCCAGGAAGTTGCAATATTTCAGTTGAGCAGATTTGTGCAAAATCAACCAAAAAGAAAGCTTGAGACATCCTGGAGGGACTGGTTTATTTAGAGGTTTAACCATATCTGTCCAATTATTATTGTGAGGAATTAAGCTCTTCTTTGTTGTGTTCCTTCAGAACATCCTGTTCCGGTTTATCAGCATAAACTCAGAAATAACTTGAAGAAGAAGTTCGAGTGTGTTTTTGAGGGGATTGCTAAAGCAGGAAACCGGACCCTTCTGAATCAGATCTACACCGAGCTTTACATCACAGAGGGGGGGGATGGAAAGGTCAATAATGAACATGAGGTCCGACAGATCGAAGCAGCATCCAGGAAACTGATTGGACCAGAAACAACCATCAGATGTGAGAACATCTTCAAAGCCTCACCTGGAAGAGACGAACCAATCAGAACAGTGATGACAAAGGGAGTGGCTGGAATTGGGAAAACAGTCTTAACACAGAAGTTCACTCTGGACTGGGCTGAAGACAAAGCCAATGAGGACATACAGTTCACCTTTCCATTCACTTTCAGAGAGCTGAATATGCTGAAGAAGAAGTTCAGCTTGGTGGAACTTGTTCATCACTTCTTCCCTGAAACCAAAGAGGCAGGAATCTGCAGGTTTGAAAAGTTTAAGGTTGTGTTCATCTTTGACGGTCTGGATGAGTGTCGACCTCCTCTGGACTTTCACAACATTGAGATCCTGACTGATGTCACACAGTCTACCTCAATGGATGTGCTGCTGACCAACCTCATCAGGGGGAACCTGCTTCCCTCTGCTCGCCTCTGGATAACCACACGACCTGCAGCTGCCAATCAGATCCCTCCTGAGTATGTTGGCATGGTGACAGAGGTCAGAGGCTTCACTGACCCACAGAAGGAGGAGTATTTCCGGAAAAGATTTGAAAAGAAGGATCAGGCCAACAAAATCATCTCCCACATCAAGACATCCCGAAGCCTCCACATCATGTGCCACATCCCAATCTTTTGCTGGATCACTGCTACAGTTCTGGATGTGTTGAAAACCACAGAAGTTCAAAAGCTGCCCAAGACCTTGACTGAGATGTACATCCACTTCCTGGTGGTTCAGACCAAGCGGAAGAAGAAGAAGTATGATGGAGGAGATGAGACTGATCCACACTGGAGTCCCGATAGCAGGAAGATGATCGAGTCCCTCGGAAAACTGGCTTTTGAGCAGCTGTTGAGAGACAACCTGATCTTCTATGAATCAGACCTGACAGAGTGTGGCATCGATATCAAACAAGCCTCATGGTACTCAGGAGTGTTCACACAGATCTTTATAGAGCAAAGCGGACTGTACCAGGACAAGGTGTACTGCTTCATCCACTTGACCGTTCAAGAGTTTCTGGCCTCTCTCTATGTCCATCTGACTGTCACCAACTCTGGAGTCAATCTGATGTCAGAAGAACAAGAAACCTTCCAAAAGTCTACCACAACAGAAGACCACTCTCCAAAGGCACACCTCTACCAGTGTGCTGTGGACAAGGCTTTAAAGAGTCCAAATGGACACCTGGACCTGTTCCTCCGTTTCCTCCTGGGTCTTTCACTGCAGACAAACCAGACTCTCCTGCGCGGCCTGCTGACACAGACACAAAGAAGCAATGAGACCAATCAAGAAACAGTCCTGTACATAAAGAAGAAGATCAGTGAGAATCAGTCTGCAGAGAAAAGCATCAATCTGTTCCACTGTCTGAATGAACTGAACGATCGTTCTCTGGTGGAGGAGATCCAACAGGCCCTCAAATCAGGAAGTCTCTCAACAGACAAACTGTCTCCTTCTCAGTGGTCCGCTCTGGTCTTCATCTTACTGTCATCAGAGAAAGACATGAACATGTTTGATCTGAAGAAATACTCTGATTCAGAAGAGGCTCTCTTGAGGCTGCTGCCAGTGGTCAAAGCCTCCAACAAAGCACTGTAAGTCCAGAGATAGTTGAATTACAGTTTTCTCCCAATTGTATACACACACAAAAATGGAACTATGCGAGCAAATCTGAAAACTTGAAGCTCATGTATCAACAGCAAGACTCCAAACTGCTAAACTCTAAGCACAGTTCCATCGATCTCACTTAAATATAATTCTAAATACAGTTTTACAAATCTCAGAACACACATTTAATCAATTAGCACACATTGTTCACCGAGAAACACTAGACTTCAAAATGCAACACCCTGGAAGAACACTTTAATCATGTGTCTGAGTATAACAGAGGCCTCAAGTGACTTATACCCAAGCAGTGATCTGTTTATTGCAATTTGCATTGTTTTGGTGTTTTATGCCTTTATTTTAGAGACAGGACAGTGGATAGAGTCAGAAACAGGAGAGAGAGAGAGAAAGGGATATGACCATAGACTGTAAATATTAATGAACGAAGCCTGAGTGAAGTCAGCCATCTGTTAGGTCAGGGGGCTCTGGAGGCTCATCGGCTGCAGCCGCCATGCTGGAAATCCTGCCGCAGCCTGACTTTCAGTCAACCTAACGACAGGCTGAGAGCTGGAGCTGAGGCGGGTTTTAAGCCTCTTAACAAACCGTAACATCACACCCACCTGTCAATCATGTCGCCTATGACACGTGATGTTCACTAAATCAAAACAAAGCTGTTTTTAAAAAAGTCACCTCGTACAGTGTCTGACTCCCTCTATGTTCCCTCTTAATTTCTCTTCAGGCTGGGTGGCTGTAACCTCTCAGAGAGAAGCTGTGAAGCTCTGTCCTCAGTTCTCAGCTGTCAGTCCTCTAATCTCAGAGAGCTGGACCTGAGTAACAACCACCTGCAGGATTCAGGAGTGAAGAAGTTATCTGCCGGACTGAAGAGTCCAAACTGCGTGCTTGAAACTCTAAGGTCAGAATGTCTCAACTTGTTTATCTGATCACTATTTCATTTTACATACAGTATGAGGTAACTCTTAAACATCAACAGTGGGGTGTCAACGTTTTGCAAATGAAATGTAAAAAGACAAGATAGTTATTAATCATTTGGCAAACACAAAAACTGAAGTTGGTTGCTGTTGGCAGGTGCTCCCATCAGCACTCAACATAATTCTGTTTGATGATGTTTTGAATTTCCATGATTCTGGAAGTTGTTGGCGAGTGACCGTGTGTCTTGCAATTATCTGTTTGACCCTCGCTGACCACCATCACCACAGCAACACTTCCGATATTAGTTTGCAAAGGGTTCTGTTGTGAGCAGCAGTCTGTTTAGTAAGAGTTTGCTTTAACGCTGGTGGCGTTGACGCGACTGAAATGTTTCAGGTTAGGAAAAAAGCGGCACAGTATTAATTAATCAGTATGACATACTATTATAGTTCTGTTGTGAAGTAAATCTCAACGAATCAAGTTAAAATTCTGTGCTGACCAAAAGTTTAATTTGACCCTGATTCGAGCCCTCTCGATGCTCTCAAATAATCTTCCATGTTTGTGGTTTCATTGCAGTCTGTCCGGCTGTCTGATTACAGAGGAAGGCTGTGCTTCTCTGTTATCAGCTCTGACCTCCAACCCCTCTCACCTGAGAGAGCTGGACCTGAGCTACAACAGTCCAGGAGATTCGGGACTGAAGCTGCTGGAGGATTCTCCCTGGAGACCAGAAACTCTCAGGTATTGATTTACCTGCTGCTGCAGCGGCAAGCAACCTTTTCGTTGTTTCCTTCCTTGCATGTGCCATAAAGATTACAATGTAGCTGTTAGTGCTTATGTGTGAATCCCAGCTGAATCTCTTCAATCATTTAGACCCATACATATGCAAAACAAGCCAGATACAGTGCCTGAGGCAAACATTAGCTGGCATATGCTGTTGACAGAAAGCAATCTGCAGTAACCTTCATAAGGTGGAAGTATTAATAAATGAGGATGTGCTGGTCTGATCCAATTCTTTCTTTCAGGGTGGATCCTGCTGGAGTGCGATGGTTGAAACCAGGGCTGAGGAAGTGTAAGTGTGTTCTTTTTATGCCTTTATTGTAGAGAACGGACAGTAGATAGAGTCAGAAATCAGGGACAAATAGCGAGAGATTGGAAACGATTCATGGAAGCGAAATATCACAGGATGAATTCTCTTTAAACTATGACATCACTCATTCAGATCTCAGATCTCTAATGTCATCATCATCATTATTATCATCATCATACAACTTATTTCTAAAGTTGTTATCCCATTTCTCTTCAATAAAAACAAATCAACAATTGTGTAATTAAGTTTTGTGTGAAATTGAAATGATATGACGTCACAGCTTTTTAATTTAATTAAAGTTGGATGCTTTGCGTCCATGCATCAGTGCAATCATGTACCTCAAAATATTGCGATTGGCTTACATTTTGTTAACATAAAATGTAAGCAAGAATTGGAGGCTTTAAAACAGTTATCCAAGAACCAGTAGGTTAGGTTTTAAGTTGCCACTTTTTATCTGCGGTCTGTCATCAATCACTGTGTTCTTCTCTCCGTCAGATTACTGTAAACTGACATTCGATCCGAACACGATGAGCAGAGAGCTCAAACTGTGCGACAACAACAGAAGGCTGATCCACATGCAGGAAGAGCAGTCGTATCCCGATCATCCCGACAGGTTTGACTTCTGTCCTCAGCTGCTGTGCAAAGAGGGTTTGAGCGGTCGCTGTTACTGGGAGGTGGAGTGGAAAGGACAGGTGGACGTGTCTGTGTCTTACAAAGGGATCAGCAGGAGAGGACACAGAAACGACTGTGAGTTTGGATGGAACGACCAGTCCTGGAGTCTGGAGTGCTCCGACAGTGGTTACACAGTGTGGTACAACAACGTCGGAGCATCAATCACCCCGTCCTCCATCTCCTCCGTCTCTGACAGAGTAGGAGTGTACGTGGACTACTCTGCCGGCAGCCTGTCCTTCTACAGCGTCTCCTCCGACTCGCTGAGTCACATCCACACTTTCTACAACACCTTCACTGAGCTGCTCTACCCCGGGTTCGGGTTCTGGTCTGACCTGCCAGACTCGTCAGTGTCTCTGTGTCCTCTGCTGGAGGAAGACACACCTGAGGACAAGACTGTCTCCCCACTCCGCTCATAGGTCATACACAGGCTGTAAGCTAACACCATCCGTTCCTTTGTTGTTTCCACAGCCCTTGTCCTCTTTCCTTTTCTACTAAAGACTCCTTTGTTTACAACTGTGAACTGCCTACTGACTACTTGGGTCAGTAGTGAATCTAAATGTGAAAATATTCACAGGAAGAACATGCTGAATCTGATGTGTGGAGAAAAGAGGGCATGTGGCATTTATTATTGATCATACTATTACATTTCTTTACTTTAAAGTGCCTCTTTACAGGTGTGTAATTAATTTCAGAACAAACTCATCTGTGAGTCAACCATAAAAAGTGCACTAATTCTATTTAACTAAACCCTAAAACCACTTTTTTCAACTATAAACCTCTGTATCTGAGTATTAAGTAGTGTTATGGATCAATCCAAGTCCCAATCTCGACATTTCAGTACAAAGTATTGAAATTCTAAATGTTGTGTTAGAAATGTGCATAGTGTCTGCCCTTCCGTTTGAAAAACTCTAACAGCTGTGTGGAGTACAGTATTACGTAGGAGTGCATCCCCACGTCACCAAACCTATAAAAGCCTTGTGACTCTGATTTCTCCTGCTTATTCTGCTCCAGTCCCCGGCATCATAACGTTGCCTCTCGCCCACACCTGCCGAACACACACACTCGCCTCGTTCTCTCTCTCCTCACTCGCTCCCCCCACCCACACGCATGCGCACTGAGCCATTCACAGACAGACATACCCCTGCTCGTATAACAGTGGTTATTTGTCTAAAATGTGAAAGCCATAAATCTTCCAGGGGGCCTCGTGTACCATTCAGAAACGTCCCCCATCCTCTTCTGCACCTCACTGTCCACGTCATCAGCTGTCTCTGCTCTCGCTGCCCCTACTAACGGGTCAAAACGATACGGATCTGGAAGTCCGTGGTCGTGCTCTATTTGAGAGTCTACAGGAGACTCTGGAGGAGAGAAGTCTTTGACTTTCCGTGGCACACGTGCCATTGCTGCTTACGGAGTCGTCGCTCATGGCTAAATAACCTAGCTAAACCTACCGGTACTGTTTTTATTTGTGTGTGTGGGGCAAACATTGTGTCATGTTGCGGCTGATAACGGCGCGAAGGAGTGAGTGGGCGTGTGTTACCCCCCCCCCCCCCCCCCCCCCCTCGAAGTTAATACATTGACATTCTAAATGCATTTTTTGAAATTCCAGGGTCGAGCACTACAGCTGAAAATATGGGGTTTAGTTACTCTTTAATGGTATATTATCGGAAACACTGTTTACTGTATTTTATTGTCTTGAATATTGTTTAGATGTTTATACACACAAATACAGCACAGTTACATGAACCACACAGTGATTTTATCTATTTCACACAAAGTCTCTGCTTATGGCTGAAAGTATTCCTAACTGACTCAAATGTGTCGCTGTTGGGGCTTTCACACTTGCAGAAAACTTCTGAAAAATCTCCTGGTGTTTCCAGGAGGATCTGTATGTGTGAACGCAAACAGCTTTCACTCGGACTTCACCCAGGGGTTTCTCCGGCCAGACTCCTAGTATTTTTTCTGCAGCAAGTCCGACTGGGCTTCCACAGGATATTATCTGGAGAATTCTACTCGAGCCAGTGTGAGGGGCTGTTACGTTTATATCCTGTGACTGCTGCGCGGTGCATAGTGTGTATACATGCGACCGCTTCGATCTCCGTGCACGTAATTAAACGGCTGCGTTATGTTTCCTGTTCGTCAGTATGTTGTTCTTAGCTCTTTAGTTGATGTTGTCTTTCAGTTGAACTACACGTAGAATTTATATGAAGGCAAATATTCTCATTATAGCGTCGTATAGCGGACTCTGTTGCTTTGTCCGCTACTTTTTTACGTCACGTCTTACCTCGGGAGACCCCCGGCCCCCCCTCCTCTCTGACAGGGATAGTCTCTGCTGTGAGGATCATACGTGAACAGCCAGGTCAGGAGAATATCTGAGCTGTCCTCCGGAAATTATCTAGATATATTAAGGAGTATATATGTGAAAACGGCTTAAAAAAAGTTTGATGCACAGAAGTATAATGAGAGAAGTGAAATTAACTCAGTCTGTCTCTGTATCATTTTTAAATAAAGTTATATTTCTGTTAATGAAACCTGCTCAGTGTGTTCACTGTGACTTCACAACAAAACATGTTAAGAGTCAGATTAAAATGATAGACCTGTCTGTGTCCCAGCTGTTGATAAAGTTTTAACACATCTGGTTTTAATGCAAAGTCCTTAAGAAGTTCTCTTCATTAAAACTTTACTAGCAGAGTTTTTATCAACTCAACTGTTTATATTAAGACTTAAAGTGATGTCGAATTAGGGGCACGGCCTCTTTGATTGACAAGTGGGAGCTCATATGTTGTCTCAGCTGTTATGTTTCAGGTTTTTGTCATGTTATCCTCGCAAATCTGAGCATCTGTTTTCATTTCAAAGCTTCCACATGAATCAGAAACTATACAGACAATTAAAACTGAAAATCCAGAGAACACAGACGTGATTTAAAAAAGTGAGCTACCATAAGAACACAGCTAGCATTTAGCCTCTTCCTCGTTAACATTTACATTTGAGAATCAGGGATACAATGTGAAAGTCATCAACTAAATCTAGATATAAACGCTCCATCATGAAGTTATTTATATAAACTTGAGGTAAAAAATGTGTGGATCTATTTCAAGCTAACAACATAACATAAAGAGTGCAGATCTCTCTTTAATCTCCACTGTTGGAGTACCAGCACAGAAGCTAGGCTATACATGGCTGAATGCACGGGGCCGTTTGTACCACGCCATTGAACTAACTTTAAGAGAAACCGACCTGAAGTCCAAGGATAAATCAGGATAAGTGACTTAACTGTCAGAAGGCCACTTTGTTAAAGCACCACTTCCTCCAGCTGTGATAATCAAACTAACCCTTTAAGTCATCATGAATAAGAATGTCAAGCAGAAGCTGAGCAGACTGTTTAAAGATTTTATAGAGACAAAATAATGTGACTACAAACTGTGGTCAGCTCCCCTAGTGGTCAAAGCAAGTCAATACAACATTTGTTATTACATAGTACACTCGTGATCTTTTTAGAGTTTACAGCCACCAAAATAAAGTGGAGCTGACAGGATGCAGTTTTTTTTTTGTGTCAGGAGAGGGCGCCAAGCAGCACGACCTGTTAAAGGAGATCTCAGCTGAAACAGAGGGTGCGTTCGAATTGTCCCTCCTATCTCCTTTCACTATCCACTTTACCTTAACCCCGGGGAAAACGTCATGAGGTTAAGGAAAGATGTTAGGAGAATTCATAAAGGATTTAGGGAAAGGCGATCTCGTTCCTCTGACAATCCGACTGCATTTCCACTAGGCCACGTCATTAAATGCGACGGGCCGGCGGAGGTTAATGACGTGGTCTGCCGTGTTGAAACTACAATGTTCCGAAAATGGACTACAAAAAGCGCATCTAAAAAACGTTCCCCTGTGCCTTCTTACCGGTGAAATAATCCTAATTACCACAAGGTTGGATTGAAATAAAAGCAATATAGACTACCAGGCTACAAGTAAGAAAAGTGAAACCATCACCTTCCTGTCCACTCAGAAATCAACATCAACATAAATATGATTGTATGAAATTAATCATAAATGCTAGATATAACCTACACATAATATTTTAAGCATACAAATGTACAACTGCACAAAACATTCTTAAGTGAATGAAATATGTTGAATAAAACATCATCTGTGTCACTTTATGATCATCGTTCATTTCCGTGAACAGTCGGATGCGCGACTCGCTTTAAATGTTGTGGCCGCAAGGAATTGTGGGACGTCATATCTCATCTCCTTTTGTAAGGGATGGTCCAGTGTATCCTATGCTAAAGGATGTCATAAAGGAAGCATTGACCCACCTTTCCTTAACTTTTAGATCTTATTCCAACGGCTCTTATCATGGCCGCCACTTAAATGCTTCCGGGGTTAAGGTAAAGTGGATAGTGAAAGGAGATAGGAGGGACAATTCGAACGCACCCAGACTTCACTAATTATCAGGAAGGAGGCTCAAAATGTGCAGTCTGCAATGACAGTAGGAAACACCTCCCTAAGGGGGCCCTATCTGACAGCACTCATTCTTGTTGCGCTGCTCTTGCTGCCGTCTCGTGCATTATTCATGTGAAAACCAAAGATTGTCAATGAAAGTCAGGAAAACGAAGAGGAATTATCAATCAGAGAATGAAAAAGAAAGATAATAAAAGAAAAGACAGTGATAAATGCAGCAGAAGATGACATCAGATGTTGATAACCACTGGTGTCATAATGTGGATTTATGCTTCCCTGAGAAAACTATTTAGTTAGAAAATAAATAATATTTTGTACAGTTTACCGCCTCTGTACATGGGGCTCGCGCCCTCACCACTGTTCCACTGGCGCCACTTTTCGGAGATAATTTGATTTCATGTTTTTATTGTTCTGAATATTTGTATTTAGAAATTATAAAGGTTTTATAATGTTCTTATTTATTTAAATAATAATAATGTGGTGGCTGTGGCTCAGTTGGTAGAACTCATAAATACAATTAAAAATGTTAACGTCTCTTTTTTTTGTTGGTGTCAGATTATTTCTAAAATTGATGAACGCTGGTTTGTGAATTTTTGCCTCGGGTCCAAATAAACTCTAGAATCACCACTGGCTTTTAACGTATCGCTTTAACGCATAGGCTGCTTCATCCACAGATGTGCACTTGGTACAAAAAACACGTCTAACATTTTATTGTGACCTTACCTTAAAGAAGTGGAGGACACCTCGGCCAAAGGATAAAAGAATCAGCTGTTTGTCTGAAGATCAGGCTGCTTAACTTAACATCCAGAAACTAAAACTCTGAAGAAGGGAAGACGAAATGAAAGAGAAACTGATCTTTGAAAACGAAAAAAGACAATCTAAAACCAGAAAGCACTTCAAACAAAAAAACAGAGAAAAGTAGAAAGTGACATTAGTCTTCCTCAGGATGTCTCTCCTTGTTATTCATGAAAGGTGACCAGGTTAAAATGATCTCTGAGGCCGGCCAATCACAGGACAAATGTACGATGTATGTGACTTTCTGTAAAAACTTTTTTTTTAAAAGCCACAGTATGAACTCGTGGTTTCAGATCAACAGTTTCAGTCTAGGATTAAAAGGTCCGAATATTCTCAACTGGTCATCATGTCTCAACCAAACATCCTGTTTTTAAGATCAGCAGGTTGAGCATATGCCACACACACACACACACACACACACTTCCTCTTTTTGATTTGATCATGGAAGTTGTGCTGCTCAGTGTCTGGCTGACTTCCTCAATAATCTTTTTTCTGTCACTCATATCATGACACAGCTCTGGTTTATATTTTAATAAACATTCTCTTGTTTTCTATTTGTAAAAAGGGATATGATTTAGGATTTCCCGGGGCATTTGACCTCAACTTCACATCAAAGATCCAGAGGTGGGCACAGTTGATCAAAAGTGTAACGTCAGTCACATTCACCATCAAACTGTAAAAAGAGACGTTAACTTTGACGGCAGTTAATCAGTTAATTATTTTAATAACTGACTGAATTGACCGGTGTTACGGTTTAAAGAGTGACCGTGCTAAGTGGTGTCTTTCAGCTTACTGTCACTTTTTGTAAAGCTTCTGAAAGAGAGAAATGTTGAGAAATGTTTTTATGGCTATTAAAATAAAGATTTTATAGTTTCTCACAGCTTAAGTCCGATCTGATAAATTCCATTTGACCATTTGGCAATACAATAAACACTCAAAAAGTACTACAGTAATACACATACAGTAAATGTAGAAATATACTTTAAGATAAGATTAAAAAAAAAATAAAGAAAAGCATAAATATTCAAAATGTAGAAAATGTAAACAGTGTAATGAGTAAAGTGTCAGCGCGTAAAGTCTCCAGAGGATAAGGTATAGGGAGAGGAGTTAGAATGCGTGGTGGAGCTCAAAGAAGGGCCAGAGCTGAAATAAGAGCCACTATCATAGACCATGTCATAAACCACAAGTTATCATACAGAATGGCTGGTGAACGAGTACAGCCAAATCTCAGCCGGGACACAGTGGCATCCATTGTCCGGATTTTTCAAGAAACCAACAGGTAAAGTGTAAATAATTGTTACCATGTATAACAGTTACTGTACGCCTCAGGTTTCTAATATGTAACTGTATTTTGTCTCTCTAAGGATTCAACGTCTACCTCCATGAGGTGGCAGAGGAAAGCACCTACTGTACTGTACAGTAAATGAAGAACAGGAACTTGCCATTATCAACATGGTGATTGCTGACAATGAAATACAACCTTTACTGCAACAATTCTGTCTCTGTCTTCTTCTTTTCATAAACCATACATTCTATAAAGCTACTCTGATATGGGTCAATCCTTTTTTGTTTTGAATTCCTGCAGCAAAAGAAACAAAATACATGCATTTACTTAACCCAACAAAACAGAAATGTAGAGGCAAAAGAAAATGCAAAAACAAAATGAAAAATTGTTAAAAGTATTGAAAAAATTGTCATAGCAATCAAAAAAAACTGTAATAGGTTGTTGTGGTTACAGACATAAATGATTGGAGATTTTGACATTACATTAAAAAAATGAATCAAAGAGACTGTAACGGGCAGTGTATGGACCCAATTGAAGCACAACAGGAAACTGGCAGATTTAGTCACACACTTTAATTTTTAGCAGCAGGTGATACAATGGCAAACAGGTAATCCCGGTCCAAACTGAACAATGTCTCTATTAGCCGGCTGGGGAACGTAGCCGCTGATGGCACGGGACAACTGACCAGAGCTGATCGTGCCGAACAAACACGATACAGTCAATATTAGAATATTATTATGTTTGAGCTTTTTTGCCAGTAGAAATGGTCCACATGTTTTTTTATTTAAACAGACTGTCATTTGTTCCTCATGTGCTGGTGTTTGTTATCAGGTCACACACAGAGACTAACGCTGTCACAGGTTGTCATAATTAATACAGAGAACTAACACAAGCAGCTGTTAAAGCCTGAGCGGTGATCAGCTGATGTCATCGCCACAAACGGGCGACGCTTCTGTGGAAAGGACGTCTCATGTCTCTTCACCCATTTCCTCGTTCCCTCTCTCCTTCGCTTCGTTTCCTTGCATCTCTGGTGGGACGGATGAAGACGCAAGGGAAGGAGGCAAGTGAAGGATCCATGGATGAAATTTGAGGGATCTGAGACGTAGCCATAGGCTGTTAACTGTAGAGTGCTTTGTGATTCCTGATTGAGCCACTAGATGGAGCCAAAGTGAAACATTTTCTAAACATACAAACGGAAGCTTTGATTTGTTGCTATAGCGACTCATCAAAGTAACATTATTTGCTGTTTTAAACGGATTGAAACACAGCAAATGTTCAGGATTAAATTATGAAATAAATCAAATATTTATTTCATATATACCTTTTAGTTTCTATGACACAATAAATATTTGAATAAATATTTGTATACAGGTTTATGTACAGTCAATTTTGAATAATTTTAATGAATATATAGAGAGCGGTTTGTTTTTGTTCTCAAGTGATGGGCACAAATATTGTCATTTCTCTCTGGATTAACTGATTAATTCAGTCAAAAAAAAGGTGATAAAAACAGCTTTTCACAATGTTAAAACAAGAAAACACTGATTACACTGATGTGTTTGTTGATTCATTTCTTTTTTTTAAACTCACTATTAGTCATTAAAAAGTCCATTAAGCTCCTCAAATCTCAGGCTACAGAAATGACTGGGTCGAAGGAGAATACAAAAATTTTAATCACAGAGCCCAATTTTTTTTCATTTTCTCTTTTTAACATATTTTTGTCTTCTAAATGGCTCTAACAGATTTTGTAATTGCTCCTTTTTCAGTCTATAACTCGTGTGTTCTGAGGCCTGTTTTTGTCAATGAGTCTGGTGTCATTAAAAAACAAAAATAGGAACTTATAGAAGGCGCACTATGATTGATATATCATCCATTGGGTTTGTGTTGCAGCCATTACAGCCTAATTCCTGATGGCAACTTAAGAAATATGGTGCATCACTTCCAAAACTTTTTTGTATTCATACGCCATTTACACATAAGAACACAAATAGAAAATTGGGCCTGTGCTGTAAAAAAAAACATCTGGACAGGCTTTAAAAGGATGGGCAGGTGAAATATTAAATTACTTACTTTTACTGTTTGTTAAAAATCTCTTAGAAACGACCAAACCAATATAGAATACTGTCATGGTATAAATATGTTTCTCACCAATAAATATTGTACGTGTCAAAGTGAGATCCTTGTGTTCTATTGTCTCTGCGACATTATGCTCTGTTGTTATATAAAATAAATTAGCAACACTTTAACGAGCCACAGGGTTGCTTTGTGTGAGGTGATAATGTCCTTTATGCACACACACAGAGGTTTAATTTGTTGGCTGTTGTTGGTTATTGATAGCCTGTTGAGTTTGAGAGCAGCTCAGTGGTTCTTCTTCTTCCTTACACACAGTCAGACTGTCCTCATCTTCCACCTCCACACAGCGGTGTTTCTTTAAGGATTGAGACCGAGTGAAAAATCTCTTACAGTGAGAGCACCAGTACGGTTTCTCTCCAGAGTGCACGCGAAGGTGTCGGCTGTAACTGTACGAACTGTTGAAACATTTCCCGCACTGCTCACAGCTGTACGGCTGCTCCCCAGTGTGGATTCGAAGGTGTCTCATGTAGTTGCTCAGTCGACCGAAACCTTTCCCGCACTCCTCACACTTGTGCGGTTTATCTCCAGTGTGCGTGTTCACATGTTGTTTGTATGTTTTTGATATAGAGAAACTTTTGTCACACAGTTCACATTGGAATGGTTTCTCTCCGGTGTGGATGCGCATGTGTGATTTGTAGTTACCTAACTGAGAGAAACTCCTCCCACACTGGGAGCAGCAGTACGGTTTCTCTCCTGTATGGACTCTCATGTGAATCCTGTATCCGCTCAGGTCGCTGAAACTCTTCTGACATTGCTCACACTCGTACGGTTTCTCTCCTGTGTGGTTACGTAGATGCAAACTGAAATGTCCAGACTGAGTAAAACTTTTCCCGCAGAAGTCACATTGGTATGGTTTCTCTCCGCTGTGGCTAAGCTGGTGTCTCTTGTATGAACTGAGAAAACTGAAACTCTTAGGACACTGATCACAGCGGTATGGTTTCTCTCCGGTGTGAACTCGCATGTGAATCTTATAAATACTGAGATAAGTGAAACTCTTCTCGCACTGGTCACACTGGTACTCCCCTGTGTGTTCCCGCAGGTGTTCTTTGTATGAGCTGTTGCTGCTGAAGCTCCGCCCACACTGGTCACAGGAGTACGGTGTTTCTTCAGCGTGTGTTTGCAGGTGGAGCTGGTACGCCTCCAGCTGGCTGAAGCTGCTGTCACACTGCTCGCAGTGGTGCAGTTTGTCTACAGAGTGACTGAGTTCATGTCTTCTCAGACTGCAGATCCGACTGAAAGACTTCTCACAGTGCTGACACTGATGAGGTCTGCTCAGGTTCACCTGAGAGACAAGAACACACAGAAATATATAAGTTTACAGCCATGCAAGGAAACTTCAGAAGTCAGACTAAGGTTGTCACAATACTGACATTTTAAACTTTGATATGATATAAGGACAAATTGATACAATATTGGTACCACAGAAACAAAAATAGAAGTCCCAATATTGGGCAATTTCATGTTTTTATTTTGAACCTGTCTAATTGGCACACAAATATTGTTGTGCAATTGAGACAGTGTGCTGGAGTTCATTTTCAAAATATTGATCAATTCATTCCTCTCCTATACACCTGTCTTATGAAATAGATGTTGTTTTTTGGATGCTTCAGTACTTTTTTTTATACTTTTGACAATTAAAATTATATATATTTTAGTTGTAAAACACATGATGTGTAAAAGTTTGAGAGTATCAAACATTTTGACAACCTATGTCAGACTGAATCCTTATTAAGGATACTTGAACTTCTCCACGCTATTCTTATTTTTTGACATGCATGTGTAGTTTTAACTTCAGATCGATTTGAACACACACTCCCTGTGGCTGCAAGTGAGTTCTTGTGCGTTAGTGTATTTCAGTTAAAAAGTGAAGCTCAGAGCAGTGGTACAGTCACTGTGACATTACTGTTTTCATTTCCCTAATTAACAAGACAATGCAGATACATGAGAAAAATTAGACATACATGAATCTTGAAATTTTGAATCATGTACTATAAAATGTTCATTTCTTTCTGATCTCACCTCTTTTGAAGAACTCATATCAGCAGCTCAGATTGTTGCAAGTTATCGTCCTGCAAACGTTCCTGTTGGCTCCTTTCAGCTCTGAAATCATCCAAACAGACAGACAGGTGAGAGTAGGGTTAAACCATCATTTATTAGCTGGGACATCCCATTTTTCAAACTAAATTTGTCCAGAGCGGGACGCCCCTTGTCCTGTATTGAAGTTCTATGTAATCATTAGAGGACATTTAGCTGATCCTAGATCTGATCATTATAAAAAAAAACAGTAGCCCATCATGCACTGACCACGTTTGTCAAGTGTCACCTGTCATCCAATCACAGCCCCTTCTTAGTGCATCAGATATGCACACTGCAACAAAAGCGCTGAAAAAAGTGTCTTTCATGGATGGTGTTGTCCGGTTGCCTTGTGGTGCACAAGTGTGGATTAAAATACAGATAAACTGGCAAAAAAGAAAATACTATGCAGCTACGGCAAGCAAGAAGATGTGTGTACTGTTAAGCACTTTATGCCTTTATTTCAACAGGAAACGGACGGAGATGCTGCTACAGAGATGCCATGCTAGCAAGAGGTGAGATGTATATCGTTGCATTTTATGTGACAGTAAGGGCAGTAAGAAATATCATTTGAAAAGGAAACTTCATGCCTCTCTTTAGTGGTTTTTTTTAAATATATATTTTCTATTTGTATTTTAAAGCTTCAACCTTTGATTCATCTTATCATTTATTTTAAAGTCCATAAGAGTTGTGCTCAAAGTGGAGTCCAGGAACTGGCAGAGGTCAATAAGGCGGCAACGAGGGGTCCCAAGTTAAGAGTGGAGTCATTTATTTCCAGCTTAACACAATGACAGAATGAGGTAAAAGAGGTTTATTAATATAGAATTAGCCTACATAACAACACAGCTTTAGTAGAAGGCCTAATACACAGAAATGACACATTTCTTACCACACATTCACACATCCCACCGACACTGCTGTGACAGTGAGCTGCAAACTAAATATTTTCTCCTTTATTTGGTACTGATGCAACCCTACAGCAACACTTCACAGACACCTGACTCTGAAGATGAAGTATGTTAAGCTGTCGGCACGTTTCCGTTACCTGCTGCCCCCAAAACTCATCTCGCCTTAACTGACACGGTAACAAACTCCAACACAACACCGGCCATCAAAAACAAGCTAACATGCTAACACAAGTTAGCAGCGCTGGGCCGTAAACGTTATTCGGTACCGCTGTGAGCTTTAAACGCAGAGTGCTAACACTAAACAAGAACACATCCACATGAAAAAAACAACACAAATTGAAATAAGGACACACCTTTCCCCCCCCCCTGCAGTCTCTCTGCTGCTAATGTTGCCACGCAGATATCGCCATCTTGTCAAATGACGTCACCATCATGACGACGTGCTGCGTGTGTACTCTTCTTCTCCTCAGCCATGAACCGGCAGCACACACCCTCAGTGAAGCGTTACTGACACCAGCTGGCCTCTGATGGCAATTCTGTGTTGGCTTTAAGTTCCGCTCCAGAGGTTGTATCTTGTTGTGTATACTGTATGTATGGAATGTAAATTGCACATTAAAGCTGTTGTTTTTTTCAGGCTATTTTTTTGTTCACTGATGTTGAATTTCTCATTTCAAGTTTTGGGTCTCTTTTAGCCTATAAAAGGTGAATGAGAATGGTCCATGTATGAAGTATCAATTGCAGTAGTTCATGTTGTATAATGAAACATGCCAGTTTAAGGGCCGTTGCCTAATTTCCTTGTCCGACTTGGCGAATGCGAATATATGTCGACGCACGTTAACTCATCCCCTCACAGCCGACTCAGCCTAACGTTGTGAACGCTTTGACTGTATTATTGTTGCTTTGTCCGAGGACTTGCAAAGCTATTCAGCGCAGCTTGTTGCATTAGCCAACTTGCACAAATGAAAATTGAACCAAGGAAGTCGACAACCAGAAACAGACACAGCTCGCCTTCAGTCGCGCGCGCTATGAAGCGGTGTTGGCTGCCGTGATAATTTCCATTTAAGTGAATTAATTACCAGTCGGGCGAACACTTATTATTATTATTATTATTAGCCTAGTTATTTGATTCATGCCAATGTATTCTTCTACTTACTAGGCTACTGGAATTTTTTATTTAGCAGAAAACACCTTTGAAAAAAACATTATTGTTTTACAATGTAACCTAACTTATACAAACAAACAGATACAGGACGTATACATTAAAGCAGCGGTTTCCAAACTGTTTCTGCTGGGCCACCCCATGGAAAACTAAAATATTTTCAAGCACCCACCCCTCACCATACACATCAACATATCAATATACACTAATCAAACTGTCAGTCATGCCCATTGATAACAAATTCATCTATTTTTAGTATTGATCTGAAACACTGTCTGCAAAGTAATAGTAATAGTAAGTAATAAATAACAACTACAGTGTGACAGGAAAGTGAATCAGATGCAGACAAACACAATGCTAAGGAGTCTGCAGTAAAGGCTCTCTTCTTAGAAAAACATATCTCGTTCAAAATTCTAGTGCAGCGTACATGTAATTAGCTTTATTTGATATTATTTGGGACAAAATAAAAGTAGCTGATATATACTTGCATTCCAAAATTGGAGATTAAAGCCAATAAATCACATTTTATTTTTTTAGTTTGAAGCAATGTGGGCATACATGGGAAGCAGGCATAGTTAGAGTAACAATTTCAATTAAACAGTAACTCTCTTCACTATGACATCATAATATGTATTAAGGTCTATTTATCATGTTTCATTCTGTTGACATATTTCACAACAGGAAGTTCTCCTGGACTCCTTCATAAAGTGATCATTTCACTCTTAGACTGTAGGGCACTATTGGCTGAAATCTCTGAATATAGTTTAACTTTTATTTATCATCATAGTTTTAGCTTACTTTGTGCATTTTCTTTTTATATTTTTACTCCCCACCATCATTCAGTAATTAGTGCTTTGTCTTATTGTGCGATTGTCTTACATTGTGTCAATGAGGGGGGTTCAAACTCATCTATGTGTGTTCTCAAAGTGAATTATTAAGTGCTTCATTTGAAAATGGAAAAACACTGAAAAAATGATCAAATGTTCTGTTCAACTTTATTATGACCCTGCCGAGCCTCAAACATCATGAAGGACCATCACATCCTGGACACTCTTCTTCACCACCCTCTCATCAGACACTGGTCTTTGGGAAAAAAGACCAGTGCATTAAAGGGTTATATGAATATTGAATATAGCAAAATGACACATTGCCTGTTTGAATACTTTATAGTAAGGGCGTCCCTTTTGGGTAAGAAGCATAAAAGCATAAACCCTACCACTTCCAGTTGTCCACTTCTTTTTCAAGCCAGCTGTCACCTTACAGAGGCTCTAGTTACTTGTGATCTAAAAAAAAAAACCTTTTGAACCTTTTGTTTTGCCTTTACTAGCAACTTTAATAAAACTAAGGTTTTTTGACCAGGGTATTCATTTATAATTTAAGCATAAATTTGTTTATTTTTCAATTTAAAAACATCACAAGGTGAGGATTTAAATCCTACATGACTATTATATCTCAAGGAATGGCACAGTCTTCACATTCACCGGACATTAGGGGTTAAGAATGTTGAAAGAATGTTCTACCCTAACTTTAATTAACTACAATAGTTTAATTTAAAGACCCAATGGTGGAATGGAAGGGATATTGAGACTGGTCTGCTCGTTACTTCTCAAGTTACCTAGATTGTTTGATTTACTTTTCTTAGTTATCGAAGCACTTTGTAAACGCTTGTTTTTAAATGTGCTTTAATAAGTATGATTATTATTATTATTATTACCATTGGCATATGGTAAACAAATCAAGCAAAATAAGGCAGGGACTAACAATAAGAAAAACTCAACACATTTGTAGGCATACACTCAGATATGCTATATGCACATGCATACTTACCTTAAAACGGAATAGCATCTTTGCAGTGGACTTCAAGATGAATGTTAATCTTTGATAGTTGTGTGGGTTGATGTAGGTCACAGGGGTCAGTGATACAGACTGCAGCATGTTGTGCAGGCTTTTAGCCACATCAAATGAAGGAATTAGCATACACAAAAGACAGAAAAACTGTTTTAACAAGTCATTTCCACTTAGTAGACGAAGTTCAGATTAAACAAGATTAAATAATGCAGCAGAGCGATGTATTTCAATGCTGTTAAAACTGCTAATTTCAGTTAATATTTTTCGAAATTAGGCAATCTTAAACTGGCATGTTTCATTATACAACACAACATGAACTACTGCAAATTAATTAGAGAATAGGCACAAATCGGGGCCTGAAATTATTCATGCAAACTTGACTTAAAAATGTGACCATCGTAAGCAAACTCTGACCCATGCGTATGCTCATGTTGGAGGCAGCTAGGGCAGGGGAGAATTGGAGACAGTGAGGTGGTGAATTGAAGCAAAGTTATTTATTGATGCCTCTCACACATTTAATTTCCCAAAATGTAATGACAATTTTTGACATATCCTTGCTATGGCAAAAAATATAGGCTACATCAGCAGTGTTATTCGGAACTGCACTTAGTGGGCCATAACAATCACAAAAGCAACTTTACATTTGAAAAAACATAAGCAAACAAAGTCAATAAATCAGGGCAATCAATATTTCATCAGCGATCATTTTGACAAGGTGTAAAGTAATAAGCAAGATGTGCCATTTCAGATTCCCAAGAGCTCTTATTTCTATGTGCTGGACTGGGTAGCTTTAACTCCCTTGTGTTTTTGGCAGCTGTCTCAATGGGTATCAGCTGACAGGATGCGCTTATTGACTATATAGACCATGTTTACATTTTTGCCTATAATTCACCTTTTGAGAAAAGTATGTGCTGTATATCAAATTATATCCTTATGTCTGCGATATCACAGCCGTCACTCAGCGCATACCAGCTGGCCTAAACAGCGGTAATATGAGTAAAAGGACCTACATCAGGTTTTCTACACTGTGGAACAAAAGGCCAACATTAAAAGGCAATAAGCAGCAATGTTGGGTTTCCCAAATGTAATCAGTGCAATTGACTACACCCATGTTGCTATGAGGGCTCCATATGAAAACAAATAGGCCTATGTCTACGTAAATCGAAAGCACATCCAGTGTACTAATGTGTAGTGTAAGTAATGTGTAAGTAATATGTGACCCAAAAAAGTGGTAGGCTATATGGCCTGGGCCAACACGTTTCTTTCATCCTGACGCATGGCTGTGTAGGAAGCAGACTAAAGGCACTGTGTATGATGGCTGGCTTCCAGTCATTCAAGCTCAATAAATGATTGCTCTTATGGGGGCTGCAGGTGACAGTGGTTACAGTTTTAAGGTGCTAGCTCCTTACTCATTTCCCCAACCAACTGTGTTGACACACTGACAGAGTGTGCCATCGGCTTTAAAAGTGCAGGTGTGGATGTTTGGATGGCTCCGGTGGAAAACTGTTGTACACCCCAGCAAAGGTTTGGCGAAATAACAGGGTGTTCTCCGTAATACGGCACAGAGGTTGGGTAATAGACCTGAGAGAATTACTGCCCTCCATCCCCCCACCCCCCTCTCCGAAATGAGGAAAAAAGACCCTCAACTCCCCTTCAACATTTTGCTACACTCCATTGAAATGTCTATGTTGCTTTCTGCCACTTCAAGGAAATTTACTGTAAACTCATTCTTAAATTCTGCATTCGATGTCAAAACTTAATATAATTAAAATGTCAGACTGAAACATAAAACAGAGAACCCAAATGCACAAACACAAAGAGTACATTCAAAGTCTGTTCAATGAGAAAAAAGGTCGGAACACAGAAATCCAAGAGCACAGAGGTATCCAATACGTTAAGCAAAAGGCTGGTCAAATATACAGAAACAAGTCAGAATTAAAAGGCAGGGTTGGTAGTTTTCTCCAGATACACTTTTTAAGATTTGGGTTGAAAGGGGACTTCCGGTGGACGTGGACGATATAGGACGTGTGTAGTGGGAGCTCTGCGGGAATGTGATTTTTTACATATTTATTCAAAGTTATAAAACTGTCCACTGCTAAGATTTATTACACGCTGTGAAGTGCTACTTCTGGGGAGCCATAACTGAACAATGGCGAGTCTTCGGCCGAGAAATGAACCACCCAAAGTTGGCCGTGGTAGGCCGCTGCAATCCTCAGGGTCTGGGTCCCTGGCAAAGCCGGATGCTAACGAGGATATGCTACGCTGCATTAAGGACATGATGGACGATCTCCGGACAGAAATCGTCACTAAGTTCAAATCTATAATATACGAGTCTGTTAAGACAGAAGTTTCACGTGCCCTGAAACCGTTGGAAGAAAAAGTTGACGCACAAAAAGAGACTATTTCAGACCAAGAGCACTCGGCTAATGATCATGAAGACCAGCTACCGAGCCTACAAGCTAATGTGGCTAAGCTATCGGCTACAGTGGAGTCTCTGGGTAAGAAATGCGAAGATTTAGAGGCCCGCTCTAGGCGGAATAATTTTCGACTTGTGGGTCTGCCCGAAGAATCCAAGGGACCCAACCCCACAAAGTTTGTGGCCAAACTTTTGAAAGACTTGTTGAATCTCGAAGCTTGAGCCTGAGTTGGACAGAGCCCACCGCACACTGCGTGCTAAGCCGAAGGGGGGTGAGCCACCACGACTGATGGTGATCAGAGTCAACAAGTTTCAGGTCAGAAACATTATCCTGCGTCGGGCTGGGGAGGCTTCACCCCTGCTGCACAGCGGGAAAAGGGACTATATCTTCCAGGATTTCACCCCTACTGTGGCCAGGCAGAGGGCGGCGTTCGTCAAGGTACATTCATGTGCTAACGTGAAGTTTGGCCTCCGGTACCCGGCTACACTACACATCACCATACCCAACGGCCCAACCCATAGGTTCAAGGACCTGGACCAGGCATTGGAATTCGTAAATAAGAGACTTAAGAAGACCCAGGATTCAGATGGAGACTGAGACCGGCATCAGGGAGCACAGTGATGCTGCTTTTTTGAGTTTACAGACTCCGGTCAAGTATTACCACGCACCTTTTCTGTGCCTTCCAGTTTTGTTCATTATATTCTGTTATTATCTATAAGGTCTTCCTGCCTAGTTAAGGACTGCACTATGTGCTTCCAGGAGTGTCGCACTGCTTTTGAATGATGATACTTTATTTTGTGAAGCAGAGAATGTTTATTTTCACTATTTTTCTAATTGATATTATAGGACAGTTCATTTATACATTCTCCAAAGCCGTCTAAGAGTACAGGTAAGTTACAAGTAACGACAGCTTTTGGTTTTGTTAAGGGGTAAGATAGCGCGCACCCTTTTAGGATGCTTCTGCTAGGAGAGAGAAGGGAGGGGTTTGGGACTTGGGGATTGTCTGTTTGTTTAAGTTCTTTCAATGGGGGGGATGGCACATATCTCTTTTTGTATACATATATGTTCTTTGGTCTATTTTATCTACTTATTTTCTTAATCACACTAGGTACTTTTCTTTATTATAGTATCTATAAGCTCTTGCCGTCTTATGGCCCAGCCTAATAATATACCGCCTAATGTAGGTGGAGATATTACATTTGTTAGTTTAAATTGCAAAGGCCTGAACAATCCGATAAAATTAAGTAAGGTCCTACATTATCTACATCATCTTAACACTCATGTAATTTATCTGCAGGAACCCCATTTAAAAAAGATAGATTAGATTAGATTAAAACGAAGTTGGGTTGGTCAGATATTTCTCTCCTCTTTCTCAAGTAAAGCAAGAGGTGTGCCGATACTTTTACATAAAACTATTCCTTTTGTTCATATTAAAACAATATCTGATCCCACAGGCAGGTTCATTATTGTCATTGGCCATATTTATGAGGTCAAGGTAGTCCTTGCAAATATATATGCACCTAACTGGGATGATGAAGCCTTCTTTAAACGGGTATTTTCAATGTTGCCGGATTTGTCACAACATAACTTAATTTTGGGTGGAGATTTTAATTGTTGGTTGAACCCTTCATTAGACCGCTCCTCCTCAACCTTAGTGCCACAATCTAAATCTGCCAAAGTGATTGAAGCTTTCATGGATGAGTTCAATGTTATTGATCCTTGGCATTAGTTTAACCCAGGCAAAAGGGAATACTCTTTTTTTTCTCATGTACACCAGACTTTTACACGTATTGATTTCTTTTTGGTAGACAGCTCACTGCTTACTGCAGTTTCTGGCTGTAAATATGATTCAATAATTGTGTCAGATCACGCATCGATCTCCACAACTATATACTTTCAGAAATTCACAAGCACAAGGCCACCATGGCGCCTTAACACACAACTTCTCTTGGATAAAGATTTTGTCGAACTTAAAAAAAAAATAATAATAAAGATTTAGGTTGAAATTGTCTTTAGGTCCCGATAGGAATTAATCTAAAAAATCTGTCAACTGTAGAAGTTGTAAGCCTGTAAAAACTATGACCAATGTCTGCCACGAGGTACCAATCTGATGAACCAATCACACCTCCCTGTTCATTCTCTACCCCATGCATGTAATATTTACAGTCTATGGCCTACACTCAAAGCATGAGCTGAGGTCCACTTATGGAACAATGGCACTTGTGAAAGTGAGGGGCGTGGCTTTTAAGGGAGCACAGAGGGGAGGGGTGGGTGCAGACGGAGCATTGAGGGAATGCTACTTTTAAAATCATGCTAGTTTTTCCAAAATTACCAACCCTGCCTTTAAGTTAATCAGAAAAATACACTAAGAAATACTGTCACAAGGAACAAGACAAACTTGCACAGAAAGAGGGGAACTCAGAGATTAAGTACTTAAGGGGAGTGGAGGCAACTAGACACAGGTGAGACACATCAGGTAATCAAAGACGTGGGAGACACAGGAAGGAGGGCAGGAAGCAAAGGATCTGCAACGCAAAATAGGTGAAGTATCGAAGTAAAACAGGAAAGACAAGAAATTAAACTTGAGGATAATTAGAAAAAATAGGAACTTAACTATCCTGGAGATGTGCCATAAGTTAAATGTCAACTGGTGTACCCTTTTGGGTCAGTCAAACATTTCATTATGTAGGTGGAATGGGATGATGTCACAGCTTAAAAGAAAGAAACTCCTTTAGATCAAAGCCAAGAGAAGAGAACATGATGATGTCACAGCAAAAAGGAACCGAACCATTTACTTTGTATAGTTGTCAAAGGAGATAAGCAACCAAGTAGAAAATTAGGTGTTTTACTTTTTTCCTGCCTATTTCAATTTCTGACATACTGGACACCAAAAACTCCAGGATAATGAGACGAGGATACAGCCACACCTCCACAACAGGCAGCTCGAATGTCCGCCGGTACCGCACACGGGCCCCCACCTCTCAAGTGGATGAATCCCCATTCGGGAGCCCCAAACCACTGGACAAACATGGAAACTCAGCATACAGGATCGTGAGTCAGCCCAGAAAGATCCAAGAGACTGTTCAAATTCTAGGGAAAGACCAAATTCGCAATATCAGGATCCCTTCAAAAGACCCTCTGCAAAATTCGCTTATCCTATCATCTTCTGAGATGCAGCGTCTCCTCACAGCCTCCCTGGTTGTCACAAAGAAAGAGACGTATGCAAAGAACGAGGCTTATCAGAAGGACGAAGAGGAGAAAATCAAAGCTGCAAAAAACATGAAGCATCAAATGATGGAGATCGACCGTTTACGCAAACAGAACATGCCACTGACTCAAGAGGAGATTGATTCCCGTGACCGTGCACAAAAAGTATGTGGAAGGTCAATCACTTTAAGGATGGAGCAAGACGAGGACATTAAGAAAGTCAACAAGATGATTTTACAGACTCAGTGTCAAGCCATACGAGAGGCGCAGATCCATGAGAAAAAAAGGATCCAGGCAGAGATGGCAGAGGAGGAGAAACGTCTAGACTCTATCATGGAGAGCGAGCGCCGCAAAGCTGTAGAGAACATAGAGAAGATACATGACCTCCACAAACAGAAGATGAAAATGGGAAAGCAGCAAATTTACAACCAAATACTGCAACATGAGCAGGAAAAGCAATTACAGCATGCAAAGAAAGAGCAGGAGAAACAATTGACTCGAGAGAGACATGAGAAATTGAAGTTGGAGGAGCTCAGGGCCAAGCAGAAGAAGAGAGAGGATCAGCAGCTTCTACAGAAAGAGATTACACGTATCAATGCTGAGACCATGCAGGCCAAGAGTAAGATGTTAGAGGAGGAAATGCTCTCTGACAGGAGGCGGAAAGAGTATACACAAAAAAAACTGATTCAGGAGGCTGAATGTGACGCAGCACAGAGACGCATCAAGAAAGAGAGGGAGTTGGAGATTGGCAAGATGTTGGCCCAACAAAATAAATTAAAAGACATCAAGGCAAAGCAGGATGAGATCCGTTCTCAGAGGATCCAAGAAATGGAAGACAGAAAATGGAGGAGAAAAGAGAAAGATCTGGCTATGAAGAAAGCCCAAGAAAATGCTATGCTGCGTGCGTATCGCTTAGAGCAAGATCGCTATAAGGAGCAACAGATGTTGGTCAAGTCAGAGCGTAAGAAGGCAGAGTTTGATCGGATGATGGATATTCAAAATTACACCATGGTCAAACAAAGAGAGGAGGAGGAGAAACGGCGTCAAAAAGCACAGCAACTGAAAGAAGCATTGCAAGAGCAGATAAAGGAGCGTGAGCTCTTAGCCAAAGACAAACGCAGAGAAACCTTACAGGAAACTGAAAAGTTTACTGAGGAAGGAAGGCACATAGAAGTGCTCCGTGATATGATCACAGAGAAGAAGCTGAAGGAGCTGAAAGCTTCAGGAGTCCCTGAAAAATACTGCACTGATTTGGAAAAAAGAGTGTACAACTGGAAGCGGAAGTAGGCAGAAAAGCTCGTCCAAAACATAAATAGGACAAACTCCCAAAGTATCTGCCTTCTTCCTGCCCCTCACTTATCAGCCATTCTCTCCTTCCTCCTTAAAGATCCCTCTCCCTTAAATGTCTTCTAATTCTTTCCCATTAGTTCCCCCAACTGTGTACAGGTTTACTCCGGGTGCTCCGGTTTGTTCCTACAATCATTAAACCATCAATTATTACAATAAAAAATTATATTGAAAAAATTAAATTGACTCAAGTGGAAATTGGAAACTTTAAATTCAAAATAAAGACAGAAACAATTCAAAAAATGTAACCGTAAAATGTTATACTGTATTATTTATTTAACTTAAGGTTAATCTAATAAATATCATGATTACCAGCTGGTTCTCATGTGGACATTTTTTTTTGCAATGACAGACAGCAACAGATTCACATGCTGTCCTTTTCCAGCAGACACATAAAGTAACTCTATTAAATTTGTCCCAACATTACAATAAATATAAAATTTTTAATTAAAGTCAAGGTTCAGAGGTTGGTCATTTTCAAAAACCAATTATTTTGCAAGTAGCATTTACTCAGTGCTCCTTCTACACCCACGCCCCTCACTTAAATGCACGAGCGCCGAAGCGGACCTCAGCTCATCTCTTGCAATGTCGTCTCATGTCTCATTCATCCATCCATTTTCTTCCAATTATCTGAGGTTGGGTCGCTGTGGCAGCAGACACTGTAAGTTAATCCAGACTTCCCTCTCCCCAGCAACACTTTCCAGTTCCTCCTGGGGGATTCCGAGGCATTCCCAGGCACGTCGGGATATATAATCCCTCCAGCCAACTCCTAATCAGATACTCAAACCACCTCAACTGACTCCTTTTGATGCGAAGGAGCAGTGGCTCTACTCTGAGCGCCCCCCTTATCTCTAAGGCTGAGCCCAGCCACCCTCCTGAGGAAACTCATTTCAGCCGCTTGTATCCGTGATCTCATTCTTTCAGTCACTACCAATGGCTCATGACCATAGGTGAGGGTTGGGATGAAAATCGGCCGGTAAATCGAGATCCCTCTTCACCATAACAGTCCGGTACAACGTCTGCATTACTGCTGACGCAATTGACGCTAAGTCTGTCAATCTCACAGTCTATCCTACCCTCACTCGTGAACAAGACCCCAAGTTACTTAAACTCCTTCATTTGGGGCAAGGACTCACTCCCCACCCGGAGAGAGCAATCCACTGTTTTCCATCAGAGAACCATGGCTCAGACTTGGAGGTGCTAACCCTCATACCAGTCACTTCGCACTCGGCTGCAAACTGCTTCAATGCCTGCAGGAACCCCATATTCTCGCAGCACCCCCTACACGATCCCCCTGGGGACATGGCCATAAGCTTTCTTGAAGTCCACAAAACACATGTAGACTGGATTAGCAAATTCCTATGCACCCCCAAGAAGCCCTGCAAGGGTAAAGAGCTGGTCCACTGTCCCAAGGCCAGGTCTGAATCCACATTGATCATCCTGTATCTGACAGTTTTCGACAATCGGTCGGAGCCTCCTTTCCAGCACCCTAGATACTTTCCCTTGAAGGCTGAGAAGTGTAATACACTGATAATTGGAGCACACCCTCCAGTCTCCCTTTTTTGAACATGGGAACCACAACACCGGTCTGCCACTCCACAGTCCCAGATTTCCATGCAACATTGAAGAGGTGTGTCAGCCAAGACAGCCCAACAAGCCTTTAGCATCTCAGGGCGAATCTCATCCACACCTGGCGCCTTGCCACTGAGGAGCTTTCTAACTGCCTCAGTGATCTCTGCCAAGGTTAGTGGTAAGGTTTCCCCCGGATCTTCAGACTCTGCCTTCACTTCAGAGGACATGTTGTCTGGGTTCAGGAGTTCCTCAAAGTATTCCTTCCACCGCCTAACAATATCCCCAGTCTGGGTCTGCATCCCTTCGCCCCTGCTGATAACAGCCTGGGTCAAGCCCTGCTTTCCCTTCCTCTCATCCATTCACCCTCCTTCCCTTCCTGAGTTGTCTGTTTGCCAGAACCTCCTTGAGGCCAACTGAAAGTCCTTCTCCAAAGCCTCCCCGAACTCCTCCAACTACAGGGTTTTTGCTTCTGCAACCCCTGAAGCCACAGCCCTCTGAGCCACTCGATACCTGTCAGATGCTTCCAGAGACCCCTGGGCTAACCATGCCCGAAAGGCCTCCGTCAGCCTGACGGCTTCCTTAACCACTGGTATCCACCAGCGGGTTCTTAGGTTGCTGCCATGACAGGCACCGACGGTACTGTGTTACTGTGTACCTACTCTTAGCCTAGCTTAGCAGTTTACATTGGCTTCTTTTTCTGTCTCTCCCTCTCCTGATCTCTCCTGCTCTACGTGTCAGACGTTAAGTTACTCCTCGTCCTCCTTTAGTGATAATGACACATGTAAGAAATGTAGTTTATTTTTAGCTTTGGAGGCGAGGGTGTCTGAGTTAGAGAGATGGCTCCGCGCCATTGAGTCAGAGTCATCGTATGCAGCAGTAGTTAGCCAGCCACCTGTAGCCGGTGCGGGCCGACATAGCTTGACTTCCCCCCTGATAGCTCCCGAGCAGCCGGGAGGCAGTGGCTGGGTTACTGTCTGAGGGAAGCATAGTCGAAAATCGAAGCACACGGTTCCCCACCAACCACTTCACGTTTCAAACAAATTTTCCCCACTCAACGACACACCCGCTGAGAATAAAACTCTGATTATTGGAGACTCCATAGTCCGAAACGTGAAGCTAGCGAAGTCAGCGGGCATAGTTAGGTGTATACCCGGGGCCAGAGCGGGCGACATCGCATCTCATTTAAAGTTGCTGACAAAGACTAAAGGTAGATTTGATACAATCATAATTCATGTCGGCACTAATGACTCCCGACTACGCCAGTTGGAAGTCACTAAGGTTAATGTGGAGTCGGTGTGTACTTTTGCTAAGACGATGTCGGACTCCGTAGTGTTCTCTGGACCCCTCCAAAATCAGACCAGTGATGACATGAATAGCCGCATGTCATCACTCAACCGCTGGCTGTCGAGGTGGTGTCCAGCAAACGATGTGGGCTTCATAGATAACTGGCAGTCTTTTTGGGGAAAACCTGGTCTGCTAGTTAGAGACGGCAGCCATCCCACTTTGGTGCAGCTCTATTATCTAGAAACATAGAAGAGGTTATTAGTCCAAAACCTTGACAACAACACAGAGTTCAGACCAGGAGGCAGAGCTGCAGTCTTACACGCTTTTCTGCGCCTCCCTTAAATCTGTCTCCCAGTCACTATAGCTGTAATTCTGAATCGAACTGTAGTTATACTATAGGTACTGTGTCTGTCCCCCGGCCCAGACCCGTTTTTATAAGTCATCCAAACGTAGAAAAAAAAGGCGTAAATCATCAAAATCTCATTAGAATTAAAACTACGAATACGATTTTGCTAAAGAATCAGAAAATTCACTGCAGACTTTTGAACATTACGTCCTTAGCATCCAAATCTCTTTTAGTGAATGATCTGATATCAGATCAGCATATTGATTTACTTTGTTTGACTGAAACCTGGCTGTGTCGAGATGAATATGTTAGTTTAAATGAATCCACTCCTCCCAGTTATTTTAATACTCATATACCTCGAGACACTGGACGAGGTGGTGGAGTAGCAGCTATTGTTAATTCTAGTCTTCTAGTTAACCCTCGACCAAAGCTGAATTTTTCTTCTTTTGAAAGCCTTGTTCTTAGTATTTCACATCCAGTCTCAAGAACCTTTCAGCCAGTTCTAGTTGTTGTAGTTTACCGATCCTCCTGGCCCATATTCTGAATTTCTATCTGAATTTGTAGAATTTTTATCAGATTTAGTCCTTAGCAGTGATAGAATAATTGTTGTAGGTGACTTCAATATCCACATGGATGTTGATAATGATAGCCTTAGCACAGCCTTCATGTCATTATTAGACTCTATTGGTTTCACCCAGGGTGTTAACGAACCTACTCATTGTTTTAACCACACCCTGGATCTTGTTTTAGCTTATGGCATTGAAATCCAAAACCTTAGTTTTCCTAGAAAATCCTCTTCTATCAGACCATTTCCTTATTACATTCAACTTTGTCCTACCAGAATTATCTCTGCTTAATAAAACTGTGCTTTCTAGAAGTTTATCTGATAGTGCTGTAGCTAGATTTAAGGAAGCTATTTCAGCTGCTTTTGATTCAGTACCGTGTTTCAACCCAGTTGGAAACTCTTATGATAGCTTTAGTCCCTCTCAGCTAGATCAGTTTGTTGATAGTGAAGTGGATTCGCTGAGAGTTGAGAGTCGGAGAGCTGAGAGTTACTCTTGATTTGATTGCTCCCCTAAAACAGAAGGTTATCAAGAGAATAGCTCTATGGTTCAACTCAGAAACCCGTACTCTAAAACAATCGTTGTGAAATCTTGAAAGAATATGGCGCTCGACCAAAACGGTAGAATCTCGTTTATTCTGGCAGGATAGTCATATAAAATATATGAAGGCTCTACGTCACACTCGAGCTGCCTACTACTCCTCTCTAATCGAGGAAAACAAAAGCAATCCTAGATAACTTTTCAGCACTGTAGCCAGGCTGACAGAGAGTCATAGCTCCATTGAGCCTTGTATTCCTTTAGCCCTCAGCAGTAATGATTTCCTTAGCTTTTTCAACAACAAAATTCTAGACATCAGAGACAAAATTAGTAACCTCCCGCCCTTACCTGGTGCAGATAAGTCTGATACGGCAGAGACAGTTCCAGGACCAGATATTAGTCTAGACTGTTTTTCTCCAATCGACCTTTCAGAGCTAAATTCAATTATTTCTGCGTCAAAACCGTCAACCTGTCTTTTAGACCCAATCCCAACCAAGCTGTTTAAGGAAGTCTTTCCCTTAGTTAGCAACTCTATATTAGATATGATCAATATGTCTTTACTGGCAGGCTATGTACCACAGTCATTTAAAGTAGCGGTAATCAAACCTCTACTCAAAAAAACCTACTCTAGATTCAGGAACTCTAGCTAACTATAGGCCTATATCCAACCTTCCTTTTATCTCAAAGATCCTGGAGAAAGTGGTAGCTAATCAGCTGTGTGACTTTCTTCATGACAACAGTTTATTTGAGGAGTTTCAGTCAAGATTTAGAGTCCACCATAGCACTGAGACTGCACTAGTTAAAGTTACAAACGATCTACTTCTAGCTTCAGACAGGGGACTTCTCTCTGTGCTCGTCTTGTTAGATCTTAGTGCTGCTTTTGACACCATTGACCATCAGATCCTATTATACAGACTAGAACATTTACTTGGAATTACAGGGACTGCTTTAAGTTGGTTTGAATCCTACTTATCAGACCGATCTCAGTTTGTACATGTTAATGATAAGTCCTCTATGCGCACCAAAGTTAGCCATGGAGTGCCACAAGGTTCAGTGCTTGGACCAATTCTCTTTACATTATATATGCTTCCTCTGGGAAATATTATGAGGAAACACTCCATACAGTTTCATTGTTATGCAGATGATACTCAGCTTTATGTATCAATGAAGCCCAATGGCACCAGTCAGTTATGTAAGCTAGAAATGTGCCTTAAGGACGTTAGGACCTGGATGACCAGAAATGTTTTGCTACTTAACTCAGACAAGACTGAAGTTATTGTGCCCTAAAAACCTCAGAGAGACTTTTTCTAGTGATTTGACTGTCCTTAATGACATCAGCCTGGCATCTAGCACCATGTTAGGAATCTAGGAGTTCTATTTGATCAAGATATGTCCTTCAGCTCTCACATCAGGCAAATTTCAAGAACAGCCTATTTTCACCTTCGTAATATATCCAAGATCAGGAATATCCTGTCGCAAAATGATGCAGAAAAACTAGTTCATGCATTTGTTACCTCCAGATTGGATTATTGTAATTCTCTTGTCAGGGCGCTCTGGTAAGTCTCTAAAGACTCTTCAACTAGTCCAGAACACTGCAGCTCGTGTACTGACCAGAACTAGGAAAAGGGACCACATTACTCCTGTGTTGGCTTCTCTGCACTGGCTCCCTATACAGTCTAGAATAGAATTCAAGATCCTTCTCACTTACAAAGCTCTAAATGGCCAGGCACCATCTTATCTTAAGGAGCTACTAGTGCCGTACTGCCCCTCGAGAACATTACGGTCCCAGAATGCAGGCCTACTAGTGGTACCTACAGTCTCTAAGTGTACTATGAGAGGCAAAGCCTTCAGTTATCGGGCTCCTCTCCTCTGGAATCGTCTTGCAGCCGGGGTCCGGGAGGCAGACACATCTGTATTTTTAAGAATAGACTTAAAACTTTCCTTTTTGATAAATCTTATAGTTAGGGCTGGTGCTGGTGTAGATCAGCTCTTAGTTATGCTGCTATAGGCTTAGACTACCAGGGGAACTGGCACCTTGAGCTCCTCTCTTTCTCTGTGCATATACAGTACGTCATACTACTGCATGTATCTATCTGTAAATCTCAGTCACTAACCACCTACTTTCCTGGGAGCCCTTGAGCTCTCTTAGGCTCCTCGAGATCGTTGGTTGACGGCCTGCCAGAAGAAGTCTAGGCCTGTGAAGGCTGTTTCGTCATGAGCCTGGGATCCGGCCGAAGATTTCTGCCTTTTAATAAGGCAGTTTTTTCTTACCACTCTAACTTTTGCTGCTTTGCTAAAGTGCTCATGATGGATAGGCCGGATCTTTGTAATATAGCAATAAGTAAGGTCTTTTACCTGCTCTTTTGTAATGTTAACAGAGAAAGAGTAAGGTATTTTACCTGCTTTTTGTAAAGTGTCTCGAGATAACACTTGTTATGAGTTGACGCTATACAAATAAAAATTGATTAATTGGTTCAACAAATAGGTACCTCGTGGCAGACATTAGCCAAAGTTTTTACAGGTTTACAACTGCTACAGATGACGGATTTCTTCATTCCTTTTTCAGAGCACATGAATGTCGGGACCTAGATCATAAAGAAAAATCTTGTGTTTTTCTGGAGAAAATGACCAACCCTGCCTTTAGAAAGGAAATACATTTGCAAGTGTAATATTGGCAACTGTTAATTTATAGAAGGAAAATAAATGGTTGGAAAACATTTTCAAACTGACTGTGTTCTCAGTTGTGGTCATTGACTTGGTCTTCTGTATTGATTTGGTCATTGATGTAGACATTGCAGTGATGTAGATTTGGATCAGTAGTTGATCCTGTTGCGTTGTTTCGAGAAGGGGACTGACAGGGTCTGGCGTGTGTCTGATTGTCAGCAGACGAAATCATGACAATAAATGTGAACAAAGAGAAAACCAGGAGAGCATCGGTTCTCACGGTGCCTGTGAGAGTTAGAAGAGAAAAAAAATGTGCTATTGTGGCAAGAGTTTGGTGATGTAATAACTAATTAAGTCAAATAACAACCGACAACACCACCTGAGGTCCTGCACCCCAGGAAATCTTATAACTCCAAATGTAAATAATTAAGACACACAGATTTGAAAACTGGTGAGGCAGAGACATAATTTATTTTTATAGAGCAAAGGGAATATGCAAAATGAGGTAGACTGAAGCTGTAGGGAAGGAAAAATTGTTAAATATAATAACACAAATACTAATAAGGGGAATTAAGATATATTTTTATTTTATCACAGAATATAAAATGTTCTAAAAGAGGTTAAATGTAAAGTTGAGGCTTTAGAACACTACCAATCCAGAAATAAACCAAAACTGAGCTGAAGCCACGAGTGAAGAGGCAGACTACACTGAGGAAGGTGTGGGGGTGCTACCACATGCTCACCTTCGTGCAGCACAGCAATCCAAACTTTAGTGCTGTCTATTTGTGACCCAGTGCTCTTAACTCACATGCAAAGTGTGGGGACCTCCCCCTGGGTACCTAGCCTACCAACTAAGTGGCTGAAAGAAAAGCACAAATAATTAAATGACAAAACAATGTAAAAACAAGCAAATTCCAGTTAGTTGTCGGCAAACTAATAAACAAAAAGTCAAAGTAATCAAAAAAACAAAAAAATAAACCAAACAAAAATAACAGGGACAATCAATGAGTTAAAGGGACCAAAAAGTAGTAAGGAGACTTTACTGTACTTCAGTACAAAGGGGAACAAAAATAGTACTAAAGGCAAAACACTGCCAAACTGGGACAAAACAGTACGAAAGGCAAAACAGTACTGAAGGCGAAAATCCTTCAACTCAATGCTTCAACTCAAAGCTAAAAATACTGAGCCACCCTACTCACCACCACAGGGTTTCAGTCAAGATGAAACTGGAGAGCAAGGAACCACAGGCCAGATATTAAAGCTGCAGCAACAACCAAACAAGGATGTTATTAGTGATGTGAAAAGCAGTTCTTTCAGTACTGAATCAGTAGAATCAGTTCAGTAAAGTGATTCGTTCAGTACTTCTCTACAGCTCTGCCTGTGAATCAGAATTTAATAAGCTGAAACACGGCCGAACGTTTAGTTCTGCTCACGATCATACTGAGAACAGCCGGTGGTGAATAATAAGCCAATGAGCTGAGAATTTAGTTGGGTAAAGCTACAGTTTGCAAACTGAAAGCTGCTAAAACAATCATATATATTTTCCCCGACAGTTCTGTTCAGTACACGAATAACTAACTGACTGAGAGTGAGAGAGAGAGAGACTCGGAGCTCCCGTTCAGTACGTTCAGTGAACGAATCACTCACTGCCTGATGCCACGTGAGAGAGAGAATCTACAGTACTACAGTTCAGTGAACGTGCGAGACTGCGAGTCACACACATAGGCTACTAAAACAGTCAGCTGAGTGAAATTAAGTTGGATATAAAAGCCGTTTGCAAACGGACAGCAGCTATAAAAAGCACATACATTTTCGCGACACCTAAATGTTAAATAAAATATTTGCTACTTCCTCGATTTTGGAGACATGAGAGGGAGATGTAGGGGCGGGCTTGAGCGAGACAGGGCTCCCGACCGACTCCGTCCTGTTGGTTCAGTCAGTACGTGTCACTGACATGAAATGGAGAGGGAGGGCGGGCTTGAGCGTCTCTTACGGTCTAAAGAGAGAGACACGAGACGGGAGAGCGCAACTGAAGTTGAGAAATTAACGACTCTTTTCAGTAAGTGATTCAGTTCAGTTCGCTCAAAACCAGCAAGAAACACATTGAATCAAGGCTGTACCTACCAGCAGCAACACCAAACACAAATGCACATGCCAGACAGGAGCAGGACGCCTGAACCTAGCATACAGCTGCCTTAATAAGCTCACCTGATTAGTTAGTGGGGGAGGGGACAGGTCTACCACTATACCAACTTATATTTAATAAACAGTTTAAAAATAAATGGTTAATGTGACTTTACGTTAAATGAGCGTAATATCTCCCTAGTAAAATATACATCTGTCTAAAACAAAGAACATTTTAAAAATAATTATGTTAACAAATAAGCGTAGACTCAACCTCCGATGCTTTTTCAGCTGTCTAACTGTCACGGTCGGTTGAAAAAACGAAGGACCCAATTGCAGAAACTAACAAAAGTATTATTTTAGCAAAAAGGAAAGAGGCAAACAAAAACTTACTTAAAATCAAGTCAAAAAATGTCCAACTGAAAAAACCACAAAGGGTAAAAAAACAGTGAGCCTCGAGGAATCACACAGGAGCAAGAGAAAAACTTACGGAACGACATACGACAAACAACAACAGTGATCTGACAGATCAGATGGAAATTAGCTAGCAAGCTAAATCTGGTACAAAGCATCTCTTCTCTTCTGAGACTGATGTTTTTTTTGTACACTGTCCCTGACGATTAAAATAAACGATTAAATGAATTACACAGAAGGGAAGAAACACAGAGACTAAATAGACAGGGGTAATCAAACAGAGGTGATAAGGGGCACCATGTTGTAAAAAAGTTTCTGGAAAGACTTTTGTGACAGTTCACAAATAAATCACAAAACAACACAAACACTTCACCTTCAGTTTGTTACAGTCGATGAAAGGGGCTTCATACTTCTTCGGGACATAAGGTGCATATATGCAGTATAGTTTCAAAAATAACACAACCGTGTGTTTGTGTGTGTGTGTGTGTGTGTGTGTGTGTGTGTGTGTAGGATGTGGTTATTTCGGTGTGCCTCATGCCTGTGTCAAACAGGAAACATCTCTTTTCTGCTACCTGCAACGAGCCCCAGGTTTTCAAACGCTGACCTTCAGCAGAGTCACATGTTGCTTCCATGTTCACTGGTTGTTTCCTTGTTCATATGTTTAAACACATTGTTTCCCTAATAGCTCCAACATGCTTTTTTACATGATACTAAACCTGATATAAAACTCAGAAATTTCTCCTTGACTTTGATGTGCCTTTTGCCAAAATTACCAATAGTGCACGTTACATTACAATAATACAAATATTAATAAAAATAAATGTTATTTATAAAGCGTTTTCAGGAACTCCAAGACACTACACATCCGTAAAAATAGAAAGATCAAGACAAAACAAACATTACACACAAAATAAAAGACACACATTAAAAGCTTGTTGTAGTGTTGAATATGTGTGGGGAGTGAGTTCTAGAGGGAGGGGGCAACTATGGAGAAGGCTCTGTCCCCACCAGGTTCGGTGCTTGGTTCTTTGTGGTGCAGACCAGATGTTGGCAGGATCAGCTTCAGGCTACTTTTTTTTGTGTCTGTAGGTAAATTTGGTTGCATCTGGCATTGGACGGTAGAAGACATAAGTGAGGTAGGAGGGGGCCTGGTGGTTAAGGGCTTTGTGTGAGAGTAGCAGGATTTTGAATTGAATGTGGTACGGGTGTGAGTGAGAAGGGATGCAGCAGAGTTCAGGATGTATTGCAGTTTATTGCGGACTTTGGATGATGTGCCTTAAAGGCTACTATTGCAGTAATCGAGTCGGGATGTGTTTTTAAGGTGAAAGAAGGTGGTTCTTGTGAGCTGGGTGACAAAGGAGAAGTGGCGGTCAAAACTCATTTCAAGATTGCGGATATGACGGTAGGGAGAGAGTGGAGTTGTCTTTTGTGAGGCAGAAAGCCCTTTAGAAAGAAGACATTTTAAAACCGGGGAAAATGTTCAGATGAAGAAAGTCAAGTTTTAAAAGTTTTTTAGTTTGAAACTAAAAATAATTAACTACTTTTCAGTTTTTAATACATGTTTCTGAAAATCCAATGAAATTGAGATACAGACTGATGAAATGCATCCACCCTGCACGTCATCCTGTACATTCGTGCAAAGTTATTTAGAGTTTTAAAAATGATCAGGAAATAACACCTTATTTGTCTGTTTCTAACGGCGCTCTTGCTCTTCACTTCCTCTAAAACATCTCCGCTTTCTCTGTTTTGTTAGGGGCAGCTTTGACTTAAAACTAACTGTAGTTCTGTTTTTTTATACTTTAAGAGCTTTGAGTGGTCAGAAGACTAAAGAAGCTCTACATTCATATATCAGTCCATTTACCATTTTATAAACTACAGTCCTTATTTTATAGGAAAAAGTGGAAATTTGACAAAAAAGAGGAAAACAAAACAAAGACATAATTTTATGAGAAAAAAGTTGTAAACAGCAAGAATAAGTGGCTTTATTATCAGCATTAAGTTGAATTGGAGCAGCCTGAATTAAAATAAAGAAGTAATAAGTTAAAAGTGAAACCTTTACTAAAGTAAAATGTTCCTCAGAGTAAACTTGTCTCTTTCATTCTTTATTTCTTCTTCAGACTAACATGTGAATGACGGCTCTTTGAATCTAGCGAGAATGTGAGGTTCATGCAGGACATGTGGTTTAAAAGTTAAAGACACCCACCTGCATGACAAACTGGTGCATAAGAAATACACCAGAACACAGGAAATAAAATCCACTGATGACACTGCTGGCTTTCATTTCCTTTCACATCACTCAAACACACGCCATGGAGGCTTATAGAAAACATCTGGTTGTCTGTGTCACTGCAGGTAAAATACTTTTCTTTATTTCTGTTTTTTCTTCACATTTTAAAAACCTTTTAAAAGTTTTCAGCACTGAATATATAGGTAACCTGCACAAGGCTGAAACTCACCTGAAGCCTTTGAATCAGGCTTTTATTTTCACAGCATGGTCATGTGGACCTTAAAGAGACACTTAAATGCATTTCGGCTCAAGCCTTCATCAGGAAGTCAAACAGATAAAAATGAGCCCATTTAGAGTGGGACTCCACCATTAAGAATTTTCCACTGGGAGCTAGAGGTGTGGCATGTCCCCTGAGGTGTCAAATCTTTTCAAATCAAAAAACAGAGCACGGTCTCTTGCTCAGGGGATCCATCCCGTATCCCGTTGGCTTGCTATTAGGCAGTTAGGAATAAATGCACAGCTGATGTAAGGAAAGTCACATTCCCTATTATTCAAATTGGAGTACTTTTTTTGAAGTTTGGAGAGTTTGAAAAAATCTTCAAAGTGTTATTTTGATGAGTTGACAGAGCCAAAGTACCTGAAAAAAACGTTTCCATAAAGACTTTTTGTTTTCTGTAGAAGAGGAGTAGCATTCCCTCTTCCGGTGCAGACATGACCTGTGAAGCTACAGATGATGTGTTTTATTGTGTTGTATTATCTCCAACATTGTCTGTGTTAACTCCTCTGAAATCTGTAATGACTGTTTCCACTCTGTGTTTAATAAATTCCAAATGATCATGCATTAGACTGAGATTTGTCAATGGCTGCTTTAAGAGGGGGAAAAAGGGGAACGCCTTCTGGGACCCAGCTGCACAGGGGAGCCCTCATTTGTAGAGCGCCAATTCATTACAAGTGTTATCTCAATACACTTTACAAAAGAGCATATGGGATAATATGCAGGAAGGATTTCTACTTTGTATTCCTCGCATTCCTGTTGTCTACACTTCCTTACCGCTGAGGTGGAGGTCGGAGAACAATGCATGAATGAGGACGGTGGTGGTTGTGGGACGACACAGCCCGATGGTAGTGGCTGGGCGTCAGGGACGTCGGGTGGTAGTAGTGCTAGATCACCTTGCTGAAAATTGGGGGAGCTCCGTCTCCTTGAGAGCCTGGCTTCTGCTGCCAGGACAAGGGGGGCAGCAGACTGTTCTCACCAGCAATGAAAATTAAAATATGGATAGCACTGTATTTTGTGCATTTACAACATTTTCGGTATTGCTGCCATTTAGAGTTAGTGAAAAACCTTAAACAAACAAAAAAAAAAGGAGTAATCCGGTAGAACTGAATCAGTTTTATTTCTTCTTTGCAGATCTCTGGCTGGTCAAATTTACTTCTATAGCACATCAAAACGATTTGAACCGACCAAAATGCTTCACAAACATGGATGATTGATAATAAACAATGTGAAAACAGCAATGTCCATTGCATAAAAAAATCAAAATAACACACTGACAATTCCAACATTTAGATTTGTTTTGAAACCATTCAGCTGTGCTTTAAATGAAGGGAGAGGGCACATCTGAAAAATGAGAACATGAGAGTTAATTTAGGATGACGTCTCACGCCTGCTCTTTCCCTTAGTACTGCTGTGCTGTGTGAGCTCAGATGAAGAAAGAGAGATGGTTCAAGCCAAACTGGGTCAGAGAGTCACCCTGAACACCAGAGAGGACAGGTGTGACAGCAGGGCTGAGGTGGTGTGGATTTTCGGACCGGAGAAACCCGCCAGGCGGGTCGCCAGAATGAGGAACAGAGTTGTGACGACGAACTACACCAAGTCTTTTGGGAACAGACTGAAGCTGGACCCTCAGTCTGGATCACTGAGCATCACTGAGCTCAGAAGCAGTGACTCCGGAGTCTACATGTGCCAGTCCATCGGCGTTAACATCTTATCCCAGCAGTTCAACCTGATCGTGTACGGTGAGTCCATATGACTGCATACGATGAGTCTATCGGACCGTGTAGGGTGAGAGCCCCTCAGGGAGGCTTCATTGTGAATAAAGGATTGATTTTCCATCCTTGAATTTGTTTATGTAAAATGACTCAATAGCAGGAATATCTCAGCTGCACTTGTTAAAATCTGCTTTCTCTTGTTGTCTTCCAGCTTCTGTCTGCAGTCCGTCCATCAGGATCAACATGACTGCAATGAACAGCCACTGTAGCTGGCTCACAGTGGAGTGCAGTGTGCAGAACAGCAGGGAGCTCAGACTGTTGTGGTTCAGAGGCAGAGACAAGCTGAATGAGACGAGCCGTCCAGATCCGTCCTCTACGTTGCATCTCTCTCTGGTGATACCGAAGGGTGATGAAGGCGAGTACAGCTGTGTGGCTGAAAACCCTGTGGATCAGAAGAGCAGCAGACTGCACACAGCAGACACGTGTCTAAACAACGGAGGTATGATGTTGCTGAAGCTGGGGAACACAATGCTCCTCTTCCTCTTTGTCGCTCTCCTCTTTTTGCACATTCTCTCTGATTTATTCTGAAGCAACTATAAAAATTCTGTTTGTTGGAAAACTTTCAGATGTATGAATAAATGTATTTTCCAACAGATTCAGTGATTTAAATCTGAAATATTTGAATCAGAGTCAGGCACATTCTTTTAAAAGGTCCCAGCAGTAGTCCCTTTCTTTCTCTCTCTCTCTTTGTATCTCGTCCCTCAGAGACGCTCAGCTGGTGTAACTCTGGAGTGACAGTACGGCTTGTTTTCTCCGCTGTACTGGGTTTGGCCTTGATGGTTCTGGTGGTGGACCACGTCAGATTCAGGCGACAAACCCAACAAAGATGCTGAGTGTGTCATCTCATCACATGGGAAAAGAAAATGCAGGAAAACATCTAACGCATAGAAAAAGTACCTTTGAAAGTCCTGCATCAAAGGAAAACACTGTTACTTCAATAAAAGTGATTAAAAAAATACAAAACAGTACTATTACCTGTTTTATAACAATGTCCGGTATTTGTATGGACCACACGACACAATAAATATCACGATACATGTACAAGTGGGGCTGAGAATCAAACTTGCCAAACAACAAAAATGCTTGTCTCTGCTGCAGGAACTTTTATTGTGAAATGCTGCTTGACATACGTGAAGGTACTTCCTGAGCGCCACAAGAGAGAAGAATTTGTAGATTTTCAACACTGACACGTGTAATTTAGAGTTTTTCTAAGTCACCATGGCCTCTTAAGAACTCCACAATCAAAGAGCTGATGTTTTTGTTGTTTTTTTAATAATACCGGTGTTATGGTTTAAAAAGTCACCATGTTAACGGGAAACTTTTAGCTGAATGCATCTGCGGTTACCGTAGTTACAACAGATGTTGAAGATGGAAAGTGTCCTGACTATAGTTGCTTTGTTACGTTTTTTTATTGTTGTCAAAAATACCAATCGTGTAAGTATGTAACTATGACAACCACGTATACATTCTGCTGAAAGTCGTCATTAAACACGGTCACTCTTCAAACCTTAACGCTGGTTAACATTAATGTTATCTTAAGTTAATTATTAAAGAGATACTTCACCCATTTGCATTAAGCTTTGTGTCATTAGAAACCTGGTAGTATTTTTGAATGGTCGTGCTTCCCGTCCTCATTTCCTTTGTATTTTTAGGTCTGACAAGGAGCCTCTGATGACGCAAAAATCGTCATTTTGCATCATTGGCGGCTGTTGTGGTTAGCGGGGGTGAAACTACAACGCTCTATGGAGAAAGCTGATAAGAATCGACAATGGCGAAAAAAGTATGTTTCAACTTCATCTGATATGGATGGAGGGGAATTTGAAGGTCTTGTGCTCGAATCGGATTTTCTTGGCTATCTCTACGAACCGCAATATAGCAGCGAGGCAGTTTCTGCCAACAGTTTGCCTATGAACACAGACATAGAGTCCGTTTTCTGCCAGGAATTTCCAAGATGCCAATTCCTTCTTGAAGAAATCTCGGAATCAGTTGAGGAAACGGCTGAATGTGTTGTAAATGTCTGTAGAGGACCTTAGTGGGAGTGGCCTGCGGTGCTGTGCATCCTGGGAGTTGGTCTCTTTCATCCTGATGAGCCAAAAAGACACTTTCTGCCTTTTCTCGTTCAAGAAGGCATCAACTTCAAAATGTATTTCACATTTCTTCTACATATATGACCCAATGTCAATACAGATTCATGTTTCAATGGGTGAAGTATCCCTTTAAAGCCTGGCTCACACTGCAGGATACCGGGCCGATTTGAGCTCCGATTCTTCCTTCCCGACAATCTCAGGGTCACTCCCGACTCAAGGCTGCTCAGACCCGATTATCTGCTCAGATTATCTTGTGAGTGTGAGCAGCAAAGAGCCAATCTTAACGTCCCCAATCTGCCCGGCGATCGTCAGGGACGCCCCGATTTATTTCAAACATGATATTGATATTTAGAATGTAAAATCTTGATGATTACGTCATGAAAGGGTCCGGCAGAAGTTGTGTATGACTACAATATAATCACCAGAGACAAGGGAGGAATGTAGTCATGGCGACCAGCGGCAGGACGCAACCCGTCGTTTTTTTGTTTGTTTGTTTTTTCGGTACAGATCATCAGTGCAGCACTTTTCTGAAACTTGTTTCCATATATCTACAATTTTATCAACTTTCCTATATCCTACAACAACTTTCACTTCCTTCTCTTTCACCAACCGCCGTCCGTTGGAGTTTTCAAATTAAACTTTATTAACAACCGTCAATGCTCCGTTCCCCATTTCACTCGTACAGTGTGAGCTCTCCGGCCGTGTCCGACAATCGGGTCGTACAGTGTGAGCACATAAATCTCAAGGTCTGGTCAGGCGTCGTAAACGATTCAGTCGTACAGTGTGAGCTGACATGCCACCCCGACTTTTATACAATCAGGGATAAATCGCAAAAACAATGATAACTTCTAAATTAAATAAATGCATCAATTTATCATTGCCTGTAAACTTCACCATGACTAATGTCACACCTTTTTCTTCGCACATATATAAATAGAGGTGTTTGGTGAGATGAGGGGTTGCAGGTTTTTTTTCACACGCTTCTGTGAGTGTGAGCATACCTTGGTTCTTTTTTGCACATTCATTCTCACACTCTCCTGGAAGACGTCGCTGTGAGGACTGCCGTAAGATTTTCATTGACCATAAGTGATGGTCATTTTGGGCTCTTCATCTTCAGACATTACACTCTGTGACAACATATTTCTTGGCTCTTTGACAGTTTTTTAATGACTGCTGCATTGTTAATCATTATATTCAAATTGGCATCATAACTCTGCGTCATTTGTTGTTTGACCTACTTTTGATGCACTTTGTTTTGACGATCAAAGAGTCCCCCCTGTTGTCCCCCCCTGGTGTCTCTTCCTGGTGTCTCCCCCTGGTGTCTCTCCCTGGGGTCTCTCCCTGGTGTCTCTCCCTGGTGTACCCCCGGGTGTTTCCACCTGGTGTCACCCCCCTGGTGTCTCTCCCTGGTGTCCCCCCCGGTGTCTCTCCCTGGTGTCTCTCCCTGGTGTCCCCCCCTGGTGTCTCTCCCTGGTGTCTCTCCCTGGTGTACCCCCAGGTGTTTCCACCTGGTGTCACCCCCCTGGTGTCTCTCCCCGGTGACTCTCCCTGGTGTCTCTCCCTGGTGTCCCCCCCGGTGTCTCTCCCCGGTGACTCTCCCTGGTGTCCCCCCCTGGTGTCTCTCCCTGGTGTACCCCCGGGTGTTTCCACCTGGTGTCCCCCCCTGGTGTCTCTCCCTGGTGTCTCTCCCTGGTGTCTCTCCCTGGTGTCCCCCCCGGTGTCTCTCCCCGGTGACTCTCCCTGGTGTCCCCCCCTGGTGTCTCTCCCTGGTGTACCCCCGGGTGTTTCCACCTGGTGTCCCCCCCTGGTGTCTCTCCCTGGTGTCTCTCCCTGGTGTACCCCCGGGTGTTTCCACCTGGTGTCCCCCCCTGGTCTTCCTTTGTTCAAGTGTGTTTCGTATAAAAAAAACTCTTGCCTTATATTGAGAACAATATGGTAATATACAATTAAGTCACTCTTGTTGTCCATCTGTAATACATCAGGTCCACTCTCTCTGCAGGTTGTAGCGACCACATGACTTTGTTGGTTTTCCATCACGCTGTTCGAGCACAAATAAATAGCACTTACTAAGTGATCTTCTGTGTGCGAGCTGAGGTAGATGAAAGTTTGTTGGTTGTACTATCCAGTCTAGTGTTCTTTGGGTCAACAGGTTTGGAATGAGGTTGTGTGCTATTTTATCTTTGTGCTTTTATCTATGTGGTGTAAATAACTTCTCAGACATTAATTCATGACTGATAACAACAAATCAGTGGGACCACCAGAATAACTCCTCCATCCATGTATTTTCTTCACATGCACTCTGTGAGTAGGTTACATACACTGTAAGACTTTTTCTCATTGTCGACTGCACAGCTCCTACATTACACCTTTTGTACACTTTTTGTTTTTTTACATTTTACATTTTTTAAATTTTATTTTATATATTGTAATTGCTTCTTATACTTTATTACTTCTTACACTTCTTATACTTTAATATGTAAGTTGTTGCTAGTTCTGCTTTATTTCCTTGTTAATTGTTTAGCAATAATACACCAAGAAAAATTCCATGTATGTGTAAATGTACTTTTAAAAACACGATTCTGATTCTGATTCTGATTCTGAAAACAGTCTCAAATAAGAGAAGAAAAGAACAAAACTCTGTTTGAAAGCTTTGATGCTTTTCCAGGATTGTGAACTATACCATACAACAAATAATAGATAAGTACAATTGTCTTTTCTGCTGAATCGAGTAACCATTGAGATTAGCTAGTATTTTAGGTCTACTTGTATAAGTTTGTTTGACATATTTGATTAGCACCAATGTACATTTCCAGATGTGGAAAACGTGTGATTCTGACACCAAGTGGCAAACATCTATCAGGTAAAGATGTTCTAAATTCTTAAACTATAACCGAACTTTAATGAAAAACATCGTAATGTTGCTGTAAGTAAATATGACAAGAAAAACAAAGTACGTCACAAGTACTTTATTCATAACAAATATTTTGATTTCAAGTGCAACTTTTATGTCTCTAAAATCTTTAGTAAAAAAATATATAAGCAATGGACCTGTGGCTTCTTAAGAAAGAAAGAAAGAAAGTAATTTCATACATACAGCATGAAGTCATCAGCAAATCATCATTTTATAAAACATTTAGCTTGTGCGGCTGATTGGGGCTTATAGTTTTCCAAAAGATCAAATAAGCTGTGTCTGCCAACACAATTCAAGGTATTCAAGATACCCTCCATCAGGCTGAGAGGTTTCTAGTTCAGATCAGCTGCTGTCAGGTTCAGCAGGTGTCTGTTCTCCTCACACAGATGAAAGGCCTTCCAGTACTACATAAATAATTGTACCAGCCGCCTGCAACACAAAATGTTCCACCATTAACATTACAAAGGTATGACACTGATTGTTTATGTTTCTTCAATGAAAAAGCAAAGATAGTTTTCCATGTAGTATTATAAGAGACAGAGAAAATGCAATGACCTGAATAAATGTAAATTTGCAAAGTACCATTAAAGTATTTGTAAAAGTTTATATTTTAAAACGTAAGCATGAAATTCATGTTTTTTTTTTTTCATGAAAGATACTTGATGTCCTGAAGTTGCATCAGTAATGGTCTATCCAAATCTTATTTTTTTTAAAAGTGTTCTAAATGTTTGCGTTTCTCATCTTGCAGATTGACATGCTAAATTCTGAGTTCAGACTTTTTACAAATCTCTTTCATGTTATAGTTATTTCAGCACTTCACATCTGTTTGTGGTAATATAATCAGTGTATTTCTGTTTATTTTGGTTCATAGCATGACTAAATTAGTTCTCAGCTGATGTGTGACATGCTAGATACAGTGATCGGTTTTTAGACATATATAGAAGGTGAATATTTGCAGTTGTGTAATTAAAGTGAATTAAAATTTAATTTAATTCTACCAAACTGGCAGCAACAACATGAGGCCATCATTTAGTTTATAAAACCTGAAAGGTCAAACCACTGGTTACAACTAAAAAATATTTTCTTACTTCGCTAAAAAGACATGTATTCCAATCCAGAGGTATTATAAGCTTAAATGAAACTTTAAGTGACAGATGGAGGTGTTGTGACTCACCTGTGGTCCGGAGGTAAATGCACGGGTAGCTGCTGGGAGTGTTCTGAGAGTACCAGTTGGTGTAGCTGAAGCGGCTCTGGTCCACCCACCTCCAGGTCTGCACACATGAACACACAGTAAATTAAACCTGCCGCAGACATCTGTCTGTCCATAGACATCACAGTGTAGTCCAACTATGTTTTTTCTGTCACCTGTTACACAAACTTTGATTAATATATTTATATTTTGTATTATTTATGTATGATAAGCTAATGACCTGGAAGTAGTATCCTCCTATCCAGGCGGTCTGGCCTCCTGCACGGCTGGTGAGCGACTGGAGGAAAGTGTATTCAAACAAATCACTGGCAGACGCCAGGGAAGATCCTTGACCGGCACAGTAGGACTGAGGGACACACACACACACACACACACACACACACACACACACACTCTTATTAAAAGGGGTTCACTTGTAGTTTTAAGCAATTCAAAATGTAATTAAATCAAAGTGCATAGACACCAATAGATAGATAGATAGATAGATACTTTATTGATCCCGAGGGAAATTCAAAGCAATTACTATTCATAAAAGATGATTTTCAAAAGCAACCTCACTCTACCACGTGTGACCAGTAGGGTAAAAAAAAAAAAGTACTGTCGGGGAAAATCTTTAAAAACAAAAACACAAAATGTAATCAGGCATATCAGCAGGCTGCAACTCTACTGCCTGATGGGAGCAACAAACTCTTCCTGTCAAACAAATCTGTCCCAGTTTGTGAGTAATATTTCAGGATATGGTCCTCACCAGGGCAGAAAAACAAACAGACACCTTCACACACACATTTCCCATTGATTTTTGCCAATAAAACTTTGAATTGAACATAGTTAATTACCTCAGCGCTGCTCCAGGAATAGGATGAGCTCACATAGGAATAGCAGTTGCTCCTGTAACGTTCCCAACCAGATGGACAACTGAAGAAACGTTCTGCAGAGGACAAAGAGAAACAACACATCATCACTCTGACAGAGAAATCAGAGAATCATAGTGAAGAGGAAGAGTGAATATTTAAAGACAGCAAACCATTAATTGGAGAATCGATCTCTGCAACATCTAACATGGCAGCATATTCCTCTAAAAGTAGAGACAAAAAAAGAGTCATGTTTGGATCAAAATATAATCGAATCAGGATGCAGACAATCATGTGTTTAGCTTTTTACCTTCATTTATATGAAGTTCATCTTCTTCCACTGAGAGAGGAACAGAAAACAAGAGCTGTGTTAGAGAGCGATTCAGAGAACTCGCACACAACACAATGAGTCAGATATCAACTGTGTTTAATGTGTGGGAGCAACTTACACTGATTGTCCTCCTGCAGCTCTGGAACTGCAGTTGCAACATCTGCAATAGCTTCAAAATCTCCAACAATTTCAACATCTGCAACAACGCCAACATCTGCAACAGGTTTAACATCTGCCAAATCTGAAAGGAAAGTCATCTCTCATTTATTTTATTTCCACTATTATTCTGCTTTTAACAACTGGTTTTTAATAAGTTTGTTCAACCATTGCATGAAAAACATCACCCAAATGATCTTAAACCAAGATAAATCTCAGCTTTTATTCAGTCTTTCAATTTGTATCTCATTTGCTTTCTCTCAAACATTGATTTGATTCCTGCGGCTGTAATGTTTGGAGAAACTCTGAGGCAAACGCAAAGAGTGTTAGAAAAGAAACTCAGCTTAAAATTGTTTTAATGCATCAACCTTCTTGGATGTGTGTGTTGTGACAATCCTGCCAGGTCACTGGGTGTCTTTGGCTTTGCTGCTGTTTTATTTTGTTTAATTTCAGTAAACCTGTAACCTTGTGACTATCTACCTCGGATCAGGAGCATTATACCAAATTAATCACACCTGTGTGTGTGACGTCACCCGCTGCACATTATGTGTATGACGCGCACCCACACACTCTCCCTCTTCCATCATCTGGGAAGTAAAGGACAATGCCAACTTTCACCATCAAGTGACAGGGGATGGTTACAGGTTCACTTTCATTCATAAAACTGTGTCTACATATGTAAACATTAGTTTTGTGTAAGTGTGCGTTCTGGCTGGAGGCTCATCAGCAGGATCAGCTGCACCTGGGCCTGGTGCAATCTGTCTGCAAAGAGCTGCTGGTTTCTCTCATTCACCCTCTGACTCTCTGGCTCTTTGGCCCTGGTTTGCTGAGTCTCTGTGACTCCCTGATTCTTCTGGCTCTGGTTCTGGTCGACTGGCACTGCTCTGGTTTGGAGAACCATCATCTGACAATGACTCTTTAGCTTTTGTTCTGTTTAGCACATACACATTAACATACTATCCCCAATGACCTACATGACACTATGGATTTATCGTTGCCTTTTGTAAATAAAACTACTTTTTGACCTTACCAGCTTGTTTTGTCTCCCTACTTTGTCACAATCTATGAGCCAGGTTGTCACAGTTTGAGTCAACATAATTAATATTATAGCTCTTGTTTCCAATCCAAAAAGAGGAAAATCTGTGTATCTTTGACAAACATCTATAAGAACAAGTGGCAAAAATTAACAAAATGAACTTACCCGCTGCAGCTGTGAGAGCAAGAACTGAAAGGAGCAGGAGAGCCTTCATGTTGATGATGAGGAGGAGGATGATAAAGTGACTGGAGGCCTGCTGGGAGTCAGAGACAAGTCAGTTACAGAATATGTTAACATGAACAGTCAGACAGAGAGAGAGAAGGTAGCTGTCTTACCTGTCAGTTGAATATCTGCTGATGCTCAGGTATCAGGTGAGTGATGAAGAGGAGGTTGTCCGGCTCTTTATATACACACACCTAAACTTGAGCTTTGACCTTGGGCTGAACGTGAGTGTGTTTGTTTCATAGTGTGTTCAATCAACGAGCCCCAGTTTGCGGGAATCGAGGCCAATAAGGAAACATTGATAGAAACATTCTTACTGATAAATGACTGATAATAAAACATGTTCCGGCACTAATGATAACGAAGGATTCTGTCTGACATGATTCTGACTGACACACTTTCGTCCGCACGTACAGTGCTATTGGAAAAAGACTTGATTAATGATTAATGTGTCATTATTAAACACTCTGAAAAAACTCAAAGCTCAGTAAGTGCTAAGTGAAATGAAAGTAAATGCAAAGTCAAAGTGGAACATTTTAAACAACCTCAGTTGACCCCTGGCTGTACAGGTGTAAAACACATGATAAAGAACAAATTTGCATAAAATGATCAATGAAAAATAAAATTAACAGATGAATATACTGTATATCTGGAAGGATGGACTGACTGATATGCTTGAGATGACCAGGGTTCAAGGATTCGGATGGTTTGGTCGAGATGCCTAGTCTGGCTGCTGTGAACGCTGCGCTGATGCAGATGAAAGGAAAGAATAGTGTCCAGGATCTTGTGAAAATGTTTATCATATTCCTGTCTCAGTGATGTAGAGCGGTTCATGAGGTAACGCCTGAGCTGCATACCTAGTGTTGATTTGTTTTATCAGAGGCTTGTATGGGCTGAGATAGGAGTCGAGGCGAAAGATGTAGGTGGGGTAGAGGTTCCCAGCTGATCTGTTTTACTTTGATGGAGTGTGAATATGAGGGACTCTGAAGTGTGGATGGTAATGTCAGATAGCTTAGGATGGTGGGATGGATTGCAGACGGATGAAGTTGAAGGAAATTCAGAGCATCCGAGGAACCCAGAAAGCTATAAGGAACATGGATTCGAGAGTGGAATTGATTGTAGGGGGTGAGTAGCCTGAATGTAATGTATGGATGCAGAGGCTGAGAAGGTCAGAGGTGAGTGGAAGGTGCTTGATAGCAACCGCAGGTTCCTGTTTCCTTAGACCTTTGATCAATGTGATTAAGTAGTAATGAGAGACAGAAGTGCAATGGGGTTGCAGTAGCTGATTGGATAAAAAAGTTAATTCTGGCTAGATAGGTCTGAATAGTGGAGGACCAGATTTATGGATGGAATGAGCATGGATGATGAAGTTGCAGATGGACGCAATGTCCAAAGATGGAAAATATGACTGGTATGCAGAGTGATATGCTTTAAGCATTTCCAGCTAGTTAAATAGGCAGGCGATGTACTGGCAGCTGTTAAGAATGGCTGAAAATGGTGGGACTGATGAGGGATGCAAATCTGAATTTCTGAAAGGAGAATAGAGACAATGCATTAGCAATGGTGTAGTGGTAACCCAGAATGTGGGCTGCCCTGAGGATGAACTGGTGATGTGATGAGAGTGACCTTAGTCAGCGCAGAAACAGCATGATGGCTGGGGAATGAAGACAGCCTTTGTTGATGATTTTGACAACGGCTGTGATATCTGAGTGTAGGAGTATGGATTTATTTGACCATTCATGCCCCAAAAGTATTTCAATGATGATAATCGGGTAGAGCTCATGAAGGGCAGATGAAGGAGTATGGGATTCAGAGTTCATAGTATGTATTTCTGGGGCCAGATGGAAGCGACCATCTTCCTCCATAGTAGCCATCAAAGCCTATGGAAGGGACAGCGTCTGTATGAAGCTAAGGTGATCGGAGGTGATCGACGGTTTAGTCTCTGATGCTGAACTCTCTTTTAGATTGGGGACAGGCATACAGCACCATGATGGGTAGCTGGCTTCTGCACTGTGAAAGCAGCAAGAAGAGGGTTGGGTCTGGGTGCTGTGGCTATGCCTGTGGCTTATTCGGTTTGGGTGTCCCACTGATGGTGGAGATGAGGCCTGGGATCCGCTGCGAGTTGGTGAGATTTTTTTCGGGGAGTTTGAATGGAGATGGCGGTGCTGCGGTATGCTCACTGCGGACTGCAAATGGCTCTGCTAGGATGCTGGACTGATGTCTGACTGCTGTTCCATGGGTGGATGATAACAGGTTTCGAACAGTTCATCATACAGGTCTTCATCAGAGTTCTGTCTATGTGTGGTCAAAGAACTGAGACAAACAGGGTGGACTGGGCTGGCTCAGTATAAGTAGGCTTGTCATTGAGGTGTGGTTTGGGCAGAGTACTGCTCCCAAACCTAAGATAATATATCAACTTAATTAATTGAAGGAAGTAAAACGCCATAGTGTTTGGCCTGACACGCTAACTGAGTGGGAGATTTTTGGTCAACGAGAACCAAGTTTAGTTCACTCTGGAGACAGAGAAGAAGAAGAGTCGTTGAGCTCTGTGTCAACGTCTGATATCCAGCATCTGGCACGCAATTCTTTGTATTTCTAAGTCTGAAAAGGAGCTTTTGATGACGCAGCGTCATTGGCGGCTGTTGTGGTTAGCGGGATGAAACTACAATGCTAGTTCCTCATATTTTCGACCACTGAAGCTACAGACCTATCACAGATCAGTGGGTAGGACCTCACTCCCAGAATCAAAACTTGTGCTGCGTTCCATTTACCTCGGAACTCGGAACTGGGAATGACTGTCATGATTTGGTTTTGTGTTTGAGTTTCCCTGTTTTATCCCAGTGTTGCTTGTTTCCCTTGTGTGTTAATGTTTCCTAGTGTTCATGGTTTCCTAGTTTTGTCTTCAGTGTTTTCTGTTTTATTTTGTCATTTATTATCCTCGTGTATCTCTGTGTTCTAGTGTGTTTTGTTAGACTCTTGAGTTCTGTGTGTCTTTAGTGTTTCATGATTTATTTTGTATTGTCCTCAGTGTTTCTGGTCTTGTGTTTCTCCCTGCCTTGATTGCCCTGATTGTCTTCACCTGTGTCGTTAGTCTCACCTGTGTCTGATTACCCCATGTCTATTTAGTCTCTGTGTTTCTTCCCTTCTGTGTCAGTTCATTGTATGTGTTTGTCGGTGTTGGTTGTCATGTGTCAGTTTACCTGTGGCTCCTTGTTTTCTCCTGTTTGGATTTTTGGAAGTAAGTTTTTGTTTGCCTCTTTGTTTAATTAAATATTTTTGTTAATTCTGCATTTGGGTCCTCCTCTTGCTTTTCTCGAGCCGTGACAATGACGTCCACCCGAGTAAACTGTGTTCCAGTTGGAAGTCTGAAAAGCAACATGGACGCGTCCAGGAGTACCTTTTGTGTTTTGTTAGCTAATACCAGACGATAACAACACACTTCGTGATAGTTTCTGACTGAAAATAACATGAAAACACCTCCACAGAGAGAACTTGCACGATACCATCGGTCTGATTGATTTAATTACACAAAAAGACGACTAAGCTGCTAATAAACTAAATAGTTACATCTCAAACATCCCTTTCGATGTACGTAGCAACCATATTGGATCTGAACGTGGGCTACTTTTTTTTTCTCTCCCAGTTTCCGAGTCATAATTACGACTTCAGGGGGCATTCCAGTTGACTTCCGACTGGGAATATCCCACTTACGAGATCACCTGGAACGCACCATTAACGTTAGCCATATTGCTTGGAAGCTATTGGTGCAATCCAGTTGATCTCCTAAGTGGGTAATGTAATTAAGTGGCTTGTCGTGCTGTGCGTTCTGGAATTTGGTGTCTTTCATCCACATGAGCCAAAAAGGCACTTTCTCTCTTTCCTCGGCCAAGAAGGCACCAACTTCTAAATTTATTTCAAATTTCTACTACATATGACCCAATGTCAATACAGACTCTTGTTTCAACGAGTGAAGTATCCCTTTTAATGTTAGCTTAAGTTAATTATTAAGGGAATTGGCTGATGAACTTAACTCAAAGGCAATATCTTTATTCATGTTTTAACAGCAATCAAAGTTTTGATTTACCCACCTGTACAAATAAAAGATGACCCTCTTTTTAAGATGACCCCCCCCCCCCCCCCCCTTTCAAGGAACATTTTTCAGAAATAAGTGACTGAGTCAAAACCAAGTCATGTTTTTATGAAAACTATTTTAATTAAACTTAAAGAGCCCATATTATGCCCTTTTTGGGGTTCGTATATTTAATCTATGTTCCTACTTTTGTACGTTCACAATAGCTAAAGTTCGAAAAAAGTGTCTGTTTTCATGTACTGCTCCTCCTTGCTCCCTCTCCGCTCTGAGTCCGTCAGCTACGCTCTGCTGTGCCCACACTGTTAGACCCCACGTGGGCCAAGTCTGCTCTGATTGGTCTGCCGATCCGCTCTGTCGTTATTGGTCAGTTGCCCAGCACGCGTCTCGGAAATTTCAACATGAGCTGCAGGGCACGAACCAATGGACTTAGATCAGTGATCTCACACTGACATTGATGCCGCACTGACAAACTTTTATCGAGGGGGGCTAGAACCGAGCGTTACATGCGGCTAATGCTACAGCTAACAGGAGGACATAGCAGAAGCCGCGTTTCCGCGGACTTTGAATTTTTGCACATAAGGAAGGTTGAAGACCAGTCGTGCTGCTGCATTTTGTATCATCTGCAGGGGTTTGATAGTGCATGTAGGAAGACCTCCCAGTAGAGAGTTGCAATAGTCTATGCGTGATATCACAAGAGCCTGTACCAGGAGCTGTGTAGTGTGTTCTGACAGGTAAGGTTTGATCTTCCTGATGTTGTACAGGGCAAATCGACATGACGGGCAATTGAGGCCACTTGAACCTTAAATGTTAGCTGGTCATTAATCATGACACCCAGGTTCCGGGCAGACTTTGTGGGCATGAGATTGGTTGTTCCAAGCTGGATATTGATCTGTGGTTGCATAGAGGGACTGGCTGGGATGATAGGAGCTCAGTCTTTGAAAGATTGAGTCGAAGGTGGTGTTCATGCATCTATTTAGAGATATCAGCAAGGCATGATGAGATTCTTGCTGAGACTGTAACATCGTCTGGCAGGAATGACAGGAAGATCTTTCTGCACCTCATTGCTCTATACCTCTGTCCTGGGGGAAGTAGGGTGAGGTGAGTGTTCAGTGGATGTGTGATGTCCTGTTCTATTGAGGTTGTAAGGCGTGTGATGGCCTTGTTATTGAGTTCTGTTAGGTTGGGTGTGGGGAGACCGATTATTCTGGTGGTTGTGATGTGTGTGAGTATGGCCTTGTTTTTCCACAGATAACTTGTTAAAGAAGCAGGTGGAACAGTACAGTAAGATGGGCTGGATCATGCTCTGATATAGCAGCAGGAGGAGATGGGGGCAGCATAGAGTCCTTTCAGGTTTCGGCGGGCTGGTGAGAAATTAATTGTAGATATCTTTAATTAGTATTGTTACTAGTGAAAATTACATTGTGTGTATATATATCGGCTTGGAAGTATAACATGTCAAAAAGCAATTATTGATATCTGCAATTGCTATTATGGCTAATACTTTAATGTTGAAATGGCTTGCCATACCCTCCAAGGCTGCTTCCCAGACATTCATTTATGACTGATAACTTGTGCAACAATTCAAACCAGAATAACTCATCCATCTAAACAGTCTCAAATAAGAAGAACAAAAATCGGTTTGAAAGATATGTTGCTTTTCCAGGATTGTGAACCATAGCATACACCGAATAATATATAGATAAAATTGTCTTTTCTTCTGAATGCATTAACCATTGAGATTAGCAAAAGTATTTTAGGTCTACTTCTATAAATTTGTTTGAGTACCAATGTACATTTCCAGGTGTGGAAAAGCTTGGGATTCTGATACCAGGCAGGACACATTTAGTAAAGCAAAGATGTTTTTTAATATTCTTAAACTATAACATAATGACACACATGCTAATGTTGCTGTAAGCAAATCAGACAAGAAAAACAAAGTATGTCACAATATATATCTTTATTCATCACACATATTTTACATTACAAAACACATAACACAAACACATACTTTTATGTCTTTAAAATCTTCAGTAAAAAAAAAAAATCAGCAATGGACCTGTGGCTTCTTAACAAAGAAAGAAAGACAGTAGTTTCATACATACAGCATGAAGTCATCAGCAAATCATAATTTTATAAAACATTCAGCTCGTGCGACAGATTGAGGCTCATTGTTTTCCAAAAGATCAAATAAGCTGTCTGTGCCAACACCTATTCAAGATACACTCCATCAGGCTGAGAGGTTTCTAGTTCAGATCAGCTGCTGTCAGGTTCAGCAGGTGTCTGTTCTCCTCACACAGATGAAAGGCCTTCCAGTACTGCATACACTATTGTACCAGCCGCCTGCAACACAAAATGTTCCACCATTAACATTACAAAAGGTATGACACTGATTGTTTATGTTTCTTCAATGAAAAAGCAAAGATAGTTTTCCATGTAGTATTATAAGAGACAGAGAAAATGCAATGACCTGAATAAATGTAAATTTGCAAAGTACCATTAAAGTATTTGTAAAAGCTTAAATTTTAAAACCTAAGCATGAAATTCATGTTGGTTTTTTTCACAAAAGATCCTTGACTTCCTGAAGTTAAATCAGTAATGGTCTATCCAAATCTTTTTTTGAAAAAAAGTGTTGCAGTTGTGTAATTAAAGTGAACTAAATTGTGATTTAATTCTGCCAAACTGGCAGCAACAATGTGAGGCCATCATTTAGTTTATAAAACCTGAAAGGTCAAAACACTTGTACATGTATAAAACTATTACTGTAATCCAGAGGTATTATAAGCTTAAATGAAACTTTAAGTGACAGATGGAGGTGTTGTGACTCACCTGTGGTCCGGAGGTAAATGCACGGGTAGCTGCTGGGAGTGTTCTGAGAGTACCAGTTGGTGTAGCTGAAGCGGCTCTGGTCCACCCACCTCCAGGTCTGCACACATGAACACACAGTAAATTAAACCTGCCGCAGACATCTGTCTGTCCATAGACATCACAGTGTAGTCCAACTATGTTTTTTCTGTCACCTGTTACACACACTTTGATTAATATATTTATATTTTGTATTATTTATGTATGATAAGCTAATGACCTGGAAGTAGTATCCTCCTATCCAGGCGGTCTGGCCTCCTGCACGGCTGGTGAGCGACTGGAGGAAAGTGTATTCAAACAAATCACTGGCAGACGCCAGGGAAGATCCTTGACCGGCACAGTAGGACTGAGAGAGACACACACACACACACACACACACACACACACACACACACACACACACACACACACACACACACACACACACACACACACACACACACACACACACACACACACACACACACACACACACACACACACACACACACACACACACACACACACACACACACACACACACACACACACACACACACACACACACACACACACACACACACACACACACACACACACACACACACACACACACACACACACACACACACACACACACACACACACACACACACACACACACATTAAAAGGGGTTCACTTGTAGTTTTAAGCAATTCAAAATGTAATTAAATCAAAGTGCATAGACACCAATAGATAGATAGATAGATAGATACTTTATTGATCCCGAGGGAAATTCAAAGCAATTACTATTCATAAAAGATGATTTTCAAAAGCAACCTCACTCTACCACGTGTGACCAGTAGGGTAAAAAAAAAAGTACTGTCGGGGAAAATCTTTAAAAACAAAAACACAAAATGTAATCAGGCATATCAGCAGGCTGCAACTCTACTGCCTGATGGGAGCAACAAACTCTTCCTGTCAAACAAATCTGTCCCAGTTTGTGAGTAATATTTCAGGATATGGTCCTCACCAGGGCAGAAAAACAAACAGACACCTTCACACACACATTTCCCATTGATTTTTGCCAATAAAACTTTGAATTGAACATAGTTAATTACCTCAGCGCTGCTCCAGGAATAGGATGAGCTCACATAGGAATAGCAGTTGCTCTTGTAACGTTCCCAACCAGATGGACAACTGAAGAAACGTTCTGCAGAGGACAAAGAGAAACAACACATCATCACTCTGACAGAGAAATCAGAGAATCATAGTGAAGAGGAAGAGTGAATATTTAAAGACAGCAAACCATTAATTGGAGAATCGATCTCTGCAACATCTAACATGGCAGCATATTCCTCTAAAAGTAGAGACAAAAAAAGAGTCATGTTTGGATCAAAATATAATCGAATCAGGATGCAGACAATCATGTGTTTAGCTTTTTACCTTCATTTATATGAAGTTCATCTTCTTCCACTGAGAGAGGAACAGAAAACAAGAGCTGTGTTAGAGAGCGATTCAGAGAACTCGCACACAACACAATGAGTCAGATATCAACTGTGTTTAATGTGTGGGAGCAACTTACACTGATTGTCCTCCTGCAGCTCTGGAACTGCAGTTGCAACATCTGCAATAGCTTCAAAATCTCCAACAATTTCAACATCTGCAACAACGCCAACATCTGCAACAGGTTTAACATCTGCCAAATCTGAAAGGAAAGTCATCTCTCATTTATTTTATTGCCACTATTATTCTGCTTTTAACAACTGGTTTTTAATAAGTTTGTTCAACCATTGCATGAAAAACATCACCCAAATGATCTTAAACCAAGATAAATCTCAGCTTTTATTCAGTCTTTCAATTTTGATCTCTATTGCGGTTTCTTAAACATTCCTTAAACAGACTTTCTTCACATGCCATCATGCCTTTTTCTACCTTATGACCCTCTGTAAAAAGAACTCCAATCCACTCTGCTCAGACAACTTTTTGTTATTAAAAATATGTGAAAGATTTGATTCCTGCGGCTGTAATGTTTGGAAAAACTCTTTGCAGCAAACGCGAAGAGTGTTATAAAACAGACTCAGCTTTCAAAACTGTTTTAATAAACGTGTGTGTTGCACATTATATGTATGATGCGCACCCACACACTCTCCCTCTTCTATCATCTGGGAAGTAAAGGACAATGCCAACTTTCACCAAGTGACAGGGGATGGTTACAGGTTGACTCATTCATAAAACTGTGTCTACAGATGTTAACATTATTTTTGTGTGAGTGTGCGTTCTGGCTGGAGGCTCATCAGCAGGATCAGCTGCACCTGGTGGAATCTGCCAACAAATAGCTGCTGGTTATTTTTGCCTTTTGTGAACGTGCCAGCGTGTCTTATCTTCCTACTTTGTCACAATCTATGAGCCAGGTTGTCACAGTTTGAGTCAACATAATTAATATTATAGCTCTTGTTTCCAATCCAAAAAGAGGAAAATCTGTGTATCTTTGACAAACATCTATAAGAACAAGTTGCAAAAATTAACAAAATGAACTTACCCGCTGCAGCTGTGAGAGCAAGAACTGAAAGGAGCAGGAGAGCCTTCATGTTGATGATGAGGAGGAGGATGATAAAGTGACTGGAGGCCTGCTGGGAGTCAGAGACAAGTCAGTTACAGAATATGTTAACATGAACAGTCAGACAGAGAGAGAGAAGGCAGCTGTCTTACCTGTCAGTTGAATATCTGCTGATGCTCAGGTATCAGGTGAGTGATGAAGAGGAGGTTGTCCGGCTCTTTATATACACACACCTAAACTTGAGCTTTGACCTTGGGCTGAACGTGAGTGTGTTTGTTTCATAGTGTGTTCAATCAACGTGCCCCAGTTTGCGGGAATCGAGGCCAATAAGGAAATACTGATAGAAACATTCTTACTGATAAATGACTGATAATAAAACATGTTCCGGCACTATGATAACGAAGGATTCTGTCTGACATGATTCTGACTGACACACTTTCGTCCGCACGTAAACGGTGCTATTAGAGAAAGACTTAATGATTAATGTTGTCATGATTTGGTCTTATTTAGTTTTGTATTTCAGCGTTTAGGTTTCCATGTTTTAATTTCTGCTGTTTATCCTAGTGTTGCTTGTTTCCCTTGTGTGTTTTTGTCCTAATGTTTCATAGTTTAGTCTTTAGTGTTTCGTGTTATTTTGTAACTTTGTACCCTAGTGTTTCTTTATGTTCTAGTCACTAGAACATAAAGAAACACTAGGGTACAAGAAAGTAACAAAAACACACTAGAATCTAGTGTGTTTTTGTTACGTTCTTGAGTTCTCTGTGTATCTTAGTGTTTCTTGATTTATGTTGTAGTTCTAGTCTCCAGTGTTTCTTGTATTTTATTTCTGCCTCTGTGTGATTGTCCTGATTGTCTTCACCTGTGTCTTGTTAGTCTCACCTGTGTCTGATTACCCTATGTCTATTTAGTCTCTGTGTTTCTTCCCCTCTGTGTCAGTTCATTGTTCGCCTTTGGCCTTTTTGTTTAAATAAATATTTTTTGTTAGATCTGCATCTGGGTCCTCCTCTTAATTTTTCTCGAACCTTGACAAATGTGTCATTATTAAATACTCTGCAAAAACTGAAAGCTCAGGAAGTTTATTTGTCGAAAGTCAAGTAAATGCTAAGTGAAATAAAAGTAAGGGCCAATAACACTGTCATTTTTCTCATTTTGAGTTCAAAATGACATAAAAACCACACTTGCCTAACAAGTCCAGATAAACATCTTATGTTGAGATATTACAAGTTAAAAATAAGACCTGCATTTGGTTTAATAAGTAAAAAATATATTCTTGCAGCAAGCAACATTGAAGTTTCTTGATGTGAGATGAATATTTTTTGGGGACATTTTTAATGATTCACACTTTCAGTTTTTGCAATTGTTGTTCACTGTTCACGGGGAACAGTTAAGTGTCAACCAGATATCATCATGCGTTATATTTATGTCAAAAACCTAGAGATTGATAAACTAAAACTGTGAGCGCATTTTTTTATTATTACCTGTATTTCCACAGCAGCACTAAGCTTACACGTCTTTGTGTAAGCAACAGCACTCCATTAGCCCTGCAGCGAGCTCTAGGCAACCCTGACAGAACCCCTTCTCGCATGATGTTGTCTTTGTCCCACCCCCCTGATGTGTTTCATGCTTGCAGTTGCTGGAAAAGCTCTCGGGTTGGTGAATGTGAGCGCAAAACATATAATTTACAAATGGTAGTAAATTTGTGCATTAGCGAAATAACATAATTTGCTTGTGATTTCAAAAGCTTGTGTTTACAGTTTATTATTTAAGGAAATCTAGCGCCATAGTGTTGGGCCTGAACACGTTAACTTAGTGCAAACTATTTTTGGTGAACGACAGCTAAGCTTTAGTTCACTCTGGAGACAAAGGACAACCGCTCACGTTCAGAGGTGCGAAGAGTCGCTGAGCTCTTTATGTCAACGTCTGATATCGAGCACCAGGCACATGTCCAACATGGCATGCATACGTAGAGTTAAAGTAGAAGCCTGATCTGTTTCTTCCAATGATGACACTAACCGCTTTTTCAAACAGTGTTTGTATTCTGATTTTTTGTCTGAAACATTTATTGATTTCATGAAGTCACTTTGGAAAACTTGTTAGCTTTTTCTTGGGTCCCTGCAAAACATTTTAAACTAAGTTAGTCATAAATCATAAGGCTATAGGTTGGGTTTAACTAGTTCATTTTAATCTCTGTGAACTGAACTTTGAGCGAGCTCTTACAAAGGGTGATCTTTCACAACACTGATTATCACAGCAATAAGGAAATAAGCTTTCATGTCTTTAAAACATGTTTAAATCTGCACGTGTTCTGTAATGTGTCACTAAAAAAGCACAAAGTGTGGCATTATCATGTTCAAGTCTTAAATTAGTCTTTAATAAAACAGTCACAGTACAATTTAAGTTGATAAAATGTCTTCATTTAACCAGTGAGAGGTCTGAAATATGTGGTGGCATATTTACTGGCATTTGACGTTTACAGCACTGTATTGTATGTATGCACCAATTCACAAACCATAAACCAAAGAGAGAAGGGGGAGAGGAAGGCGAAAGGTTCAAGGACATATTGGCTTATGGTTGGCAGGAGCAACCAACGATTATGGGGCAACTTTTATGATATGAAAAAAAAAAATGTTTTAAACGATGGAAATCAAAGCAGTTGAGTCTCACATGAAATCCAGGAATTCTTTTTCTTTGTTGGAGTTTTCAACTGGTCTTAAAAAGTGTTCAATTCGATTTTTTTAATTGTGAATCTCTGTTATTGTAAATCACTGACCCATGAGTCAGGTCACACCAATCAATCAATCAATATTTATTTGTATAGCGCCAATTCATAACAAATGTAATCTTGAGACACTTTACAAAAACAGCATGTAGTCTTTGGTATATTATATATTATATTAGTATTAACATTATCATATTATTAATTACAAACATGAGTGAGGACCCCTGAGTGTAGAGGATTCATTAGTGGGTAGGAGGAGGGTGACTACAATGTTGGGGTTTGTTTTAGTTATTTTTTAGGCATTTTAGGTACCTTTTTATGCTTTTATTTTCCTTTTACGTTAACGGGCTGGATATATAATCCCTCCAGCGAACTCCGGGTCTACCCAAGGGTCTCCTCCCAGTTCGTTGTGCCCCGAAAACCTCCAAAGGGAGGTGTACAGTAGGCATCCTAATCACATGCCTGAACCACCTGAACTGGCTGGCCAGTTTAATGTATCCATACTCATCATATTGTAATATTGTTTGAGCAATTACACTTCCAACTTATCTCCATAAAATAGTACAGCTTCAGAAACAGTTTGTCAGTTTCTTCTTCTAAATCTGTTGCATCAATAGATCCCTTTTTCTCAAACTGGAGTTTTTGCCTTTTTTGACATGAACATGTTTTTTAAGATTTATTTCTGGGACTTTTTTTATTGTAGAGATAGGACGGTGGACAGAGTCGGAAATCAGGGAGACAGAGAGTGGGGAATGACATGCGGGAAAGGAGCCACAGGTCGGATTTGAACCTTGGTTGCCGCTTGGAGGACCACAGCCTCCATTCACGGGCGCGCGCACCAATCACTGCCTGCGCCACTGCGCCAACAGTGCCCCTTTAGAAATGATATTGTCAGTAATTCAAGGGGCATTATTATTCAATGAGATGAGCTAATAATCTTCATCTTTCATTGTATAAAACATCCCTCAAACAATTATCGGGAGTCATCTCATGGGATAAATATGTTACTTAAATTATTATCCATGTCATTAAGTGTGTACAACAAAAGACTTAGAAACTCTTTGATTACAAAGTTATAAATAGGAACCGTAACCATCTCTAAGAAAATGGAAATTATTTATTGTTGGCAATGTTTTTGCTTGTTTCTATTTTTTTACCCCTTGTTTTTTGCTATTTTATACTTCATCTGTAATAGCTCACAGAAGTGCAATACCTGACTGGATATTTCTACATATGTCTACATATTCTCTGATAAAATATTTTCTCTTAATTTCTTAATTGTATTGTATTATGGTACTGGATTGATGTCCTCAGTCCAGATTTTCCATGAGTGTTAAGGTCCCTATGTACGAACACACACTCATTATAGATCCTGTTCAACAACTCTGTACTTGTGTCTGTAAATGACTCTATAAACAGGCACCTGGCGTTCTATAAACACACCTACTTATAACTTGTTTAGCTTTTTCATTAATCATTTCCATTATATTGTCAACAATTGTCATATTGCCAATAATATAACAAATCATAGTTTAGATAATATAAAAAGTTACCCCTCCACTTTTTTAAATGTATTTTATTTGTATAATACAAGTCATATCTATCTGAGCTTCATTCATATCTCCAACCTTTAATTATGTTTCTGTTACTGTATTATACGAGTCACATATTATGCTAAATACACTTAACCTTGTTTTTCTAACACTAACATGTGTTTCTAGTTCATCTACAAACCCCCCAGTAATGAGAAAAGTTCATCTTCTCCATCCATTTGCCTGCTCCACTTTTCAGAAAATGTGTGCTCAAACAGGCCGTTTGGAGATTTTCCCTTCATGACATGTATTTAACATTAAATGATTTGATGACACATTGAAGACTTTTTACTTTTTCTTTTACCTTGTTGTTCTTCACTTTACCTGGAAAGGTTTCAATGAAAGAGATGTCATTGATGTAAAATACTTCAGCTACATTAATAATACTCAAAGACGGACACGAGAGTAAAACTCAGAGTGCGTTAAAATAAATCAGTCTGGTCTTTAATCATTAAAAATAGATCTCATTAACATCATGTGTGAACTGTGCTGAAAACAAGAGCTCTGTAGATTCATTTACTTCATAAAGTGATGAACACTGATTCATTTCTTCTTCCTCTCGTCTGTCTGTAGGAATGTGAGTGTAAGGCAATGTCTGGAATGCCGCCGTCCTTCACAGGAAGCTCATGACCGTCCCCTTCTTGCCGACCTGGTGAGGCTGCAGAGCGTGGAACACGATCACGATCCTGTCAATCAAAACACAGCTGTCAATCATTCCGCTTTGTACAGATTCTTTGTGCTACATTATGTCGAAGAACTGTAGCGACCGAACGTCCCCTCAGCGATTAATGAAGTATTCATTCACAGCTGTCAATCATTCACAGTGTGCATCCATTCAAAGATTACAGAAACAAAGACTGTTCAGGGTTCAAGTTCAGAGCTCTTAGTTTGAGATATGATTCATCACAGATAACCGACCAATCAGAGAGCAGCAGTGAGTCTGTGCCGTTAGTGTGTTAATGCATGTATTCGTTTAACTTAGAGAGGTTATTGTGAGTCTGAAGATTACGGTTGTCACAAAACCAGATTTTAAAACTTTGATTAGATTCTTGTAATAATCAAAATAAAAACCATAATAATACCTGTTTGTTACCATGGCAACAAAAATAAAAGTCCTAGACACCTATTATTGGGTTGGCTGCAAATTGTCTAAACTGAATAAATATATTGGTAACATTTTGGTATCAAGTAAGGTAAGGGGAAAGAGGAGGAGGGTAAGAAAAGGGGTTCGGAAGTGGAAGAGGAGGAAGAAATCTACAGAAAGCTGAGGAGGAGAAGAGGACAGAGAGGAGGAAAAGAAAAAGAAGAAGGCAGAGAAGGAGGAGGAGGGAGGTTAGGAGGAGGAAGAGATGAAAATTAGGAAGTATAGAAGAAGAAGAATGTATTTGTGTTGTGAATGATAAACGATGAATGTAAGATCTTTTAGTTTTGTTAAATTCTCCCCTCATATGTGGGCGGAGCCCGATAGATTAAAGGTCAAAACAGAAGTATTAGCTGTTTTTAAATATGTTTTCTAATATTTATCCCTCATTTTCACTCAGATTTAGTGGACTCTTAATGAGACTGTAAACTTCAATATCATAAGTTTGTTTCTATTAATCAAAGACACATTTCCGGAGGCTTTAAGGCTGCAGAGTTAGAAGTAGAGTGTAGCGGCGACCTGCTGACAGCTCACCTGTCCTCGGTCAGGCCGAGTTCTCTGGTCAGGAACTCAAAGATCTTGGCGCTGTGCTCCTTGTTCTTGTCAGCTGTGTCAGTCACACCAATGGCAGACACCGACAGCATCACACACGGAGAGGAGGAGCCAGAGATCAGCATGGGACAGCCGGGCTGCACGACCACGTTCATCCTCTAAAACACAACCAAACCCAGTGAGCAGCTGTTTTTATACAAATATATAAATATAGATAGAATCATAAAAAATGACATTAACTCTGACATTGTCCAGATATGATGTGGGATCTTCATTATAGACTTTCTCAGAATGAAAATAACAAACTTCAGCACAGCGTTTAAATGTGTGCAGGAGTTTGTCATTTTAAATGGATGAATTCCTCGTCTACACACCTACTTTTATTTTAGTCATTTACTGAGCAAAGTATCTCAAACATCTGCTGCTTTCAGCTTGTTTAACATCTGGATTCCTGCTCTTGTTAATATGTAACATTCTGAAGCAACAAAGCATGGTGTCTGTGATTTGATAACAATAATAACAATTTAAAAAAACAAAACCATTTGGTTAATCTTTTTATCATGGTTTTAACAATATCCTTATCTCTGGTAATACATTTTACTCATTACAAACTTACACGTGATCATTTCTGCAGTGTATTCCAAGAGATAAGACAAAAACAAAGTAATGTAAAAAAAATGTATATAAGCTTGTAAATCGATGAAAAATTGCTTCTGCTTCACTTTCAGCCAATCAGAGACCAGAGTTCGTGGGGCAGCAGGGAAAGGACCAATCAGCATGCAGAGACTGAACCAGTCAGTCAGAGTGATTTGAGTCTGTTTCTAATAGAATATTTCATGAATATAAATCTCTCCCGCTGCAAATAGGACTAAAAAAACAGCTATGACATTGAACCACGCAGGCGCAGCGCGGTCAAAGGTCATCCCAGCAGATGAACTTACGTCATCAGGTTTCCCCAAAGCGGCGGCGGCGCACGCGCTGAATTTCTTCACGAAATCCTCCGAGAACGAGCCCGCAGGTAAGTTCGTCCGCAGCTCAAGGAAAGGCATGTTAACGGGAGGACAGGACACCGTAAGTAGGCTACCGACCGGAGACACTCTGTACCGACAGGAGGGAGGAACGGGGGAACCCGGCAACCAGAGACGACTACCGGTTCTGACTGTCAAAATAAGAGCGGAGCGTTAGAATAAGGCTTCTGACACACAGACTGTTCGGATATAAATGTAAAAAAAAATTGTAATACAAAAAATCAAAGAGACCCTTTTTTGTAAGTAGTAAATAGTATATCCACTAAAAACCTGGAGTAATAATTTTCAATTAATTATTGCAAAATTGCATACAATATGAATCTGATATTTTGTGCTGTTTAATTAAAAATAAAAAAAATGTGTGCAGAAGGTGGAGTTTGATTTGTTTTCTGTTCCAAGCATATTTTTTCTGCACAAACCCAAATTCTGTAGAGAAAGAACCACACTGTCCAAAGCAAGCATATACGACGGAGGATTAGGGCATTATGTGAATTCTTTTTAAAAAGAAATTCATTTCGAGAATAAACTCGTAAATTTACGAGAATAAAGTCGTAAATTTACGAGAATAAAGAGAAATAAAGACTGAATTCTCATACATTTACGCCTTTAATCTCGAAATTAAAAAATATATTTATTTTTTATTTTTTTAATGCTCTGTTTATTTTCTCTCTATGCTTTATAAACTTTAGCTTGGTTATTATCATAGACTGTAAATATTACTGGTTATTATAGACTTTAGTTTTAGCTTTTTTTTTAAACTTAGATTTACTATATTTGACACTTTGATAATGTTAAGCTACATTTTTGGATGTGCGTATTTATGTCTTTATGTCTGGAAGAGCTTATTTCCTGGATATTCATTCTTCTGTTGCTTTATTTACTTACTTTCCAGTTCTGGATATCTCACTTTCTTATTCTGAAGGCAGAACCGGATGTGTGCACAGCTCGGCCTCAGTAGGTTCAGTCTATGGTCCGGACTTTGTGTGTTTTAAGCTGCAGCGCCTCCTGTTGGTTCACTTCAGTCATTACATGATGATGTTGGAAAACACATTTTAATGTGAAGGGTAGTTTGACGCTAAAACGTGACGTCAGAGAGATAAAGAAAACACATGAGAAAACACCATGTGCAGACAGACCGTGCTCCCTGTAACAGTGAAGGATGAGATTATTGTGCTTGTTGATAAGAGGCCCACAGCCGCTCACTCACACCTTCACCTTAAATAATACTCAGGCTGGAAATCTGTGCTTCTCAGTAAAACCTCAAAAAGTAAACAGAAAACCAGAGGACTCTTCCAAAGAGATATTGTAGCAATAACTTCTGCAACTCCACTATGGAATAGTGTTGTAGATAATGATCATTGGGGCAAAGTCTGGTCCCAATAAATACCTTCTTACCACAGATTCACAGATTTTACCCAGCTAACTAATTTCTTCAGAGACATAAATAGGACATCAAATCAAACTGCTTTTTCTGTCAAGGGCGTGTCCTTAGCGTGGGGAGGGGTGGCATTGCCCCCCTTGAATTCTGATTGGCCACCCCAAAATCAGAGACAATGATAAGCTATTGGCTTTGTCAGAGACTTGACTTACCCTGCATTTGTGTGGGGTCGGACACATCGGAAAAATAATTTTCCAAGTTGAAAAATGCAAATTTTTCCTCAAATATAACTTGTGTACACACTGTTTCTTTTTTGCTGTCGTTACAACATTCAAACTTTCCAAACTGAAAGCTCGTGAACACACTGAAGTCTGGAGAACGACTTCCTAACTCTGAAACTAGGAGGATGAGTGCAGCATTATCCTAACTATTCTGGCTTCTTGCAGCAGGCTGCTAGTAGTTCTCAATGTAGCACATTTTATTTCATCAGTCCTTTAAATTGTAGAACAACACTATTCTCATTTAAAACATCAGATAGGTGCATACACTGTAAGAGACGAATGAGTCCAGCAAAAACTGCTAGCAAACTCCAGAACACGGTCTAACTCTCAAATAGGGAACAGAGTATGTAAGAGTTGTCAACGGCTTACGTAGAGGCATAAAGCCTTCTCATGAAATTATTTTTTTCATATCAGGGAACTGTCGGATAATTTGCAGAACAAGCCGTTTAACACACTCTGCAAACTTATCCTTTACCTCATGAGCTGAAGCTTTGCCCATGTTCCTCCATCTCGGCAATGTTTTGTTGTTTGTTTTTATTATTGTACTATTTATTGAATTACTCATATTGTCTGTATATATTGTTTGTAGTGAGGTACAGTAGATGTATGTGCTTCATCTGTACTCCTGTGTCCAATCACAAATAAAAAGGCAGACTGAGCTTGCTCATTAACCCTTTATTAAAGTTCATCACTGTACATTAACAAAAACATTTCACACACGTCACAGTCATCAAAGAGAAGGGACCAATCACAGCCTGAGGTACAGTGTTCTTACATATTCAGTCTACATCATGTTTGCACTCGGTTTTATTATTGAAATATAAGATGTATTATTAATAATAATGCATCATTTAAGTTCTGTCATTATTAAAAACATGTCCGTCCAGATGTCCATTCTTCAAACCAGTGATGACACACCTGCAGAAACACACAAACAACACGTCAACAGGATTTTAAACTTCTGTATGCAGATTTATTTTTACTCTGATTACCCTCCTCCTGTTAGAACACATTTTAAATCATATTTTTAATGATAATGTTCAGACTGGGCTGACAGACTGGATGTGCCTTTGTCTCTCTGGAAACTCCTCAATAAAGTTTTTAAATATTCAGACTGTAACATGTTTGGTAATCTTCTCGTTTGTGTTCTGGTCTTCACTCTCATGGTGTGTTAAGAAGTGAAGCTGCAAGTAACTTACGAGTTAGACACTGAATGTAGTCAGAGTGTAAAACATGAAGTTTACATAAAGAACTTATTAAAAAAGCTGCTCCGGTTTTCTTCTTTGAAAGTCTGTCTGTTGTCATCACTTTTTTCTTTCTGTCCACTGCTTTGCATTATTGTGCATGGTGACATATGCACAGTATTGATTTTTATTATGTAATTAAAGTGGTTATCGTGAAAAAAAAACGTGTTTATAGTGCAATAAAAACATTTCTTCCAGGGCCCGACCGATATCAATATGGGGGAGAAAAAAGACCAGATACCGATATATCGGCCAGAATCTTTCTTAGATCTATCTTCGATTTGCAGAGACGGATGGATTTAGATAAGCTCATTTATTGTGTTGATCCCTCAAATGCAGTTATCAAACACTTGTCGTACAGATATACAGTATGATGTAGACAAGAGGGTCACTCATCTGGAAAGTAGCGTGTACGTGCATCACCGCTTGACATTGTGATATTGAGTTGTTGTAATCCATATGGCACAGTCTGCTGGTGACCGCCAGAAAAAGAACTGATAGTGTAATACAATGATACACAAATGAAAAGCTACATGACTGGAAGATAAATCTAGTAATGTGACTATATATCTGGGATAAAGATTGCAGAGACCGATAGTTAATGGATATGCTAATATCTGCCGATATTATCGGCATGCTGATTAATCGGTCGGGTTCCAATGTCTCCTTCTGCCCACTAGATGGTGCCAAGACATTTTTTAAAACTAAGATGGAGATGTTTTACTCTTACTTCAATGAATGACAGATCTGCATGACTCTGTTCTAGTTATCAGAGTATCAGAGTCTCCTTATGTTTATATCCGGCTGAGCTCTATAAATGAACAGCAGGTTTTTATTACACATTGAAGTGATTCAAAGTGAGATTCACTGACTGAAAACTTGTGTCATTTTGTTCCTTTAGTGACATAACCTGCTGTTGGAAAAATGTTAAATCAATTGCGATGGATTTCATCAGAGTTGTAAACATTTAAAACTGCATTATTATGATATAGTGACTGAAGTATTCTGATGTTTTGGTCAGGACTGTGGAGGTAATCTACAATTAAGTGAAGCAGCATCATTATCAGCAGACTGTGGCAGGTGTAGTTTGATAATTTGACCGTAATCGTGTTTGATCTGAACAGGGCAGTATAAATCCTGTTTGATAAATCCAGCCCGTCCTCCTGCTGCTGTGATCTGTCACCCTGTCTTTCACACTCACCGTGGGAGAACTTGCACTGTTTAAGCGCCTCGCTGTATCCCTCACAAAGACTCAGGTCGCTCTGGTTGGTGGCGCAATCGAGGAACTGTTTGACCTCAAAGTGACAGGGGCCTTGCTGGGCCTGGGGGGGCCGGGGGGGCTCCTGCAGAGGAAACACAGCTGCTGTGACTCTCAGTGTGTATCAAATGTTCCCACTGAGCCACTATCAGAGAGGACAAGGATGCAGATAAAAACTGTTTCTGTTTCCTGCAGCATGAAACTCCTGAACAGTGTTTTCTGACAGAAAGTTAAAGCAGTAAAAATATTCAAAATATAGCGTATACTTTAACTGATACAGATATACAAAAACAGACAATAAACCAAACCTCGCCTACAGAGCTTCACTGCTCAGCTTGTGCTAAAGTTTCTCCATACAGGAGTCAGGCTGCTGTTATTCACTGCAGCTATTAAAATACCAGAGTTATAAAAGTTGATATGATTCTAGTAAAACTCAAACGATATCAACACCTGTTTGTTACTAGGCAACAAAAATCCCATCCAACAAAAGTCCTAGACACCTAATATGGTGTATGTTTTTAATTATCAGGCCAACTCCTGCACAAAAATGTTTGCAACGTTTTGGTACTATAGATCCTCTTCCTTGTTCTCCTTCTAACCTTCTTCCTCCTCCTCGTCATACTTCTTTTTCACTTCTCCTACTCCTCTCTGCCTCCACCTTCTCTTCCCTCCTCCCTGTCTTTCTCCAATTTCTCTTTACCTCCTCCTCCAAACCCACCTCTTCCTCAATCTTTTCTTTTTTCCTTCTCCTCCTAATTCTCTTTCACTCCTTCTTGTCCTCCTTCTCCCTCCTCCTATTTCTCTCTCTTTCTCCTCCTCCTTCTCGTCAACCTTCTCCATGCTTCCTCCCTCCAACCTTCCTTCTCCTTCTCCTAAACTTCCTCCCTGACTCCATCTTCTCCTCTTTCTCCTCCTCCCTCTCTCACCTGGTATGCAGGTTTGGCTGGCTCTGGGGTGCTGCTGCTGCTGCTGCTCCCCCCACTGAATGCTCCGGTGAGTGCGCTGCCGACCACGTGACCCACAGCTGAGCCAACCGCCACCCCCGCCGCTGTAGTCGCCATCTGAGCCATGAGCCCGGGGCCCTGGGATGGGGACGGGGCTGGGGCCAGAGCGGCCGGTGGAGGGTGAGCGGGTGCCGGAGCGTAGGACGGGGGCGGGCTAGACAAGGAGAAAAAAAGTGAATTGATGTATTTATTAGAGAGGTTTAAAGGGTCACTACACTAAAACCGATTACACATACTTACTTTTATCAGTTATCTAATATTCTCTGCTTTTTTAATCCTTCATATTATTTTCAGTAAATCTTTATGTTTATGTTTTTAAATGTATTCTGTGAACACTTGACTTTACTCTGACACTACCAGAGATTAAGACAGTAAGACAATTAACTTTGAGGCAGGGAGCAGCTCAAAGTCAGAAAAGTAAGCTTTTAAATTCCTCCTCAAACTAAAATGATAACTGAATAGATTTTTAAATCTATTGATTCTATTTAAAATCAGACGATATCAATATACCTGTTTCATACCACACCAACTAAAAATAAATTCTAGACACACAATATTGGGTATTTTCTTGTTATTCACTATCAAAAGCTACTGCAAACTCCTGCACACTGTCGGAATTGCACAAAAAATTTAATTAGAATAGTTTTTGGTAAAAGTTTTTGTTATACTGCAGTAGTATTGTCTGCCATTGTTGATGAATGCATCCCTCTCCTACACACCTGTCTTATGAAACATATATAGCTCTATAAACGCGTTGGTACTTTTTGATACTATTGATCATTAAAATAAAATACATTGTTTTGTTTTTTTCTAAATGTTGACCACCTTTGCAATGCTGTCTCTGCATTATGGTCTCTTATTGTAGTTACTAAATCACGTTGAGTGAGCTGAACCAAACCTCATTCAGCTTCTGTCTGATTTAACTCATGTTGGAATAAGCTCCACCTGATCAGGGCTTTGCCGGTCTGGACTGTCTGGACTCTGTGGTGACCTTGACAGGATCTGACGTCACTTCAGACCTTACATGCTGTCTGATGACGCAACAAGCGTGTAAATAAGTTATGTGTGTTTTGTCAGATGTGACGTTTCTGAGGTTATATAGCCTGTGGATGACTGTAGACATAATACTTTAGCTTTAATGACATTATTGTTTAGTTTAGACTGAATAAATGCCAAGTCCTGCCCTTCAAATATATACAGGAGCCACACACGCGCACTCTCTCCCACAAACACACATACACACACTCACAGAGTAGTAAGGGTGAATATAAAGTGTGTAGCCTACCTGGCCGGAGCTGCGGACCTGCTGCGGCTTCCTCTGGCCATCACTGACCGCACACAATGATCTGCTTGTGGGAGAAGAACCGAAGAGTGTGTCGGTGTGCTTCTGATCCTCCGTTCAGGTCAGCGTTGATTGACCGCAGCAGATCTCACATGTGAGAACGACTTTACACACAAATATCGCGAGACTTCACGTGTTTTACTTATAAAAGCTTCCCGAAACTTCTAAATACTTTTTTTCCCCACTCTTTTTAAGTTGAATAAGGGTGACATGACGTTACAAACATTATCAGTGTATAGTAGACATGTATGTATGTATATACGTGAAAAATAAAAAAGAAAGGACGATTTAATACATGACAAAATATGGAAATACAAAGAAATAAATACCAGAGACTGTAAATATTAAGGTCTCTTTCTTACCTTTCCAACCTGTGATGATGGTCTGGATACTGTTGTGCTATATATAGAAATTAATTTGGGATTTATTGGGACTTATGTTTGAGGAAACTTATGTATAATAACAAGATTGAACAGAAAAGGGTAAAGAGCTAAACTCATAGCTCTGCAAATGTTAAATCAAACGTTAAATAATGGGAAAAATACAGATCCAAACCAATTTATTAATAACATCATCACCGATGCTGTGGCTGTCGCACAGTTGGTAGGGTCGGTTGTCTCTCAAGGTTGTGGGTTCGATCCCCAACTCCTGCAGTAACATGTCCGATGTGTCCTTGGGCAAGACACTTAACCCCAAGTTGCTCCCGCTGCTTCGTTGGCGACTTTTGAACAGGTATGAATGGGATTAGTTACTTCTGATGTTCACTTTACATAGAAACCTCTGCCATCAGTGTCTGAATGTGTAGTTGTGACATGAGGTATAAAAGCGCTTTGAGTATTCAGAAGACTAGGAAAGCGCTATACAAGCTCAAGTACATTTACCTAAAACAATCTAACACTGTCTGCCCTCGGATACCTGTTTTTAAATATCGTCACCTTCCTAAAATAATAACAAGTCTTTCTTTGGGCAGGTCTGACATTTTTTGCTCACCCATTTTTCCTTTATGGCGCCTGCATAAGCTACAGTTGGTTACCCAATATTTTCTCCTCAATCTAGAGAGAAAATGGTTTCTTCCACCGTAGCCCACCTGCTCATGAAAATGCTTTAGAATCAGAGCAGATACATAGTCTTCTTTGGATAGGATAACTGGGTGTTTTGTCTCCTCAGGCATGGCTGCCTTACTTAGTCTCCCTCCATCTCTAAGCAATCCATTGTCCAGAATGGGGTCCAGTTTGTATATGGTGCTGCTCTTTTTTACTTCATGTTTGCCAGATGTCAACGTGGCAATTTCATTGCAGAACCTTTCCTTTTTGGGTGAAGCCGATTACGGATGCTTCAGCTTCCAAAAGTTCTTCAGGAGTCAATCTCTGTCTTCCTAATGATGTTTGCATTCCTGTGTTAACTTTTCCTTTTTTACTGATCTCCATTAGAGTCTTCCTTATTTTAAGGATCCATGCAACGGCTCTTTTCAACCTGTTCCAGTCCGAAAAGAAGGTTGTAGAGTCGCATTCTGTGTATCCTCCACAATCACTGCACTATTTATGAACTCCCTTTTTATTCCAGGGTCATCTGCAGCAATGTTAGGAACCCAACTCTTAGTCGGCTACATTTCCTCTTCTTCCCACAGAAATTCAGGTCCATCAATCCATCTTTTATTTGTCAACAGGTGATTTGTCTTCATTCCTCTTGAGGCTTCATCTGCTGGGTTTTGAGTGGTGTGAACATATCGCCACTGTGTTACATCGGTTGCTCCTCAAATAGTGGATATTCTATTTGCCACAAAGGTTTGAAATCTTTTGTCTTCATTTCTGATTTACTCTAAAACGGATGTGCTATCAGTCCTGAAACATGATTTTTCAAGTGGGAGCTGTATTTCTGCTCGAAGCATGATGTCCACTCGAACAGCAAGAACTGCCACAGTGAGTTCTAAGTGAGGAATTGTCACTTGTTTTAGTGGTGTCACTCTGGCTTTGCCCAAGATGAAAGAGACATGAACACTGTTGCTGTTGTTCTGCATCCTGAAATATGTCACAGTGCCATATCCATTTTCACTAGCGTCAGAAAAGTGATGCAACTGGCAACAAAGGATCTTTCCAAAATCTGTTGGCTTAAAACATCTACCCACCTTGAATGCTTGCACTCCTTCCAGGTCTGTCAACCATTTTGTCCACTGTTGTTGGAGAGTTAAGGGGATTGGATCATCCCACCCATAACTCTTCCTACGCAGATCCTGTAAAATAAGTTTGGCTGGAAGAGTGAGCGGTGCGAGAAAGCCCAAAGGATCAAAAACTGAACTGACCACAGATAGAATGCCATGTCTAGTAATTGGCCATTCCTTGATTGACATCTTGAATTTGAAAGTGTCCGTCTCGACACACCATTGCAGGCCAAGGGCTCTTTCAACTGTTAGTCGGTCTTTGTCCAGATCCAAATCCTGCAAATTCTTTGATCTTTCTTTTTTGGGTATGGATTGTAATACTTCACGATTGTTGCTTATCCATTTAGTCAAGTGAAAGCCTCCTTTTTGACACAGAGTTGTCAGATCCTTTACCATTTTGGCAGCTTCCTCCTCAGACTGCAAGCTCTTAAAGAGCCCATATTATGCCCTTTTTGGGGTTCATATATTTAATCTATGTTCCTACTTTTGTACGTTCACAATAGCTAAAGTCCGTAAAATGTGTCTGTTTTCATGTACTGCTCCTCCTTGCTCCCTCTACACTCTGAGTCCGTCAGCTACGCTCTGCTGAGCCCCCACTGTTAGACCCCATGGGCAAAGTCTGCTCTGATTGGTCTGCCGATCCGCTCTGTCATTATTGGTCAGTTGCTCAGCACGCTTCTCGGAAAGTTCTAACAAAGAACTGGTGAGGTAAGGACCTTGCAGAAGTTGACTGTTGAGAGATTTCCCTTTGAACTCACAGTAAAATACCACACAAAGTGTTCCTTTCTTTGGATGATACACTCCATGATGTGGAATATACCATACACTTCCATCAGATCTTTCCATTTCATTTTCTGGCACAAGTTCAGCATATCCTTTACTGATGACATCATTCATAAAGTTGGTATACTCCTGATGAAAAGCCTAATTTTTCCCAAAGACATGAACTGTGACCGAAACCAGTCTCTGCAAAGTCGTAAAATTTACCATCTGTTGAAGTACTGCTGAAGAACTGAATTAAACCACAGCGTTCAATTCTGCATCAAATTAACATTTATGTCTTTCTTCACCTAGATATTTGTAATTGTCACATTGAACGTATTATAATCATCTTTTTTAAACTCAAAATCTGATCTTCAGAACAGGAATAAGAGTTATATTATGTTTAATAGGAATTTGAGGTGGAGCGCTATTGCCATCTAGTGTTAGAATATCCATGAATACGTAACCTTTATAATTATACATTTAGATGTGTTATAAAGCATACTCTTTGATATTAGCTATAGAAGGTGTTATTTAAAGACACCAACTTCTTTTCCTACTTTATTAATATGTCTTATTAAGAATGTTGACTGTATAACATGTTTTTGTTCACCTACAGGCTGGGATTAACTGAGGATGTTCCCAGGTGGTGTGATTTTCATCTCAACATGAATCTGATAGAAATGTTTGTCTAAATATATGACATGAACCTACATCAACGTGAATCTGATAGAAATAATATTGAAATGAATGTATGGTGATGTATATATGTTTAGATTCTTATTCTTAATCCTATTGAGTAAACTCGGTTTAGTTTAAACAATTGTCCTCCGGTCAGAATGGGAGTCACCCGTGGGCGGCACCCCTCTTTGCCTGCAGACCCCCCTCCTCCCATCCAGGTGATAAGAGTTCACACTGAGCTCAGAGTTTTGGTTCTTCTTAGTTTTTGGTTTGTGAAGTTTAGAGCTTCAGCTCTTGTTCTCTTCTCTTCGGACTTCGGTCCGAATCACTTCTTTTAAGTTTGTGCCGTAGAGACGATTCTCTGCTGAACTTTCTTTTTCACGCACAATTTTTGGAACATCAATTCTTTCTGGCTCAAGCAAGGTTTTTGAACTTTCTTCTCCAAAGTCTTTGCTCTTCAATTTTGAACGCCAATTCCTTAATTTGGATTCATCAAGATGGCCATCCGGTTAATCTGAATTGGAAATCGACGTATCAAAAGACTCTTAGACTTATTTTTTCCTGTTGGATCCTCTTGGAGCTTCTGAGACGACGGCTAAACCGACGTACAATCTCCATCCCAGCTGCACACTCCGACCCAGGTGTTAAGGCATCTAATCTGGCTCGTGGACCTGGGCCTGAAAAGAACCGCTTGCCAGAGACTGAAACGCGGGACCAGCCGGCGGAGTTCAATTGAACACATCTCACAGTAAGACTGCTGGTGGCAAGGGGTGTAGGAAGATGAAGTCTTGGGTCATGTCTATTCAGAGCCCTCCTTTAAATCCTAATAGAATCCCAAAATTCCTTCATCAACTTTTTCTTTTTGACCATTTTCTGATCAAGTCATTCAAACAATACCGCGTCTTATCTCATTACTAAATATATAATGTCACCATACATTATAATTGCATTATCCTGATCATAATAATCCTATTCTTTATCTGTTTCATCTATACATTATTGTTTACCCCTTTTATATTAAATTTTACACATAAAATTCAGGACTTCGTCTGTGTGTTTTCTTGTTTAACATTTCCAGAACTTACTTCTTTCAAGATATGAAACTGACTGATTCATTAATTAACTTATGCCATTAAAGTTATTTTCTTCCTTTAACAGGAAGTGGTGCCCCTTCTTTTAATCCGAGGTTAAATAAAGATATAACATCTTAATAATTTAATTACGCTACACTGAGTTTGTGTAGTCAGCTTTAGCTTTTTGTTTAATGTGAAGAAGAGTAGGATGGTTCTGGCAGCAGATTTAGCAAGAAAGGCACTTATCTCAGTCCTTGCTCAAATGTCCAGGGTGGAGGCATCCAAAACAGATTCCTTTCTCTCTTAGAAAGTTTATCTTGTTCCTATGGGGTTTCCTGTCCATTTGGGGGCACTAATCCAGTGTGTGACCTTGAACACAGCATATACAGACGCTGCATTGTTTTGTAGATGGACACATTTACTGTTGAAAAGGTTTGTGATGTTTCAATAGCAGTAATAGTTGTTGCAAAACCGTTGCCTTTGAAGTTTGGCCTGGTTTGGGATTTCATTCTGTTAAGGTTTTTACTTCCTGTGCAGTGTTGTGTGTTCTGAATGTTTCCAAACACAGGGTCAGACAATATTTCATCTGATGTTCCATGAACTTGACAATATCCATGAATTGAGCTCTGCGATTACATTTTTCCAATATGTCACATGCAGAGCTTCTCCATTTTTCTATAAGTTTTAACGGAAGTTTGAGAATTATTGTTTTCATATTTGCAGGCATATCCAGTTCTCTCATGTACTGTAGGTCCTCCATTGCTTTACAACATTCTCGTAAAAACAGTGCGTACGCTTGCAAAGATTTCACATCCTCCTGTTTCACTTCAGGCCATTTTAGTACTTTTTCCATGTATGCTGCAGTGATAATGTGTTCATTCCCAAAGTGCTCCTGTAACAGGTGCCTGGCTGCAGAATATCCTCTGTCTGGAGCCATGCTGGCAGCTACGAACTAAGTCTCTTGGCTGACCTCTTGTATACTTATCCAGGTTATATAAGCAGTCCCCTTTGTTGTTGGTGTGATGTTCCACACAATGTTCAAAAGCCCTGATGAAAGTGTTGTACTGCAGAGGATCAGCATCAAAATATGGAATTTCTCTTGGTGGCAGTAAATTCAAAGTTTGCTGCTTTATTAGAAGTGAGGTGATTTCATTTTGTTTTTCCAGTATATTATACAAAGCTGCTGTGTTGTGATTTTCTGGGAAAGACGGTTGGAACTGAAATGCAGGATTTGATATTTGTTCATAAGGGTTCAAGACAGGTTTGTCTGTTGGCCGTTTGTGTCAATCCACAGGTTTTGGTCTGTATTCTTTGAGAGGAGGGCTGGAAGTGGTAGATGTGCCCTTTAATGGTTTTCCTTTTCCAAAATATGATTCCATTCCATTTGATTTTGTTGTTGAAAAAGCTTGGTGACTGGAAGCTGATAACACCACTATTTTTGCTGCTGAGGCTGCCATCTCTGTTTCAAACTCTTGTTTCTCTTGTCTCCTCCTGAGCAACACAGCTTGCTCCTCCAGTGCGTGCTTTCCTTTAAACCAGATGCGTGTGCGAGCAGCGCAGCTCTCTCTGCCTCTGCCTGGATGCGCGCTGAGGCAGCATCCGTTTTGCCTTTTGTTTGTGGTCCTTGAATGACTTTTTATGCTTGAAACTTTGGTTCCAAGATTTGAAATGTTGTCACTCGGATTTATTTCACTCTCAACTCTTTCCTCGTTTCTATCAGATCCTGAAATTGCTTTAGACATCCATCTTTTCACATCGGCAGCAAATTCATTGAAACTCAACATTGTTGCTTTAAACCATATTTCGTTTTAATCCATTTCATCAGGAGGTAGAAATTGCACGAGAGTTTTGTGGGTTTCCTTTGCCTCGTCATATAGAGTTTTGTATTTGTCCAATGTACAGTGAACCTCAGTTTGATATGATTTGTCTTGCATTAAGTTTTGTGTTGTCTTTTTAAACTCTGATGCCTTATTTAGTTTTACTTTCTGTGTCTTCTGAAGTTTGTCCAGTTTGTCCAGTAATGCTTTTTGGGTTAATTCCACTGAACGTTTAACAAGTAATGCACTTACAGTTAAGAATAAAACACAGAGTTCATGATCTGTTACAGGGTAAAATAATTGATTGTGGATAAAAACATTGCATAGTCACAAGAAGTTACATTCAAAAGTATAAATAAGTTAAAATGCTTAAATATCAGTTTTCTGTTAAAAGAAAAGGTTAAAGATGCTAAAAGAATGTTTAATAGTTTTCCTCATTACACTAAAAGTAGAGGGCCTACACAAGGAAAATGCCATGACGCAAAACAAACACATAATTTGGCTCCAACAATCTTAACGAAATTAAATACGCTACATCAGTTTGCCTTGAAGCACTTCTTACTACTTCTACACGGTTGTGTGGCAGGTCCGCTCCTGGCCACAGGGGGCGCTGTGCTTCTGTATTCATATTTTCTGCTTGTCAAATACAGTCACATGACAGCTTCCTGTAGCCTTATCAACAAAGACTCCTCGCCTTCAGGATAACTTTTCTCCGTTGTTCCTGTACGGTACAAACAGGTCGGGATGTGTCTCAGATAACACCGCTGTGTGTTAACATCGCTCCTTGTTGTTTTAGGACAGAGACAAAGCACAGAGCGGAAGTTTAAAAGATGTCGGCCGCCGTGGACTTCCACTCTCAGATCGCCTCCATCATGGAGGTGCTGGCTAACGCGGCCGTGGCGGAGATCTGTAAGGTGGTAGACGACGGCTACGCGGTGGTTCACCTGGAGATGACCCGCAGCCAGAAGGAGAGCGAGTTCCTGCGGAGGAAGATCAAACTGCTGGAGCTGCAGGTCGCCCGGTACCGAGCCGAGAGGGTGAAGGCGGCGGAGGGATCTGTGAACAGCCGCTTCCATGGGGTCCGCCTCTTCAGCCGGCAGAGCAGAGACTCAGCGGCCGGTAAGAAGCCCCGACACCCGGCTGTTACTCACAGTTAAACACCGGTCAGAAAACTGTTCAGAAAGCTTCTAATATACAACAGTTTAATATAGCTAACAATGTACAAGTTCAACATAATCCAAGAGGGCTTTCACCAGAACATAGTCCAGTTTATATATTTTATGTGCTTAACTCTGTCTTATTAATAATCCGACGGAGTGTAAGAGCTACATTAAAGGACAACAAATCAGATAATAAAGAGGTTATACTACAAGAATGTACAAGTGAAAAAAGTTGTACTTTTTGAATAATATATATCCAATATTAGTAGATAAAAGATAATTTAATAACATAATTACTTTATTCCCTAAAAAAAGTTATCATATTTTATCTTTGTTGTCCATATAATCCGTCAAAACAGTTTTCATTCCTCTGAAGTCACAAAATTTATCTGATAACTGTAAAGAAAAGAATATGAAAAAGGGGCGGGGTTTTAACGGCGAACTGTGGCCCCGCCCACTGTGTTTATGTCGTATGTTGTCAGGTGCGGGTTGGAGGTGGAAAGTTGATCAACAAAATTTATATATAACAAAGTTTACATATAACATTGTTGAAATAAATTTAGTTAAATATATTAATCTAATTTGTGTTCAAAATATATCCTGAGTGAAAAGTTTGTGTAGTCCAGTGTTTCCTGCAGCACTTTACAACATGCACCCTCTGCCTTAAATACCGTTGTTGAAAAACAACCCTACATTGACAACTAAAATCCTCCTACGTCTCTATGTGAGGTCCAACAGCAGCTCCACATGGATCAGACCCCCACGGTTCAGGCCGCACGTAATCAACAGAAACGCACGTTTTCTCTGTTTAGTCTCACGTGTCAGTCTGTATCTATCATGCAACGGTTACAATCAGATATTTATCGTAACAGCCTGCTGTAGTCTGTAGCTGCAAACTAAGAAAAACAATCTATTTTACAGAGAGCTGTGTTCACTCCTAAAAATAATAGTTACTACTGGATGTTACTGTTGCCCCTGTGATCAGGGTGGCTGATGATCAGAGGGGCAATACAGCTCAAAGAGATGAGGTTGGGACGAGCTGATTATTTTTCTGGCCTGGTGAGCTATGTGGGCGAGTTTAGCTTTGTGTTAGGTAGTGAGGGACTTGTCCCAAGATTCAATGAGTGAGCAGTTAACCTGAGCGATATTGACCAGGGGCCCGTTGGAAAGAACTGAGCTCTGAGTTGATTTACTCTCAGATGGGAAACTCTGAGTTTTCGGTTCCAGATCAGCAGATTTCAATTAGTTAAATCAACTCTGAGTAGGTTCACTCGGTGTTCAGTGCGTGCACCACAACGATAAAAATCCAACATGAATGGAGCCCTGATTCTACGATTCACCATGGCAACAGGTGACAAAAAAAGAGATCCTCCTCCTCGAAATATAGCCTATCTTCATGCGGACATACGGAGAATATGAACAGGTTTTAAGAAGGAAAAAAAAGGAACATTGCTGCAGCGCAGCAGCAAAGGAGAGAGAAGCGGTGTAAGAGAAAACAGCTGCTCGCGTCAGCGCGTAATGAAGTCTATTAATTTAATATTTAATCAGAATTATAATATTGCAGGTCATAGCCTAACTGGTGGAATGGTATTAAACCTACAATTTATTTTCATTAAGATGCAATCCAGCAGAAGAAAATCGACTTTAAAATAGCTCAAAATGAAATATAAGAACATAAAAGGCTCATATAGATTTAAAGTTAACTTCATTCAGAGTCTATTTGAATGTGCATTAACTTTATCATCACACACACAGGCTAAATGTCCTCTCACCTTTATCCCGTTTAGTTTATTAATTAATTAGGCCTCAATAAACATCTCCCGACGTTATTGTAGGCTCTAATTCCCTGAGGAGTAATGCCTTCATACCGAGACTCGACTAAAAGACATGCCATGTTCGATAGTTTTATACACTGTTATATTGCCTACCTAACATATCATAATAAAACAATCTGGATTTTTATTCAGACAAACGGTGAATCTTCACTCACACGCTCGTGATACGGACTGAATGAAAGGATGAGGAAATGAAACGAGGTTCTGGCTCTGAAAGAGGGAGGAGACCTAGAGAAACTCGGGGTTCACTGAAGAAAACCTGCTCCCGACCAGGTTAGGTTCACAGACTCAGTTACCATAGAAACTGACTCAGAGCTAAAGTAACCTCTCCCTCTGGAACGGGCTGGAGTTAAACCTCTTTCTAGGGTTTGAGTGACCTCCCCTTCTGAAACGGAATACCCAGAGTTTCCCTCATTTCAGGATTAACTGACTCAGAGTTTACACAAAACCTTCTTTCAGAAACGGGCCCCTTAACTCATATCTTGATATTGTTTAGCTGAATTGTGATACTCAGTTGGATTAAGTGGAAACCACATGGGCCAAACACCAAGTGTGTTTTACTAACAGTCGGCTGCACAATATCAACATGTACATGGAAAAGGACATAAATTACCTGTTTGGGGAAAAAAGTTTCTCAATGTTCAGCATCCTGTTCGGTTTTGTTGAAGAAGAGATATGTAACTCTGACACCTTGCGTTTAAAATGGGTACTGCACTCTTAAATTCAAAATGTTGGAGAGAGCCGTCACCCCCCGCCCCTTCCTACCTAGAGTCGATATGTACGTCGGTCGCCATATCGTGGACACTGAAGCTTCAGTGTTTAGCCAGCTCTGCATCAGTCTTGCAACATTTCTCCACGGTAACCTCTCCATTTTTCAAAAGCATCCCCAATATGTTTTCTAGTTTTACCACGTCTCTCCTCGTGGAGCTTATTAGTAAGGTCATTTTATGATTTAATTCAGTAGATATCTTAAATGTTGCTCTTTTAAAATGTCTTCATAACTTGTTTCACAAAGATCTCACAGTACAGACGTGGATTCATCAGCCATGATCAGACTCTCATAGGTGGTTCATGTAAGTGTTATTAATGTGTTTCTCCTCCTCCGGTTACCCATCAGGCCCCTCTCTGCAGGGCAGGACCAGGTTTTTGAATCGGGGTCCAGCAGCCCAGCAGTCTCTGCAGAAGACCCCCCCTATAATCCTGGACCAGGACCCTGATCAGGAGGTCGTCACCACCACTAAAACTGAGGTGATTATAGCAGAGCGCACAGACAGAAAACAACGTCTTCATGCAGGTCTATGGCTCCAATAACACATACTAAAGTGCTGCCTACTACGTACTCAAACAGTGCATACTGCGTACTAGCCTGACGGTAAGTATGCCGTTAGCAACATACTCAACTAAAGGTCACAGTAACAGTCCATCAGAAACATGGACCTGATCCTTCAGGCTTCGACTTCGGTTGTGGCTTTTTGAATTTGTGTTTTGATGTTTTGCATTCGCCTGACGTCTCCCAGCCACCGTATTAATGTTTCACCCAAACAACATCTGTTAAGTGTTTACCCTTCAGATCTCTAGACTCATGTCTTGAAATATATCTGAGCGTGTTTTATATCTTTAAACTATTTACAGTATAAACTCTGTAAAAGGAGCCTTCACTCTACCTACTTTGTCCACAGGGGGCGCCATAGTCCACACAAATTTAAAATCCTAACAGCTGCTGTAAATAAAAAATGAAATGTTTGATAATGATGCTTTTTGGTGAAACACTTCAAGAGGGAAGTCATGTATTGACTGCCTAACCTTATCTACTCTAAAAAAAATTGTTTAAGCAATTCAAGTGATATTTGAATATTTTTTTCCTAATCCAGTCCATGACTGGATTGCATAATCCTATCAGATTGTTTAATCTTTTAAACAACCTGAATTCAAGATTTAATCCTGTTGAGCATAAAGTAAGGCAGTGATGTGTTGAATAAGTGTCCAAAGTGAGGTTGGAAAAACTGTCTCTGCTTTTTATATAAAAAAGAAAACAGAGTTTAAAAAAACCTTCAAATGTCTGAAAGTGAAAATTGAAATAATTCTTATTTATCCATGTAAACAATAAGCGGCAGGTTTAATAAAGATTTATGATATGAAAACAGCAGACATGATGAATTTGTGCTCTGATCAGATCAGGTCGTGATCCGTTTGTGTCTCAGTCTGCAGAGCCTGAGGAGGAGGAGGAGCTGCTCATAGTGAAGGTGGAGGGAGCCACTGAGACCGCCACCGCCCACCAGGAGGCGTCATCGAACCCCTGCATCAACAGAGGAGACATCGACCCCCCCACATCGCTCCCCACCACCTCAAAGGACGGCGGAAGACAGCTCAGTGAAATGGAGGTCAGTGGATCTGACGTCGTCACCTTTGTTGTCAGCAGGACACCTGAGACTGACCGCAGAGACCCCGCCCACTGCTCACTGATCACAGGAAGTGAAGTAAGAGCAGGGGGCGCTGAAGTGACGGCTTCCTGTGATGGTGTAAGAGACGGCAGGAGGGAGAAGGCGTTGTCCCTGTTAGAGGTGATAGTGATTGATGGAGGGGGGGAGGGGTCAGGTGAGACTCAGAGAGGGAGTGACAGACATGAACAAAAATCTGCCATGATGCAGCGTGCTGGGCAGGTCAAAAGGTCAGTCCTTCTTCCCAGTGACCCCATTGGACCATCCAGAGGAGGCTCTGCCTCCAGCATTAGCCTCTCCAGTAACCCCCCAGGTGTTTCTCTGCCCCGCCCAGCGAGCCTCCACAGACCCGCCCCCAGAGGCCTCCACCTGGCCTTCTACCACGCAGCCACAATGGAGCGTCCGTACGGCTGCACCCGCTGCACAAAGCGCTTCTTCCTGGAGTCGGACCTGCAGAAACATGCGGCGCGGCACACCCGGGAGAAACCATACGCCTGCTCGCTGTGCGGGAAGAGCTTCGTGTGTCAGAGCCAGCTGGACATTCACCACAACGTTCACACAGGGGAAAGACCGTTCAGCTGCTCCGTCTGCAGCCGCCGCTTTTCCCACCCCAGCAACCTGAAGAGGCACCAGAAGATCCAGCACTGACCCCGTTTGACCAGGACTCCACAGCCCAGATCACCAAAGAGGAAGAGGAGCGGACACAGGACGGACCGATTTACTGCATACTCCAGGCATTTAATTTCCTATCCGAGAAATGGAAAGAGAGACAGAGAAACAAAATTCAAATATTTATCACGTTTGTTGCAAAGTCAAATATTCAATTATACTCCAAAATCATCAGTACTCAGTATTTTTCCATATGGGTTTTTACATTAAAATCTGATACTTTAATAATTGATTGTACCAAAAAGAAACAAATCTCTAAAAAAACAGATTATTATCATAATCCTCAGTCATGTTTTAACCATAAGTTTTTTATAATCATATTTAGTTAAAATCACACTTAATCCATTAGAATCACCCTCCATGGTTCAGGGCCGCACATGATCCATGGATGGATGAAAAAAAATGTATAAACATGGTGTGGCCTTTAATAAATACTACCGCTGTATCTCTGTGCAGATGAGAAGAAGAAGGCAGTGTTTAAATGGAGCCATATAGACCTGCTGTTGAATAGGAAGACATTTTAGTATTTCGCTGACTTTCACACATAAAACATTGATATTTCACTGTGTGGTTACTTTGTTTCAAACGCTGCTTCTTCTGTCCTCTGCTCCGTCTCACTCCGTCTGACATAATGCATGTATCAGCTATTGGCTGCGTGTGACAACAATCAGGTGCTTCATGTTAGTAACATTACAGCCTGCTGTAGTCTGTCGCTGTAAACGTAGCCAAACTCCGTTACAGAGGGCTGTGTTGGGTACAAAGTCTGAAGCTAAAGATCCTTTGACTCGCACGGCGCACAGAAGTGCAGCCAGTGCATGCACAAACCATGCAGGTTGCAGGATGGGGCAGGTCTGCCACAAACATAGAAAACTGCAGAACGTAATTATATTAAATGTTTTATGCAAACATAGTTAATCAGGACAGATGTAGAGTGACAGTAGATGTGGATAAAGAGCTTGGGGGGGTGACCAATCAGCAACCTCCTGTGTTGAAAAATGTGGAAAAAAGACAGTTCTGAGTGTCCACTTGAGGCTATCTAAGGTCACTCCCCATTAGGTAACATTTTAAACAGTACAGTCTCTGTAGCTCATGTTGAGATGAATTCTTTATATAACTCCTTTGTTTTGATTTCATCAAGCTTAAGAGTTTTGTACCGTTGCATAATTAAGGGTGTGTCTGAGTTTACCAACAGCTGAGTGTGTTGTGGCTGTTTGTTAGGGAGAATAAGCCCCACCTCAGTTCCCCCTCTTTGTTTATACGTTTTCTGATAGTTGGATGGAGACAGCATTTTCAATATGGCCACCGCCATCCTTGGGCTTTAAAAGTCTTCCTCAGAAACTGTTTTAGGTGTAACCTAAGTGATGAGGGCTGGACATCAATACTAGGCATGAGGCATGAGGCGTGGTAGTTAAAGGGAGCGAGACAAAGATTCCTCATAGATTTTTTTTTGAGAGAGAAGGTACGTGACATTATTAATTGCTTGCCTTAATAACAAAATGAGGCAAAATTATGCTTAAATATTCTTAACAAGCTAAATTGTCCAATTCATTATAAAGACAACACACATAAATAATAAATCAAAATGTGCATAAACTTAAAACTGCCTCACCAAACTGGTAAAATAATTCACTTTTGACGTACTCAACAAAGAAAGGTGGACACACAGGTGTTGTAAGTTGAAGAGCAAACTGAGCTATGAGACCTCATCGTCTTTAAGGGAGTCTTGATTGGGGTGAGTGGACTCACCTGTGGCTGATTGCTGCAGCCAGCACAGGTGTGCATGTTGCTCCTCCTTGAGCTCAGGGTAATCAAGGCAGGCATAATTAATCTCAAGAGAAACCAACGGTCGATCATGATACCAGTGCAAGGAGACTGTGGAGTCCATTTGAGTACAGTGCCTTTCTATCAGCTCGAACCAGTCTGGCAATTCTAGTAGATTAGCAGTTGCTGAAATACTCAGACTAGCCTGTCTGGCACCAACAATCATGCCACGTTTAAGTCACTTAAATCAACTTTCTTCCCCATTCTGATGCTCGGTTAGAACTTAAGAAGATCGTCTTGGCCATGTCTACATGCCTGAATGCATTGAGATGCTGTCATGTGATAGGCTGATTAGATGTTAGCAATAACAAGCAGTTAAACACCATACCTAATAAAGTTGCCGGTGAGCGTATATGTTTAATAAAAAAGATAGTGATAGGAAAACCGTCAAGTCAGTCTGATACAAACATCAATGATATATCGAGATAAACCCTAACCAAAGCCAAATTAAGATGATGTGTTTTGAATTTCTGCTCCACAGTTAGGGGATGTCAAATGTAGAAGCTCCCTCATCAGAATAGTTGTAGGAGACTTAAAGAAGTTTCGTAAGAAAGGCAGTAGAACATCTGTTAGTTTGTGACTGAATAAAAAGTGAAGTCAATGATAAAGGAGGTGTTTGGCAGATTGTTGTGCCATGTCTGTAAAATTAATTTTACCCTCATAAAAGTTTTTCCAAAAGTTCAGGCAGACTGTCACTTAAAGATAAACTCCCGCACGCTGTCTATCTTGCAAACAAACATTTATTGGAAATGTTTCTGCTGCATTTACTCATCAACTTAATTTTTATTTTCACGCAGAAATAAACTTAGGGGGCTGGCAGAAAAATTCAAGGTAAAGACAGGTTTAAAAGTTTGGCTGTTTGCTTTCACACATGCAGCTCAACCTTGACATTTCAGGAAGTTTTCAGGAGTTTTGTGCAGGTGTTTAAAAGGGCAAACGTTACAGAAAAACCTCCAAAAGACACGAGAAGAATCAGAGCTGCTGTCCCATTCATGTGTACTTTGTATTCATAGAAACTGAACTCACAAACATGTCAACTTTTTCACTTCATTCTTTACAACTTTATATTCTAGTCTTTATTCACATGAATCATTGAACTGAAGAGAACAAGTTTGAGAGGATGCTCCATCTCTGCACGACCTGCAGTGACTCTCTGAATGAACCAAAGAGCATCGTTTGTGTAACAGACTCCTGCTGAGGATCTTTTGTATCATTAAATTATTAAATATTTTTGAAATGCTTTTTTATGTTTTTGTCAATGTATTTGTATATGTACAAAACAACATTAGAATACACCACAGATTTTTTTTAACAAGCAGGGCGTCTGAGCTGCTTAAGTGTCTTAAACCTGCAGTATTTTTAAAGTCCAGCAGGGGGCGACTCCACCCGTTGTACAAAGCAGTCTGATTATATAGAAGTCTATGATCAGATGTTCCTACTTGTCAGTTGATTTATTCCCTCAGTAAAGTGAGTTTATGTTCTCTCTCTAGTTTCAAGTCTTCTTCAATACAGCATGATGTTCATTTTGTAAGTGATGGTCCCATTTAGAATCAAAGAGACCAGGAAAAGGGGAGGAGTTAGCATGGGGCTACCAGGGAATGACAAGTCGGTACCATGGGAAACATTAAGTCTCGTTCGTTGTTTGGTTGTACTAAAATACGTTCTTAGTAGATGACATGTTTCATGTGTCACTTCATGTTTTCAGGAAGAACATTTTGTTTAGGGAAGCAACCATAGTTGAAAAAGATGGATGAGCTGGAGTGGTGCTCCTCTCCGACTCACCCTACTTATCAAAATATGTTACTTCTGGCCCTGAAAATAAAGATGGCGATGATGTTCATTTAGAGTCAAAGAGACCAGAAAGAGGGAAAGGAGATTGGTCTGGGCTACCTGTGAATGAGAAGTCGGAAAATATTTAGCATCCAGATTATCATAACAGTAACTTGTAAATAAGCTAACCAAGCTAATGTCTCCAAAAACCCTCTTAAGGAAAATGAAAAGCAAAAACATGTCACCAACATCCTGCGCTGCCAGCGTCATTTGCACACACAGTCTGCAGTAGAGATCGACTAATTGAGCTTTCTTATTGCTGTCCCGCCCCTTCCTTTGACCAAAACAATCATTAAGCTTCCTGATAAAAGGTCAAAGGTCCCTCAGGCGGGTACAGTCCACAGCAGATCACATTGTCGCGTCAGTTTGAAGCTGACACTCGTGGTTACGGAAAGTTCAATGACTCTTGTGTGAGTGTTTCTCTCACGGCTCTTCCTCTACTCTGATAATCCGGTGCACACAGTGCTTTAGGAGTCTCATTTTGTCATCACAGCCATCAATCAAAACAATATACTCCTTTATATAGGATCACATAACTAAATAAACTAAACTAAGCAGAACAATCAACATCAACTTGGAAATCAGTCAGCATGATAACAACTAAAGCCCCGTTTCCAGCCAAGCGGTCCGATTCAGTTATGTTCAGTACGGTATCCATTTATTGGTGTCAAAAGTTGGGAATGGTACCAAAAATAAGGGATCCCTACCATCCTACTTTTTTGGTACCCATCTGTTGGGGTGCCAAGAGTACCGATCCGACCCTAAAGGGTTCTTTGTTTACTGTGTCCCGTTCTTCTTCTTGAACATTTAACTTAATTAATAGCGGACTACACTGTGTTGGGCTGCTATGATGTCACACTATTACATAGCTGGCGCAGCTATATCCATCTGGCTTACACTCCACTTACCAAATAAGGGTACGTTTGGGCAAGTTTACCGTACCGAACTGTTCCAAACTGTACTAAACCAAACCCGACTGCTTGGTGGAAACGGGGTTTAACTATAAAGACAGAATCCATGTTTGAGAAAACTTTGTTTGAAATCTATTTTTAACTTTTATAGTTTGACCCTCATATCTGTTAAGATGGAGGAGGCGGAGCCTATGACCTATGCTGCAGCCAGTTGGCGGCGCTCCAAAGGCAAATGTTTGTGCTTCACTTTTTGGGAGTTGTGATATCAGCCATCTTCTTTTATACAGTCTGTGAAGAAAAACAGTAGACCACACATCAAGTGGTGGAGTCACTGTGACCACGCCCACTTAAAATTATTGAGTCATTGTTATCACCATCACTATTAACCCTTTATGGTCTATAGAAGTAAAAACCAGCATGTACATACAGTGTAAGAGCAGCTGTAGGAGTTCAAACTCCCGGATTAAATTTTCTCTCGTGGAAGAAGAAACATCTGAGACCATGTGAAATCTTGATTAACTTCTATTAAACATCCTCTTTATAATGTTTAACATGTAAACAAATGTCTATACTCAGTGTTTTTTAATATGCCAATAAATCATATTTTCAAACTGTTTGATTTTATTGTGAAGCTGAAGTGATCGTCACTGTCAAAGCTGCAGTGTAAAGCAGTTTTGAAAATGTGGGATCATACTGAGCATATACATCTGAAACATAAACCCAGTGACTGCAACAATAATGAAACCCATCATGTGAGAGCACACTGTAACTTTGTGTCCTCTAAACACCTCCCTTCTCTTTCAGGCCCAGGGACGTCCGACACACCTGAGCAGCCCTCCGAGCGAGTGGGAAGAGAAGAAGGAGGTGACAGGTATTTGTCAGTCTATCTGTGACATCATATCCTGTAGTGGACCATTGAAACATTTTAACCTGCACTGATAGCTTCATACAGCAGCAGTGATGGTTCATTATTCAGGGTATAACAGGGTTTTTCCTGTATAGAGAATTCTTTGGCGCCCCCCAAAGAGGTTTTACCCAGCGCCAAAGGAAAATCTTGAGCGCCAAAAGAAAAAAAAGACGATTCAAATTGCAAATCAAATCCTCTGTGAATGTATGTTAAAAATGTCAATACATTAAACGACTGTTGAACAAGCAGAACATAAACTTAAATACGACGTCTCTGACTTCTAGCAGTCATCTCCCCTCTCATCCATTTACGCATGTGGCTCCCGCTGGATAGCCAGCTGATTGACTGTTAGTTTCTTTTGACTGGTTCCGGACGCTCTGCTGACACCCACAAGCGCTAAATGCGGGGTGATTTTCCGTTTGGCGAGTTAATTTCACAGCGCAATCCACTTCATGGCGGTAAATATTTATCCCAACAGTAATGTTAAAACTATACTAAACACGTAACAGCGCGTATAGTCACCCCCCAAAGGCCCATTCTGAGCCAGGAAAAACCCTGTGTAATTATAGTTTTAACATCAACATGTGTCAAACATCAGTTTAATCTTTTCCCTCAGATGTTCTGAAATGCCTCAAATCAAAATATGAAAATGCTTAAAATATCAGTCTGCCTTAGTGAAATGACACACTGGAAAAAAACACTTCAGTTTCACTGTCAGATTCCACGGCATCGGTTGAATTTCCATCTGAGCTGGGTACTCCTGAGCTTATAGCACCCTCTCTAGTCAATGCTCTTGTTTCCACTGCAGGCAATGCAGCCTGTCTGTCTCAAGAACATGCAGACTGTCCATGAGCCTGCTGCAAGCATGGATCAAGCTGAATAGAACAGATCAACCCGGACAGCAAGTCAGACAAGGGATGCATAGAGCATCTGGTTAATTTCAAAATAAAACAATATACAGACTCCCTATCAGATATCCCTTCACTTTATCAACATTATGCCAAAACAGGCGGTGACTGAACGCTGCACACACAGATCCTATGGAATCCACCGGTTACAGTAGTCCCTGACTCAGGGTTTAAAAGGCCTCTTAAGATACATCTAAAGTAAAAACCAACACTGGGTGACTGAGATGTTTAAGTCCTCAGTCAGCCCTGTATTAAAAACAGATGTGGATCTGTAGTGGACATCACTGCATGGGCTCAGAAACCCTTCCAAAAACCATTGTTTATGAGCACAGTCCTTTGCTGCTTTCACTAATGTAAGCTGAAACTCAGCTTTCAAAGAAGAAACCTATATAAACCAGATCCAGACCACCGTCCCCTTGTCTTGGCCAGAGGTCATTTAAGATGGTCTGTGGTGAAGTGGAAAACTGTCCTGTCTAACAAGTCCAAATTTGACTTTCTGTGTAGAAACCGTGGACGTCGTGTCTTCTGGGCTTAAGAGGAGAGGGATCATCAGGCATTCTTATGATCATATGTTCATACTTTGTGGCATGGGTAACCTGCACATTTGTGAAGGAAACATTAATGCCGAACCATAAATACAGGTTTATGAGCATCATGTGCTGCAAAATAGGCAACTTCCTTTCCAGGACAGGCCTTGTTCATTTCATCAAGACAATGCCAAACCACATTCTGCACGTATTACAACAGCATGGCTCCGCAGTAGAAGTTACAGTGACTATTTTCAGGGGTTTATGAATTCAACTTAACTAAGTTAAGTAGCAGGATTTTGTTAGAAGTCTTTGAAATACCAAAAAATATCATCACACTTAAGAAGATGGAGCCAGCAAATGATTGGCATTCCTGTTTCATACCTGTGCTCTCATCAGGTGACTCCCCAGAGAAAAAAAGCCCAACTCAATCACTGCTCTACTGGCCAGAGAGCAAGCAGTCTGGAGGATCAGAGCGGCCTTCTTGTTCCTCATACACAGCAGTCTCTGCAGCAGGAAGTTCATTCAGCCTCACAGGCAAAGTGAGGTCAATCCCAGAGCCTGACGTCATTGTGATTGACTCGGGACAGGATGGCTGTGGTGGTCTGATACCTGGAGCGTGTAGATGGGATGGAGTGGAGGGTGTAACCAGGTCTCAGAACCCCTCCCTGCTGTGTCTGTCTTCAGGGGAATCCACTTGGGACATCTCTGCCCACACCACCTCCCCTGTTACCATGGATAAAGTAAACCTCCTGCAGCAGAACTCATGGTCAGGAGTCCAGCAAATGGACCACTTCTCTGATCAGATCAGAACCAGGCACCCAACACTCAGAACCAGAATTCCTTGTCCCAGGAGCCCAGCCTCCCCTTCCCCTGCTCCATCTGCTCACGCCGGTCAACCAGACCCAACTTCCATTCTTTGGTCTATACTGGGACTTGAACTGGCAACCATCTGGTTCTCAACCCAAGTCTCTTTAGAATGAGCTACTGCACCCTCTGTTCTTTAAGCCCTCTTGTCTCAAAATGTGCCCAAAAATCTTTTGAAAAAACCCCACAAAATACTGGCACAGCAACACAGCCACAACCAATAAATGTGCCATGTAAGATTTATAGTTGGGGTACAAAAATGTAAGCATTGACAGCAGTCAGTAGTCTGAAGAGACTGAGGTGGAAGGGGGTGGGGGGCATTAAGGCTTGAGACCCCTGAGTGCAGAAACAGCTGATGATGTGTATCAGTGTGTCAGGTGTCAGAGAAACACACAGCTCTGAAGTGAAACCTTATAAGTGAAAAATACTAAGACCTTTTATGTCCTGGTTCTCTTTTCATACCTCTGCTCTCATCAGGTGACCAACAAAGGACTGCCCACTTGCTGCTTGACTGGCAGGAGAGACAGATTGGAGACACAGTAAACTCTGCAGCCAATGGATCACTTCCCTGATCAGAACATGGTCTACCAGACACCTAGCATACAGGAGCAGGAATCTGGGTCAAATTCTCACTCCACTGTAAGCTCCTCATCCACGAGCGCACCCACACTGGAGAGAAGCCATACCAGTGCTCTCAGTGCGACAAGAGGTTTGGCAGGGTTTGCAGCCTGAAGCAGCACCAGATGCTTCATACGGGGGAGAGACCATTCCACTGCCCCCACTGCGAAAAGGCTTTCCTCACTTCTGCCGACCTGAAGAATCACATGATGTTCCACACTGGGGAGAGACCGTTCCACTGCCCCCACTGCGAAAAGGCTTTCCTCACTTCTGCCAACCTGAAGAATCACATGATGTTCCACACTGGGGAGAGACCGTTCTCACTGCGAGAAGACGTTCTCCAACTCCACCAGCCTGAGGGTCCACCAGAGCGTCCACACTGAAGAGAGATGCTTCCACTGCTCCAAGTGTGGCAAGAACTTCTCCTTCCTCAGCGAACTCATCTGACACCAGGCGATGCACCACAACAAGTGACACAAAGAAACAGAGATACAGGGACACAACATTATAGAGACACCAGGAAACAGAGACAAAGACAAATATATAAAAATACATTAAGATACACCAACAAATATTATAACAGTACAAACTTTTCACGTCGCTGAAATTTAACTGTTCAGGTCTGGATTTGTTCATACTGTAATAATGGAGAGATTGTTTGCTCCTCATTTCTTTGAATCTTTTCTTTTCTAACCAGGAACAATAATTGGCACAATAAAACATAGATGAGTATGTACACTGGGTGGACCTGATTACCCATAGGCCTGTCTAAACATTAACGTTTTTAATTGTCTTTTAAAAGACTCAACAGAGTCAGAAAGACGTAGTGAGATGGGTAGAGAATTCTAGAGGATTGGCGCTATGGACTGAAACGCACGATCCCCACGAGTCTTAAAATGTGTCTGCGGGACAGACAGCAGGTGTAGGGTGTTTGACCTTAGTGAACGGGTGGGTGAATACGGGTGAATGAGTTCTGACAGATAATCTGGGGCCTGACCGTGAATGGCTCTGAAGGTGAGAATGAGAATTTTAAACTTAATGCTATATGCCACAGGGAGCCAGTGCAGTGTTTTCAGTATCGGAGTGATGTGAGACCGTTCGTTTGACCTGGTGAGTAATCGAGCAGCAGCATTCTGGATTGACTGGAGACGGTTTAGGGCGGACTTGCTAAGTGAGGTGAAAAGAGCGTTACAATAATCGATACGAGATGAGACAAAGGCATGCAAAATCATTTCAAGTTCTGTGAAAGACACTAATGTTCTCAGTTTACTGATATTTCTTAAGTGAAAAAAGCATGATTTGGCTAGCTGTTTAACATGGCTGTCTAGTGGTAAATGAAGGATTGTAAATTACTCCCAGATTACAGAGGTTGGTGCGAACAGCAGAGGAGAGGGGCCCAATGTTGTTCAAACATACTTGTCTTGGGCAATAACTAGGACTTCTGTTTTTTCTGCTTTTAGTTGTAGGAAATTATCAGTTGCCCAGTCGTTGATAGCATTTATACAGTCTAGGAGTCTGGACAACGTAGAGGCTTCGCTAGGTTTAAATGGAAATTGCAGTTGTATATCATCTGCATATAGATGACATGCAATATTAAAACTTTGTATAATCATTCCTAGGGGAAGCAAATGGAGAGAGAACAACAGAGGTCCCAGGACTGAGCCTTGCGGGACTCCACGCGATAAAGGAGAGGAGTCAGCTATTAGTCAGCTTTGTTTTCATTGTCAAATCCATAAGATCCTCAAAGCTAACAAGGTGGAAGGAGTCCAAGACAGTAGGGGTAGCAGAGGAGCTGGCTCTAGGTGAGTGAGAGTTCGGCTGCATATTGGACCTTATAGCCAATACCTTATCAACAAAGGAGGAACTTATTGCAGTCATCAGTTGAACGGCATGGTAAGGTGGATGGAGATGGTGAGACAATATTGTTGATTGTGTCAAATAAAACCTTTGGATTCCTTCTAGAGGAAGAGATTAAAGTGCCAAAGTAAGCTGTTCTGGCTTCCTGTACTGCTTCATTAAAAGAATGCCGCAAATCTTTGAGATAAAGGCGATGTACCTCTAGTCCAGTGGATTTCCATAGTCGTTCAGAATTGCGACATTGCTGTCTCAGGCAGCGGACAGCATTGGTCATCCATGGGGAAATGTTAGGAATGGCCTTAGTCCTTGTCTTTAAAGGTGCCACTGTGTCCAGTAACGTGGCACAATGAAGATTAATAGATTGCAATAAAAGGTCAGTATTGTTTAGGTGTGAATGACAATCCCAATCATATTGTGCTAAGAACTGATCGGCTGTATCTGTTGTAATGATGCGGGAGTGAAAGGTTCTTACAACACTGGGAGGATCAATGGTTACACAAAGATCAGAGAAAATACTTCTATGGTCACTGATCAGTAAGCCTTCACATCGGACATGGTTGACATCTATCCCTAGAGACAAAAAACAGGTCCAAGGTGTGGCCTTTTATGTGCGTGGGGCCTACAACATGTTGCTTGAGGTTAAAATACTCTGTATTATTGAGAAATTCAGTGGCTGCAAAATTGGACATCATCAATATGCAGGTTAAAATCCCCAGCTAAAAGTATTCTGTCCAGTTTAATACAAGATGTTAAAAAGTCAGTGAACTCAGTTAAAAACTGTGCTGCTTGACCAGGAGGTCAGTTAATTAAAATACAATAAAAGGGATTGATCCTTCCAATTTTGGTAAGTTGTAGTTCAAAGGTGTTGAAATGATCTGTGCTCACCAATTGACATGAGAATGTGTTTTTCCAAACAACAGTGAGACCTCCCTCACGGCCAGACAAACGTGGGGTCCCAATAACGGTACAGTCCCTGGGGCATAGTTTATTTAAATGAACATATTCCATATCCCTCTGCCATGTCTCAGTTAGGAGTAGAAAAGACAAATTTTCTCTTGAAAATAGGTCATTTAAAATATGTGACTTATTTGCTACTGAGCAGGCATTGATCAAACACATTTTAATAGAGTCTGTGTTAAGAGCTTTAAAAGCTTTGGGGGAGCAAGAAATTAGTCGGATCACTTGCCCACGATGGTGATCCTGACAATCACGAAGGTGTGAGTGGTGGTAAGTGATTCTGACTGCCATGGTAGAAGTAGCAGCCCCACCTAACCTCAAGAGGGAGCTATTGGGGTCTGCATGAGGAAGAGAGCGTAAGCTAGTCTGGTGAGTGGAGGCTTGTCTGGGGGAGGTACCTGGAGAGCTGGATAGTGACGGCTGAGGTCGGAGGGAGGAGCGAAAAAAGTGATGAGTCATTGAGGGCGTGGAAAAAGGTGCATCAGGTGGTGAGGGGATGTGTGATGTCAACAGTCAGGCATGTGTAGTTGATTGCACCGCGTGTTGAATGTTAGCATGCATTCGACTACCCTACCAGTTTGGATGGACTCCATCCACTCTAAAAAAGGAGGAGTGGTTCCAAAACAGGTTAAAATTGTCGATAAAACCAATGTTGTGCAGTCTGCAGGTGGACTGAAGCCATGTGTGGAGGCTGAGTAGACGGCTGAAACGCCCGGCCCCACGGGCTAGCGTGGGTATGGAACCTGAAATAAAAATGTATTTTCCACACTTGATTAAGAGATTAAAAAGATTCTTAAAATCCTTTTTGGTCAGCTCAGATGTCATCCGGGCAGTGTCATTTGTTCCAATGTGAACAATAACACAGACTTTGTACAATGCATGGACAGAAAATGATACCACTAGCCCCTGGAAACAGTCTGTAGAGGCCCTCTACCCCTTTAAACACAGAGCCCCAAACTAAGAGGGACAATGGCCCTTTCCAAATAGCCACAGTTCAGTAGGCAGTACGTACTATTCAGTAGGGAGTTTCAGTATACTGAACTTTCGTGGTCATTCAGTATGCATTTCTTGTGTCCACCTCAGTATACTGAACATTTCAGTATGGATACTAACTTCCGGGTTTTATGCAGTATGGATCGGATGTGTGCTTTCAGGAAATGAATTGTATTTTACCACCCACAATGCAGTGCGAAATTAAACTTAAATCGTCACATCACATGTTCCTCCAAATCAAAACAAACGAGCGTGGATTAATTGAATCAATTTTTAATCTAGAGTTAAAGTCCCGACTGAAATCGCTACTTTTAATTAACAACAGAAAATATAACAAATATCTGCATTATTATAAAACCTTTCCCCCTCTATTTAAATAATGATTTCACTATTTAAATGCGTCTTTATTTGTTTATTTTACTTTATATTATGTATCTTACTGTCTTTCATTTGTACTTTCCTTTATGTACTGTACGTTATTTAGTTATTTAATCTTTTACTTGATTTACATTGTGATATTGTTTTTTTTACCTGACTGTATATGCGCATTACTCCTCTTGGAAAAAGCTAAACAAACAAAAAAAACGCGTGGATGCGGCCGATTCGGATAACGTAAATGACACCACTTCCATACTGAATCAATCAGACGAAGTAGGAACAAATATCTGCCTACTGTGCGCGCCTACTGAATAGTAGGTACTAAACAGTATACAGCACAGATAGTAGGTACTCCCTAATGACTAATGCCAACCGACAGATTGAGTAGGTACTTGGCAATTTGGATGCACCCAGTAACTACACCTGCAGAGTTGGTGCTCATTTTGCACGTGTTTTAAGCCAATAAGCATCTTTCCACAACAACTGAAAAAAACTCAAACAGAACATCGGTGCTAAACATGCCAACAGCATTTTTTGCAGTCGTCTTATGGAAATTGAACTTCCATTTGATCTTGTAATTTCTTCCAAAAAAATTGGATGAATTCCTGAAGAGCAGCTAAACGGAGGGAGGGATACTAACAGTTAGTGAATAAGAAAAAGACAATTTAACACTATATCCAAACTAAAGACATAAAGACCTAAAACAAGAGAACAGTAAATAAAAATCAAATACTTAACAGAAACCCTTGAATGCAAAATAGAAACGCTGAGATCGAAATTGGCTGCTTCAAAGCAAGTTTGACGCATCATTAACTGCTTCTTTTTCCACTAGAGGGCACCAGAATAAGCCATGGGCACATTTTACTTATCATCGCCTGATAAAGATGTCAAAGTGACCGTTAGCTAATAGATCATTGTTTTATGATCACTGCCCAGAGATTAAATTCAGTGACTGGATCAGCTGAGGTGACACCGAAAAGCTCCCACCTGTCACTCAAAGAGGCCACGCCCCTTATTCTACATCCCTTTAAGCCTTACTTTATGTAAACAGGTGAGTTAGGATGGCTCCAGTGGTCAAGTAGTTACTGTTTTTGTACTCGGCTGTAAACATGTATTTCTGCTGTTAAGTTGGATATTTTAAATATTGGGCTCTATGGGGATTGACTTTTTGGTACTTAAGTTTTAGCTTCATCTGTCAGCCCTGGCGGTTGTTGATTGGTTTAGAAAAGGTCAAAATGCTCCAGCAACACTTGTAGTAAGAAGATCAACTTTATTAACAATTTAGACCGACGCGTTTTGGCTCGTGGCCTTCATCAGGGTCATCAAGCTGGTTGTTGATTGGTTGTTATGTCAGAGTTCATGTCACATTGTGGGAGTGAAATGTTCCCTTAGTTCAGAGAAAGACTGCTGCTGTCCAATTTTATAACAACCAGCAGGGGCGTCACTCTCCATCACATACAGGACCTCTCTGTGTCAGTGTGAGATAAAGTAATCAGCCCCTCATTTATTGACCCTCATGAGAATTCTGTTGGTGCAGTGTTACTCTCTGTGTTAGTGTGTTATTATCATGTTTTTTGGCTCTACACTGAGCTGAAATTATCCACCCTCTCCATGTACGTTTTCACTGACATCTCTAAACACAGCAACATAATCAGACGAAAATAAACAGACAGACACAAGTACGCAATCATTATTTAAAGAAAAATGAAGGTCAGTGTAAAGATCTTAGTTCTAGTTCTAGTCTGTTAAACGTTCTCTCTTTGCGTACATATGTTTGCTGAGAGAAAGCATGTCTGAACTTTACACCATGAGGTAATACTGACCGATCAACACACACAAACAAACACACATACGCGCACACAAACTTACAACCACACAAACTGTTTCTCAGGGTTCTAATGGGTCAGTAAGTCCAAAAAAGTCCACATTAGAGAACACTGACATTCCTACAGTGTTTTAAAAAAAAGGGAGAGAATAGAGAGAGCGCTCTGTGGATGGACAGGAAACGGTCATCAGAGGGACAAGAATACGACAGGACCCTCCAGCCAAGACAGACCAAGCAGTGTTGGAAAAATGAAGCTAATGCAGTAGTGCGAAACACTGCAATTCCTCAAGTGTGACCCAGATGTCCCACACACAACCATTATCAAAATGTCCATTTGATAGAAGAAATAAAAAGATTTCATGAACACCAGACCTTATTTGAATTTGAATTGCCCCCCGGGGACAAATAAAGTTATTTTTAAATTTGAATTTCACAATTTGTTTTAGTACATTTTGCAGTGGATGTTTCAGCTTCTAGCGGTCAGTGTTTTTATTGAGAGCTATTTACACGGACACAAATGTTTGTGTACTCTGCACAGCTTCATGATAGTGGTGGGATTTTCTTTTAAACGATCCGGATCTTTTTGTTCAGCTGTGTAATAGAGCTCAACAGTGTTGTTCTGGAAGTAAAAATCTCTTATCTTAATTTTCTTCATAGCAGATTAACCATCATTAACCATAATGTCATAACCATCCAACCATCCAAAGTGCTACCTGGATTTAAAACGATGGTTTATACTCCTGTGGGAGACAACCAGAGTCTCAAATCAACATCTCTGATTGGTGGAGTCCACTGTTACCATGACAATGTTAACTGCCACCTGGACTTCAGCTGCCAGCTGCTACCACTGAAGTTCAACCCACTATATACACAAACTACAATATTACAACGTTATTATCAACTATATTAACAATACAATAAAGATAAATTTAGAAAGAAGCTCGCTCGACTATCGTCTGTTGGATTGCGTTGGAATCCCAATGGATTGTGGGATGCGTAGTTCCTTCACTTACAGAAAAGTATGTACACTGTCTTGTACCTTTGCCTTTGTCCATTTTCCAATAGTTTTATTCTACCTAATCAAATGTTTTAAAGTGACAAATATTCAGATAGCTGGTTGTGGGTGGTTGGCTTGGTTCCAGGATTTAAAATATTGGATTTTCTTAAATGTCAGTGGAGGATTTGAATGAGGAAATTAATTAATGTATTTATTATTTATTTATTTATTTATGTATTTATTTAGTCAGCTAAATGTATAAAAGTTTGACCCATGTTTGAAATGTGTGCATGCATGTATTTACTGAAATAATGCATGGTAATTTTACTTCCAAGAAGAATTCCAATAATAAAACTATTTTAAATGATGTATGGTCAGAATACTAATTTCATACAGTTAGTCATGGGAACTTAAAATTCAAGTCAATTTAGCTAGAAGTTATTGTAAATGTTGTGATAACTCAATATTTTGTGTTTGTAAACCACTGGTTCTCAACTGGTGGGTTGAGACCCAAAGTGGGTCGCGGAGCCGTTTTCATTTTTGGGTTGTGGAGGTTTGCCGGTAAAAGAAAATTGTGTCAGAAAGTCCATGAAGCGAAAAAGCCCACACATTGAGCCGACTCATTCACTACTAACACTCTAACTCAGATTGTTAGCAGATGAATCACACACAATTGTGTGTTTTTTGTTTTCAGGCTCAGTTGTGTAATAGTTTTATTTGCTTTAACACATGTTAACAGTCGATATGCACAGCTGCAGGGACAAACATCTGGTGCCATGATGGAGATCTTTATGTTTTCCATGACGTCTGAAGCATGAGGCCCTGAGATCTATGTGTGTGTGTGTGTGTGTGTGTGTTCTGTTGTTTCCCTGCTCAAACACACACATACACGCCTACATTACAAACAGAGGACTATCGTTGTACACTGACCAAGTGAGGACCTATAGTATTTTTCTGGTCATATTAAAAAAACAACCATAGAATCATAATTGAATAGAATAGATCTTAGTCATTTATATAAAAACAATGAGACGGTTTAGCAGCTATTGTCAGCGGCAACTCAAAATCCAGAACTACGAATAAAAACCTTTAAAAAAACAGAGCGCTGGGTTGTGCGTCTGACTGCACTGCCATCTCAATATAAAAAGTAATAGAACAGAGTCAAATAGGATCAGTGTAGTTTAAGTGTTTTAAATATTTACATAAGCATTTCTTTGATACAAAACTGAAAATAATAATGTTCAGTTTAACATTAAGAGATAACATTAAGCCTGCAGATCAAGAGTACCAAGTCTGGATGCAAAAAGGACTGTGTAAACAAAAAGGATTATACATAAACAAACACACACACTCACCATAGACTGTATAAGAAGAGGCCAAAACATTCAGAGCTCCCCCTACTGACTGGCTGCAGTATAGATCATAAGCTCCGCCTCCTCTAAAAAACCCTCCACCAGTGAGTCTGCACCGATGCCGACTTTCGGATCACGTGCAACGCCTATTGTGTCCGGTCGTCATGGATGAAGCAATCTGTGAGTTCAAACACTGCTCCAACTAAGATAGACATTTAATATCCTCATACAGACGTTAACAACTTCAAATGTGTACTGAGGATCAAATATATGTTTATTTATTGTAAAGTGTTTTATATTTACAGGGACTGTTGCAAAAACAAAAGAATATTAAATAATGCTGCAGACAACTTTTCGCTGTTAATATTTATTTCTTATTTTTCTACTTTTGATGTCTTTGTGAAATCTCAATTCAACAACAAAAAAATACACTTTTTGCTGCTCTGATGTTCAACAATATTATCCTTGTCTTTGCATTAATTTAGGACACCCTGTTCTAAAAATTACAATAAATTAACTGAAATTATAAATTACAATAAACAATGTAGGCTCAATCTAATAGTTTTGTTATAAGTCTACACTAATATAATTTACTAAAGAAGAAGAAGAATAATCTAGGCTACATAAATATTCTTACAGAATGCATTAGCTACAAAAAAAGCCGTTCCCGCAAGATACCGCTGAGTAACCATGGTAACACAGAGTTCCTGTTTCCACCTGAGAGAGGGAAGTTGTTCCCAAAGCCTGCCGCTGTATTTCTACCCTACACCTTGATGAAGGGGACTTCATTCAGCTGTGAGTGTCACCTCTAACGGAGTGCACTCCGTCACGGAGGGGGAGAGTGTAGGGGTTGGTTTGAAAAAGGGCCGAGCTCTGATCTCTTCTTCTCAGACTCTGGATGATGTCACCAGAACAAGACTTCAGAGCCTGTCATGGGGAGGATTTTGGCTCCACTTTGAACGACGGGAAGAGGTGGAGCAGTGCTACTTGAAATGAATTCATTTACGCAAACATACTCAGGCGCCGACCAAGTTGTATTTATCAGTAAATATGATTTTATTCTTTATAAAATAAACAAACTTTATCATAGAGTTAGTACAAAAACAAATCTTTATTATATCTGAGGTTAAAGTAAAACAGTGCACATGATATTAATTAAAATCACACTCACACACATGCACACACACACGCGCACACACACACACACTTCCAGGGAACACTCGATACTCAGGAAACAGGAGACAGCAGACAGGGGGTGCTAATAAGCCTGTCTTTGCATTTCCTCCTCACCTGTGCAGTCCTATTGTTTTAAAAATCAAACACATTTTAAGGGAACTTAAACACACATTTGTCAACTTTTATGTTCGTAGTATTGTTTAATGTTTGTTGTATCAACTATTTTTTAAGTTTAAAGGATTTCTTCTCTCATCCGTCTAAAGTGTTCAAATATTCTGACTGTCGTGAAAACATTTTAACTTTTGTGCCCCTCAGCTGGTCTCATGTCAGACACAGCTGATAATGTTAAAAACATGTAGGAATATTGAATCTGATCATCAGGTGATTGATGTCTGCTGGTCCTATCAGAGATCAGTTCAGGTCGGGGGGGGGGAGTAATGTGGGTGTGGAGGGACCACCATCAGAGAGAGACTGAAAAAAAAAACAGAAAGAAAGAAAGAAATCAGCATGATAGGGTGCTTGAAGCGTTCAGGTTATTAAAAAAAAAAAAAAATGCATTGATGTTCATTATGATGTACAAAGTGTATTGAGCTTGAGTGTTGGAAAGATCTTTCCTGTTGGTATGAATTTAGTTTGAAATTTAAAGGATCTTAAAACTGGTAGGGGCCAGAATCACTGGCCTAGATTAATCCTGAGTTAATCACGAGGATAAATTACACTTGAATCAAACCATAGTTAATCCTGAGTTCAACCTCAATAAAACCATTGTTAATCATTAGATACACACCCGTTTAATCCTGAGTTAATCTGAGGTCAAGTCTTTGCCAATCCTGAACTAATACTAAGTAAATACTTTATTACACATGATAGGTTTAGTTACTCCTGAGTCAATCCTACGTAAATTCAGAGATAATCCTGGGTTAAACCTGATAAATCCTGTGTTGATCCAGAGTTCAGTTTTCATTGAAACCCTTTGGTGATGATTACTACTCAGACATATGGTCATGTTATGGTTGGTACCAACTGAGACACAGCCGTGCCGCCCCATGTAATCACAGCGTCACTGACAATGAGTATTTATTAAATAAACGAAAGACAATGACATGAATCCTTTGCCTTGTTTCGTGAATGATCTGTTAGCTGCTGAAAACAACATAAGATGCTAATAATGATGTCATCAGACTGACTGTTCTGAGCTGAGAATCACTGGGAATTTAAATACAACTGTTTCAGTTTAACTATTGCAGCACAGTATGATCAGAGCCAGGTGTGTGTTGGGACTTGTATGTGTATTTTCTGATAATAATGAAAGAAACAGTGTTCTTACAGCATACTGTCCGAAGTTGCGTCGCTGTCTGAAGAGGAGGAAACAGACAATGGAGGATACCACCGTCTGAGCCAACGTGAAGACGAGGAGGGACGACTTCAACCCTTTGCTCATCTTCTGTTGAACACACACACACACACACACACACACACACACACAGTATTAACTCACATCATTCATCAATTACAATGAAAGCAAAGAACATATTTTAAAGATTCTTAAAAGGTGTTTATAAAAGGAATTTACTGGAAATGTGTATAGACAAGAAGACATTATCCTGCTTGCCTGAGAAAAGAACAAGACCTCTCAAGTCTGTTTTTATGTGATAAATGTAAAGTGTTTAACAAGCTGTGACTCGTATAGTCACAATGGAAGTTTGGGTTGCTCATTACAAACACACCTCCATTATTACCCATTAGAGTTTTGAATAACCATATCTATGTGTAACTCTGAAGATTCAAGTTCAATAATCACGAGGAAGAAAGCAGAAATCAATGCATGAGGGAGGTGTGGAGAAGTACACACTCTCTTAAAGGTACAATATAAAAAACTGCTATGTTTTATGGTTAAAACCAGTCCACAAATATGTATGTTTCACCCCAAAATCATTAAGACCACAAATGTATCTATCTTTTTAAATTGTTATTGTCATATCCAGCACACCGTGGATTACATTAAAATGGAAAACACAAACATTAGTGTGGAGAGACAATGAGGTGGAGATGAGGTGGAGCTACTACTCCTAGCGACCCTAAACTAGAAACAGTGAAAATGTCGATCGCGAGTCATGCCAGTCGAAATACTCCATCACCCGCCCTTGCTGTTGTAATCGCTCATGTCTATGGACTGGAAACGTAATGCACATGTGCAAAAAGACACAGTTTTTAGAGGAACTGCATATTGCCAGTTTACACGAAGATGGAGAGGGTGCCATATTCAAAAGTTTTACACTTTGGAATTAGGATTCATAACTTTGTGTTTTCAGGCATCCTACATGCTGTTGTGGTATTAATGAACAGCCAAAACCCGACAAAAGGTTCCCGTTTTCAACTTCAATAGTCATGTAAACAGCCTCTTAGTTCATTACTCTACTCAATAGATGTTAGTCTTGTCAATTAATTAAGGACAAATTAGTTTTACTTAAACTTATTTATGGGTGTCCATTATCAGGAATTAATGCAACCAATGAGAATAGAATGTTCAAACACATTTGATGGTTTATATCTTTGTAAGAAGATCACTGTGATTATTCGGTCTGTTTGGATAATAAATGTGTCCTGTGATGTTCATAGACAGATAAAGCTTCCTACTTTCTTTACAAGTAAAGGTTATTTTCAGTTTTAAACTCCTCAAAGAGACGTTCAATACTTCAACATGTTATTAAAAAAAATGCATTTTTCTCACAGTCACATAGTCATACTTGGAAATGATTCCTCACAGGAAACGACATGATGAACTAAACTAACACATCTTTTTACATAGAGAACAAGCTGTTGTTGTACTTTTTATTTATTTTCTTCTTTCTTCATTTTCACTTAAAACTGATTTTTAAACATTGATAACAGTCTGCTGCGGCGGTGAATTAAAAGATTTTCAATTGTAATCCTATGTTTCATTTTTTAATTCATGTATTTGCTTTTTACAACACAGGGATTGTGCAATGTGTAGCGTGAGAATTTAAACTGCATGTCAAGCACAAACAGCTGTATCTGCAGTATGATGAAATATTTTTGCTCTCTGTTCCCTAAAAAAGGCAACTGGTCAGGAAGTAGAGTCAGACAGTCAGAGTCAGCCCTTTATCAGCTCGGTGGGTTTTTATTGCATGGACATGTTTCTGCAGCTCAGAGGAGAAACTAAAAGAATACATCTATAATAAAAACCTTCTGACATATATGTAAGGTCTTCCCAGGTCCAAAATGAGACACTCTAATACGCCTGGGACATTTGTTCTGGGATCATATAATTTACATATAATTTGTTATCTATGGCTGATTACCTTTGCCCTCTTTTGTAAGCAAGTTCTCCTCAAATGACTCCATAATGGATGCACTGAGATGCTGTTTGCTCTGCAGGTCAGTTAGGCGAGCATTTAACCCTTGGTGTGTGTTTTGTAAATTTCAATAGTTTTGTGAATCAGAACCTGACTGTTTTCCAATAAACAGCCAAAGTGAAACCCTCGTGCATGGTACAACTCAGACTGCAAAAAGAAACAACACTCCTGATACCAAAATAAATATCTCTCATAATCTGAGAAGCTTTGTCTGTCTGCATGACAGCCTGCTGACACTAACCATGGCGTAGTATCTCAGGTTGCAGCTGTTATGCTGAGACTTCACGCAGAGCGGACCTACGTTCCTATCGATGTCCACAGAGTAGATGATCACAGCCACCACAGACAGCAAGGTGGACACCACGCTCACCAGAAAACACACACGGAGCTGCAAAATAACACAAAAATTCAACAAGAAAAGAGGAAGCCATGGGAAGTAGGGTTGTTGCTTTACATTCGCCTTTTGTTATTTACACAAAAAACTGTGGAAGATTTGAGAAATAATCATAGTTATTTTAAATAATTATTCATATTAAAATAATGTAAAGCATCATGGTAGACAGACATTGCAAAGGCTTTTCACCAAGCAGCTACTAATGTTGAACAATTCAGCAATCACTCTTGTTTTGCCTCCAGGATCATCTTCATGCTGGCACTGTCGGTGGATTTAGCACGTACAAACATTAATCATCATAGCCTATATTATTTCAGAATGTGAATTTACAAATAAAAGAATCACTAAAGCTGGTATAATCACAAAATCTAGTATCCAAACGTGATTTTTTTTTTTAAAACTACAGCCTATCAATTGCAAATACAAAAGATTTATTTTTACCTCTAACTACAGCACCCCTAATTTACATGTATAAACATATTCCCACAGCTCTCCTGCAGAGGAGTAAGTTCTGTAACAGGGACACAGCTGCAGGTCCAAACCTGAGTGCAAGTCACAGATCATAAGGACCTGCAGGTTAATGTTTGATGTGTCGCTGTGTGTGTAAGTGTGTGTGTTTAGACTCACAATGTTCATGGTGCCCTGTTTGTCCAGGATGATGGCAGTCACTCCTGCTATGATGAACTAAAAGATGGAGGACAATCAGTGTCAGAGTCAGGTTTATATTTGCATCGGGTTTATATTACCGCCAGGTTTATATCAGACTCTGATAAAAACCTGACTCTGACTTATATAAGTCAGGTTTATATCTGAGCCAAGTTTATATCAGAGTCAGTCTTATATCAATGTCAGAATTATTGATGGGCCAAAAAAAGTCCTTACCAAGAAGCCCAGAATTTTAAATGTGTTATTAAAACAAAGATCAAAGTGTGTCATTTTCTTCGACATATGATGTTTACTGAAACCTCAAACAGACCTGTGTTTCAAAACAGTGAGATGGAGTCTTTTTTTAGAAATCCAGGAGTCAACTGAGCGATATGGGAAGGGCTCATTTTAAGTTACACTCTGTCCAGTTTAGCTCAAGTTAATTGTTCCACCTAGCTTCTTTGAAAACGTGTTACATCAGAAGGAATCAACATTAAAACCAATGAAGTAGAAGAATCTCACCATCAGTCCGCTCCACCAGGGGACGCCGAGGAGCACCACCTCAGTGACCTCAGTGCAGTGCAGGGGAATCGAGTAAGTCATAACCATCAGTCCCAGCATCACCTGAGCCACCTGGACACACACACACACACACACACACACACACACACACACACACACACACACACAAAAAATCTAAATAAAGCATTTTTTCAAACGCTATATCAGGACTGACGTGGTCTCAGTGATGTCATCAATGGTTACTGAAGAGGAGTTTTGAAACCCAGTGATGGCGGTCGCCATGTTTGGAAATTCTGACTGTACATGAATTTAGATCAATCTAAAAACAGACAAATCAGCTTTAACACTTGCAGAAAACTCATGAAAACTCCTGATATCTGCAGGAGGAGCTGTATGTGTGAACACAAACTGACACATTTTTCACTGAAGTTTCTTCTTGGTTTCTCCTGGCTCAAGAATTCACCTCAAGCCAGTGGGAGAGGATGGTGAGGTTTATCTCTTGTGACCAGTGAATTTGCCATAGTCTGAATGCACAAGACCGCTACGATCTCTGTGCACAGAATTAAACGACTGCATTACGTTTACTGTTCTCCAGCATGTTCTTCTCACCTCTTTTGTTGATATCGTGAGGCAAATATTCTCATTATAGAATCGTGTAGCGGACTCTGTTGCTTCGTCCGACCTTTCTGCGTGTTCTGCATGTTTTTTTCCGGAGCAGTCCTACTGGAATGATCTAGATATGTTCAGTGTTCATGTAGTTGTTACTCACCCCCAGACTTTTGGGTTCTCCTTTTTGGATGGCAGCACGTAGAGCCTGCTGTCGGTCCGACAGCTTCACAGAGTTCACATCCTCCAGCACCTGCACCGTCAGATCCCTGGAGATCGCCACCGCCATCACCTGCAGGGGGCAACAGAAGTGAGAGTCTGTAGATCAGATCTCACAGAACCACGTGGACGTGGTTACTGTAGACAAAATCTCTGGTCTAGTGGGGTTTTTTTAACGTTACTAGGTCTTTTTTCTTTTATTTACGACAAAATGATGAATACATTTTTAGGGCTATCAAATTGTTATTTTTTTAATTGCAATTAATTCCTGAATTTCAAGCATTAATCGTGATTAATCATATTTTGTAATGCAAGTTTGATATTCCATGATTTTGCATTTAAAAACTGTTCTTGTTGCCTATTTACTTCCTAGATAAAAAACCTTATTTTATTTTGAAAGAATATAATGAACTACCAGTAAATCAAAGACTTCCCTGATGGTGCTAATAGCATCAGAACATTTTGAAAATTATTTTAGAAACAGACATTAAGTTAAAAATAAAGTAGTGTTTTAATATTCAGAATTCAGTGTACTGTTTGTGGCATTAGTGTGATTAATGTTTGATCAAATGTAAAAATAAATATTTAAATCTAAGATTCAACAAAGTTTTTCTTGGTGCAAAATGCAAATGAGAGCATATCAAATGCAAGCCTTTTACTTTCCAGCAATAAAGACTTCAATCTCGAAGATTGGATTGGGTGAAAAAAAAAGGATTATTAAAAGGTTGTGCAGATACATATGTAGATCAATGAACTGGATTTGCTTTAAATGTCTGTTTAAATCATGTGTCAGAGTGTATACTTATGTTGCCCATTTTACCTCACTGGTTAAGCTAAAATGAGCCAAAGGCTAAAAGGACTTATTTCACAAAAATCAAAGTTTCTTTTCAGATTTTAACCTTTTTTTAAGAGTCTGTCAAATTGATCAGAAGCAGATATCAGAAATCGAAACAGAAATACTTAATAATGTCCCAGGGAGAAATATTTTGGATTTGTTGGTAAACTTAATGATGATTGCTCTATCCTCTTTTTTCAGTGAGTCATCTTTGCTTTGCCATGCTCACTTTCTGTATAGCCTACTCCTTCAACTCATGCACCACTCTGCACCGCCCACCTCAGTAACCTCACACCAATAAGGACTGTTGTTAATTATCAGTTAATGTTACTGACAACTACAATTAAAGATCAGTCATCGTGATTGTCTAATCTTTAAGAGTTATAGGCTATATCTTATTTCATTGAAGTCCCCTGACAGTTATAGTTCACTAGCTTTTTACTTTTCATTCTATGTCAAAGGTCATTTTTTCATTATAATTACACAAAGTCAAATTCATTTTATGTGAACGCCGACCTGGTTAAAAAGCTGGCTCCTATAAATTAAGAAAAGTCTCCTCTTCCTCCTCCTCCTGACATGTTTTATGTCTGAATAATGTTTCACATCAGTGTATATGTGAAATATATCCCGGGTTTATTGAAATTCCGGTGCTGTCAGAGGTGTGAACCAGAGCGCAGCGTGTTTCTGTCCGACCTCCAGATGAGCTCCATTTAGAGGAGCAGCACTGACAAGGTAGACGGCTCTCTTATACTGGGAGGACACGGAGAACTGGGATGCTGTCCCACTAAACCGGACCCAACGAGGGGTGCGATAGATCCGGTCAGAGGACTGTTTTGCTTTGTTTACGCGTTCTTTACGAACTAACGGATCAGGAGCGAGTTGCGTAATCAGACTCGGGCTGTTGAAGTTTCTGCTGTTTGAGAGAAATCGTTTCAGTGTTCAGGAGCAATCTGTTTACTGATCCAGCAGTGAAATACATGTATGTTACACCAGGCTGATTTTAATCCTCATACAGCGGAAGATGTTTCATTCTTACCGTTTTCTCTGCAGATGACTTCACAGACGAGTTCTTCTTCCCCGACGTCTCTTGATTTAAAAAGCTCCTCCTGACATCTGTTTTTTGGAGCAGGGTGGGAGAGTGGATGTGTTTATTAGAGCGAGAGAGAGAGAGAGAGAGAGGGGGGAGATATTGTTCTGATTCTGGTTGAGATCCAACGGAGCTCCTCCTTCTCTTCCTCTCATAGTTTCGTTCTTCAAAAAAAACCAAAAACTTTATTTTCGGGATTTTTACGTTAAATTTATCTGCAGGTCGCAAAAGACGGACTGAAACCCCGTGGATTCTTTAGGAGACATACCAGGCAGCTCTGTAGTGTTTAACTCTACTTCGGGGTGAGTAACTCTGTTCAATGCGACACGGTTTAAATGTTACAAATAAAGGTAAACAGTAAGAAGTCCATCTGGAGGGCAGCGTCAGTCTCTGTTGTGCTGGTCAACAAAGACAAGGGTTAATGCGTCATATGATCTCCATAAACTGTAAAATGTTTACATCGACGTCAGATTGGATTTATTTCATTTCATTTTGTACTTGAATTTGAGAAAAACAAAACTGTAAGAGGGAATTAAACAGGAACTTAATCAAGCTGTTAGATTTATTGTTAAGATCTCTTTGCATCAGACAGTCTGGCGGCATGTTTGAAGCTCCAATAGTTCTGAACCTTTAAAACTATCGAAGTGTGTCTTCCTGTGTGCAACAGCTGAATAATATATTTTACATTTATATAGGCTAGTTTACCAATTCATCAGATTACATAATAAACACCTCATGCATATGTGTGAACACATCAGAGTTTGGGAAGCATGATCAAATATATTTTTTTAAATAACAGAAAGAAACAGATTTTCTGGCCACTGATCAGTCCTGGGCCCTTAGAATGATCCTAACCTAACCTTTCCATACAGCACCGTGTCTGTACCTGCATGTACACTTACTTCATCTTAATGCACCTTTTCTATAACCTTTTCCTTTGTCCATATGTACCCTCTCTTGAACCTGTGTCATGTATACATCGTGTGTACCTGTACACGGTCTGTACCCTGCATACTCTATTTTGCAGATACTTCCCCATAGTGTCTATATTTCCTTTAACTTGATATATCATGTGAATACCTGCGTACCCTGTTACACTAGTTTGTACCCCCTATATCTGTATATACCATCTGTATGACCCAAGCACTCCCCATGTATGAAGGTATACCTTCATGGTTGCGGTGTTTATCTCTAAAACTGTACCCTCTCTTTATCTGTCAGTACCAGTATACACCCTGTCTGTACACGGATGTGTACAAACCTTTATGTTTCCTCCTGATATCTTCATGAGTCTTGTGTGTACCTTATCCTGTTAAACTATATTTTTTCTACCTGAAAAAAACTCTGTCTGCACCCTGTTCATGTGGATCGTGTTGATGCTCTCTATTTCTGCTTACATCCATTCTATACCAGTGTGTATTGTATCTAGGCCTGCATGTACCATGTTGTTCTTTTATGCACCTTGCATACGTCTGTACATCCATTATCTTTATCTGTTTTCCCCTGCCTTACTTACATTTATCAGCTGTATACCTTTATGTGCCCTCGCTACATGTGTGTACCCTGTATATGCCTTATGCAGGTCTTTATCGCATTAACACTATCTATGGCTATAGGTACACCATCTATGTCATTATGTAGCCTTTCTCTGCCTTTATGTTTCTTTTTTGTACCTTTAATTCTTCTAAGTCTGTATGTACCCTGTCTATACCTTTATGTACCATGTCTATGTCAATATTTACCGCTGTGTATACCAGTCTATATCTTTATTTCTCCGGCTTGCACGTCTTTTATATATAGCTTTCTGTTCTAACACAATAACATTTAATGCAAAATATTCTTTCTACAGCGGGTCTACAGGTCATCCACTAAGTTTCTAATGACATTGAGAACATTTTGCACTCCCAAACTAAATTCTCAAACTACCTTCCTTTGCCCACTCTGATAATTGTTTATGTGAAAAGTACATGACATAAAGCAGCATATGGACAAAAATGCGTGCATGAAAATAATTAATGACCTTGTTTGTCGATTTGTAATGCATAAAATGTTCCCTTCAATTCCACATGGTCTTGTCAATTCATTTCATCATAAACCTGACCCTCCGTCCCTCACTCCTCTTCAGTCTGCACTCTTTTCTTATCCCCCCTCCGCCTCCCTCTTTCTTCATCTTTCTCCTCACATCTGCTTCTCATCCTGTTGCATTCCTGTCTTTCCTAAGAGGATTCCGACATGTGGTTTTCATGAACTCTCCCTCTCTCTCCTCTCTGTTCCCCTTTTCTCTCTCATTACCTCTTTCGTACACATTTCTCAATCCCGCCTTCTCTTTCCCAACAGACCCATGCATGTAAACACTAAAACAACACACACACACACACACTAGTTAGAGTGGTAGGATTCCCACTGTCCTCTGCCCTCTCTACGGTCACATGGTGTGTCTCTGTTGGTTTTGGGGTCTATTTGTGTTCTTTGTTTTCTCATACTGTCTGCTCCTCTCCCTCCCTCTCCCAGATTCTATGAATCTGTTATTGTGTCTATCCAGCATTAGGGGACATACTGTACCTCCTACAGCCGTGTAATGTTGGGATTAAGGTGAGCGCTACAGGTGTAATGACCACATACAGCATAGTGTAATGACTATGATATTGTATCTACACCATAGGAGGCTCCACTATCAAATACACACTACCAATGTCTGACTGCTACAGCATTAAGGACTATATGTTTATGTGGCGTACTCAGGCTATTTGAAGGGCAGAGGGTGAAAAACATAAAAAGGGCACCATCTGTACGCCATGTTGTCTAGGCTGTATTTGGCAAAGTAAACGAACTCAGGTGTATTTTCATCAATAGAAGCATCCCAAAAAGGCACATTGACTCACAAAAAGGGGTGTAAAGTTAGACAAATTTTCCAACATGAGAGGGCATTATATCACGTGTTATCCATCAGGAGGGAACCTGCGAGGGCACTTTACTGCATTTTATCCATGTGGAGATTACTTTAGTCTGCACCTCAGGAAGTGTTATCCATTGGAAGGACACTCTTTAATCATGTTTTATTAATTGGAAGGTAGTGTATCTGCATCAAAACAGAAGAAGAAACTTTTTGTGAATGTTAATGTTTGGGTACATGACACTTGTTAGAAAGCTGAATGGTTTCTAAAATTACAATGTAGAGTTACTGCTGTTCTAATCTTACCTCCTGTTTTTCAGCAACATGTCCTCTGAGGGGGCAGAGCCAGCAGGTGAACTCAAGTTACATCGTCTGACAACCTGGTTTGACCCTGAAACTGCCGCGGTGAGATCAGGACAGATTTCTGTCTTTAAACCTACATGAATGAAGATTTAGAATAGTTTAAAACTGTGTGTGTGTGTGTGTGCGTGCGTGCGTGCGTGCGTGCGTGCGTGCGTGCGTGTGTGCGTGTGTGTTTACAGGTGGTGACCATCCTGCTGGGGTTGTTCCAGGTGCTTCTGTCGGTTCCTCTGGGGTATGCCAGCATCCAAGCGCCCTTACTTTTCATCCTGCCTCTGGTCTTAGGAATCTTTGTACGTAACTGTAAACACACCTTTACAAACACACCTGCTGTTCAACAGGAAGAGGCTGAGTCACGCTGTCCATTTTTATATACAGTCCGTAAACATGGGACTGTGATTATAAATAAAGAGATTAAAAACCCTAAATAGGAAGTGGTGCCCAGCTCTTTAATTGCTTATCTTGTTTTTAACATTTCTATGATGAAATTATCAATTTAATAAAGGCTTTTTACTCTTTTTTTTCAGAAGAGTGCCTTGGTTTTTCCATCATTAAGACTTTTGATCCCTCGCAAAACTGATCAAAGTTTGAACTTATGAAACTACATGTCACGTCAGGGGGCAAATCTCGTGTTAAAATCGCAAAAAGTTTGAGGAGGTGTAAAATGACCACCTTTTTTATTATTTTATTTTTAAAACCAGGTGATGCAACTGCAAGAAATTCCACTGAATGAAATATATAAAATATACTTCAAATAAAATCTTAGCAAAGTTATTAAAGAAGGGTTTGTCTTCAATCAAATCTGAACCAAAGTGTCTGCAGTGTCATGAATCATTTCAACAATCAGCTGCAGCGTGAAAAACATGAAGCAGCTTCTCATTTTACAGGATCTGTATGTACACACATTCAAAGGATGTAATTATAACACTCACATTAAAGGTCAAATAATAATCTGCTGCGAGCACCAGATAACCTAGCAGTCATGTAGTGTGCCCCATGTGCAGAGGTTATAGCCCTCAACGCAGTGGTTGTGCTTTAAACTTGACCACTTTTTTCTGAATCTGTCATCGTCTGAACACTTGTCCCTATCATATTTTAATAAATTTTTACAGGATGTTTGACATACTTGTATTTAAAATAACTGAAACACATTTTCAATTAAAATACAGTTTGGATATATGATTTTATGTATTTAGATTGTGATGTTAAAGAATGAAAGTGTCAGGAAATATGCATAGGTTTCATTAAAGGGTTTGAAATAATAAAAACTAATCTACAGCAAGATTAATAGTTTAACAGTGTGTGTGTGTGTGTGTGTGTGTGTGTGTGTGTGTGTGTGTGTGTGTGTGTGTGTGTGTGTGTTTGTGTTGCAGATAGTTGCAGGAGGGTCGTTCACTGTGGCCAATGAGAGGAACCCGAGCAGACTGCTGGTATGTTCACACCTATGGTTCACACATAATAACGAATCTGAGGTTTAACAACCTTTATTTATTCTAACAGAATATCTGAACGCTTTATTTTTCACTTTAAATGAATGTCTCAGTTAATTGCTGGTTCGACATCACTAGGGTTGTCATGGTAACATATTTTTAAACTGTCAAACATTATAGATCAAACAATAATGATACCTCTTTTATTAACACAGCAAGTACTTAGCTGCCAATATTGGTTAATGTCCTGGTTTTAATGACCAAAAGTTGCAGACAAACTCGTGCACACTGTTGAAATTGCACAAAAACATTGGCAATGTTTGGAAAAGAAGGAGACCCTCGCTCCTCTGCAGCGCCTCTCTCTTTTCAAAATGTTGCCAATATTTTTGTGCAACTTAAACAGTGCTCTCGCTTTCTCTTGCAACAGCTTTTGGTTAAAATATGACTGAAGATCTGTAGTTGTTATTTTAGTTGTTATAACTTTTTGATACCAATGATCATGAAAATAACAGAGATTGTATTTAAAAATCTCATCAGTAAAGACAACACAGAATACATTTTCCTTCACTTTAATCAGTGTTTAGATCTCTTAAAGTGCTCAGTCATGGATCTTGATCTCCTCCACAGCTCCGGGGCTGCGCGTGCAGTAACTTGGTCGGCCTGCTGGGGGCGACGCTGGCCTTCTGCCTGTACTGTTACAGGCTGAGCAAAATCCAAATCACAGAACCCTGCCCCCCCATCATCCATGACATGGACTACTATCGCTCAGCTCGAAAATGTCCCGGAGAAGTGCTGGCAGTGAGTGAGAAAAATAAAAAATTGACTGTATATAAAGATGGACGACCAGTCTCAGCCTCCTCCTTTTTTACAACATTGAACCAAAATGCCTACACGTTCAGAGCCAGTCTGTGTAGTGGAGATTCGCTGTTGGAGCTTCAGAATAGACGTCCCACCCCTTCCTCTAACCACACACACCGTTAACTTCCTGCTAAGATCCTGATTACAGAGAGTTCAGTGACTCTTGTGTAAGTGTTTGATATGTTTCCTCTTAATAAGCCGGTGCACAGAGCCCGGCTGGAGCATCAACACAGCTGTTAGTCCGAATGACTTACAGCCTGTAAGCAGGGGGAGCTACACATGTTTTCGCTTCACTTTCAGGGAGCTGTCATGTTGTCCATCTTTTTACACAGTCTAAGGAGCAAAGTATAAAGTTTATTAAGGTCTTGTTGATTGTGTTATGCTGTTTCCCACAGGCTCACTGCTGGTGTCTGATCCTGCTGCTGCTGCTCTACACCACAGGAGCTGTGCTGATGCTCATCCTCCTGTCCGTGTCTGCTCTGAGAGCACTGAAAAAAGACTAACACACACACAGCAAACACACTTACAAACTTACGCATATACCATTTTAATGTACCATTAAAAATCATGTTATTCCAAAACAATATTTTAAATGTCTGCTTTAATTATCTCAGTTCTTGTTTGATTTGGTGACATCACAGTGGGGAACAGAATGAGTGAGTGAAAAAAAAAAGAAGCCACTTAGACCGTAGTGAAATCTAGTGGTGAACTTGCAGACCGGCTTGTATCTGCTCCCTGTAACTTATCAATATTATGTGTGTCAAGCAAAACTTCCGGTTATTAAAAAAATTATGCCAATCCAAAAGTGCAAAACACTGTAGTTCCTCAAGTGTCCACCAGACACTAGCTCCTACAGTGAGTCCAACCCCATAGAGCCCCATGTCAAAATGTCCAACTTTACAGCACAAATAAATAAACATGATGAGCTCATTATCTCTTTGTGATAACTGTAGGGCCTGAATTTGTATACAGTGCTAACCACTGCACCACCTTCAACATGATCAGTTCATTTGAAATCTACTTTTCAATGAAATTTTTGTTCAACTTCATATTGCATTGAATAGCTGGCTAATCTTGAACAGCTGACCCTTTCAACCTGAACCCATTTTTCCTGAACAGCTGGCTAATGTTTCCTGAACAGCTGGCTAATGTTTCCTGAACAGCTAGACCATTTACCTGCACAACTGGCCCTGTACAGCTGTCCCATTTTACATGAACAGCTGGCTAATTGTACCTGGCTAACAGTTAGACCATTTTACCTGCATTTTACAGATTTACAAATTTTATCTGAGCGTGAAAACAAGAAATTGTCCAATATTGGGTGTCCATGACCTACATTTTTGTTGCCATGGTATCAAACAGGTATAAATATCGTTTGACAAAGTTTAAAATCTTGTTTAAAATCCTGGTCTGGAGACAGTCCTACTACAGTGCTAGTCTCATGAGAACCAGGTCAGCCTCCTGTTTACAGCCAAGGCTAAGCTAGCCCTGGTTCAGTCTGTATGTGAGCCAGCTCTGTTACTAAACAGAGGCCCTTTATGATCTACGGGTGTGATTCAGCTCTCCTGCTCTCCAAACAAAACTGCTTTGAGCTCAGAAACTACACATTTGGCCTCTCACAGCACAAACTGCGGCACCCTGACAGCCGCAGATGGAACCTAGCCGTCACATAGGGGTTTCCCTTATATCAGCTGAGACCAGGACCGTACCATTATCACACCATGTAGGGGACAACGGCGGGAACCTGGGCCCTCATTTAACAGAGAAATACGTCGTCAAAGAAGACTCGAAAAGTAATAATTTACAACAATTAATTAGGGATGGTTGGAATTACAGTAGACAGAATGTTTTTTTTTCTTTTTTTTTCTTTTTTTTACTAAAAGATACATTTATTAAAAAATGTTTAGTTACATAAATAATGAAAAAGGCGTAATAATTGTTTTGTTATTTTTAAAGACCAGATAATAGTCTATATAGATAAATATATAGCCTATATAAGAAACAGGCCTACAAATTGATTTATGTCAATACTTAGTTATTAGGCTTCACATTGACTGGGTATAATACTCATGACTCGAGGTGAAATAATTAAATGAATATTTAATTACATTCAAAATGCATTCATAGTATACTAGTAATGTTTGGTTGAAGACATTTAATGTGCTTTGATAAAATATACATAAAATATGTAATAAAAAGAGCTTTAAATGCCAGATCTCGCAAAGCTATACTGAAACATATTTCCAATATATAGTTATTTATTTTAAACATACATTTCCACATTTATAGGGCTTAAACTAGGTTACATCAAGAATGTACTGATTAAATCGTGTTTGAAGTAAAAGTGAAATAAATATGTTTCGGGTAATTACCGGTACACTACATAATATGCTCATATATTTTAACATTTTGTAAACACATTAAAGGTGCACTTTGTAGATTTGGTAGTGAAATTTGAAAGTTGGAGAAATTAAACAATTACATGCTTTATTTTCTGAACTTAATACACAAACTTTATTCAAAGAAAAAATGGGTCCCTGGAACTCTGTTTGGGGCTAAAAAAAAAAAAAAACTACCAGGAGAGTTACGGTTTCACTGTTGCGGCCCCCCACCATAACTTCTCAGGTAGCATTTTACCTTCAAACAGTGTTACAGGGACCAAATATTCCTCCAGGGACAGTTTGTGTATAGAATTATGAACATATAACACATAATCTGCACATTTCTCCAGCTTTCACATTTCTCTACAAAAACTTAATAGCGTACCTATACAAGTATACAAAGAAGGCTATAGCCTGCTTTTAAAGAATAGAATAGAATAGAATAGCATAGAATAGAATTACTTTATTGATCCCAAACTGGGAAATTGTGGCGTTACAGCAGCAGGTTATCCAACACACAATATGAGTAAAAAACACAATGTTAGCAAATCTTAACATAATATAATATTAAATACAAAGTAAATAAGTACAAAAAATATCAGAACTAAGAATGTGAATATATACAACCAGGATTTAACTAAGCATTACTCGTCTTAAATAGGAAGATTAAATATGGAAGATTAAATGTAAATGTGCAAGAACAGAGTCGTAAATGGTAGTAAATTAAATATGAAAGATTAAATGTAAATGTGCAAGAACAGAGTTGTAAATGGTTGTAAATTAAATATGAAAGATTAAATGTAAGTGTGCAAAAAACAGAGTTGTAAATGGACAGTATTGACATAAGTTAAAGTGCATGAGTGTAGACATATTATAAGCAGAAACTATACAATATAACTGCGAGTACACAGCCAAATGAAGTTTTAAAGTAAATATAATTATAAAATAACTTATTTTATGCACTTTAACTACAAAGTAGGAGTTCAATGTACTAAAAAGCATATTTTGAATTTAAAACACATTTTAAACGTATTTTTTCCGACTTGATCTGCTGTGTCTGAATATTTTAGTTTGGTCCGACACCCCCCTGCAAACCACCGCACTTGAATTCTTCCATAAAATGGCGGCGGTTCCTGTCTGTGTAGAGTGAAACTTTGCTATTTTTAGCGATAATTTTGTCGTTTCCTCGCACCTTTACCTGGCTGTAGTCGCTAGATTCTAACAGTTAACGCATTTATAACACGGAGCCGTCACATATCGATCACCAGGACCGAGCAGACTCGTTCAGGGCTCCGGTTTTTGGCCGCCTGATCGCTGGGCTTCCCTCGAAGTTGACGGGTTGCTGCTGAGTGTCTGACATTGCCATCATACCGACTGTTGTTGTCACCGGATCGTTCAAACGCGGAAACGGCAGGACATCGACCGAGCAGCTAGCTAGCTGACCGGTTAAATAAACACACGGTGCGGGGTTTCGGGTCGGTGACTGTGTGAGATCGTGAGGACGTGTCACGTCAGCTGTCAAGAGAAATCTCAGGTGTTGGATGTCACCTGTACTCAGTGTCAGTCTGGTTTGCTAGCATCGTGTGAGTATCAGCTCTTAATACTGTTTAACGTGTGTGTGTGTGTGTGTGTGTATATGTATGTGTGTGTATATGTGTGTGTGTGTGTGTGTGTGTGTGTGTGTGTGTGTGTAACTGGTAGTTGTGTTTGTGGCCTACATTCACTCACATGAAGGTCTCTATACTAAGGTTGTCAAAATGTCTCATACTTTTCCACATCGTGTTTTTTAAACGATACAATCTCTGTTATTTTAATCATCGAAAAGTACTGAAGCTTTAAAACAACGTCAGACCTTCATTCACATTTTAAACACGGACAGAGAGAGAGAGAGGGAGAGCACTGTCTAATTTACAAAAACAATGCCAATGTTGGAACCATGCCAATGTTTTTGTATACTGTAGACAGCGTGCAGGTGTCTGTCTGCCATTTCTGGTTATCAAAAACAATAAATTACCCAATATTAAGTGTCCAACCAGCCAATTACAGTAGATCACATCCTCCTTGCTCAGTATCTGATCAGAGCTGTGATAACAGAACCGTCCTCAGTGTTAAGATCATTATCCAGACAAATTAGGAGGGCAAGCATCCTCCTTTTGATTCTCGTTGTGAAAGGGAATAAAATATATCAAAAATGAAACATAAAGTAAAAACAGTAACAGTCATACAGCGGCCGTTGTGAAGAGACTATTGTCATAAAGACAAGATCAAGTACAGCGCTTTGATTTTCAGCGCAAAAACACTCCCGAGCCCACAGCCACGAGGACACAGGCCCTAAAGACTGAACTATTTTTGTTTCCGTTGTATAACACAGTTATTGATATGTTGTTGTTTTTCACTAGGGTCGTATCAAAGTTTAAAATCTGGTAATGTGACAATGATTGGATGTAACGATACACTAAACTCAAGTTACTGGCTTTACAATTCAATAGAATGACGCCGAGATTGAAAAGCGGCACATGGATATGCCACTTCGAGAACAGCTGCATATCGCTGTTATGCCACGGCACATGGAAGCTCCAGTGACTTGCCGGCAGGGGGCCAGTGCCTTGTACCACTCGTATTTTACTCCAGAATCGCCAATCTTCCACCACAACCACCATAAAGTTGTTTCATGTACATTTTGTGATAGCGGTCAATAGAACGTACGGTGAAACTATGTAATGTGTTATCAATATGCAGTCCAACATCTACACCAGTCATACACATGTCAGTAAAAAGGTTTATGCTGTGTTGACGCCATCATGTAAGCCATAAAAAGTAGCCCATCTCTGCTATCGATTACTCTGACTGGCAACGGTGGCTACGCTAACCTTAACTGGGATTGGCTCTCCTAAGAGCTTTTTGGCAACATTGGAAACGAAATGTACATGAAACAAATTTACCGTCATCACAGAGATACCAGAAAATAAAAAGGTTCAGCTTAGTAAACATGTACACACCACAATATAAACGTCCAAAATTAATACGCATTCACGTTGTCAATAAAGGAAAAAAAGGTACACATCTACACGGCAGTAAATGTCGTCAAGCAAGTCCAATGGGAACAATGTACACATGAAACATGGTGGTGGTGGAAGATTGGCGATTCTTTAGTAAAATATGAGTGGTACAAGGCGCTGGCCCCCTACCGGCAGGGCACGGGAACATCCATATGTCGTGGCATAACAGTGATATGCCGCTGTTCACATAGTGGCATATCCATGTGTCGTGACATGTGCCAGGTGTCGCTTTTCGATCTCGGCGCTGCTGAATTTATTGCAATTATTTTTAAAGATTTTGAATTTGTTGAGATTTATGAACTCTGCTCAACTTCAACTTTTAGTTTGAACAAATACAATTCTTTGGTTTGAACTCCCACAATAAAAATGCAAATGATAATTTTATGTGTCTTTAGAAAAGTAAAACTTTTTAATCATGATGTCTTAAACTTGCTTAAAGTAAAACATTTTCTTTACAAATCCTAAATCAATTAGATATATGTAGCTCCCTCCGCTGGTCAAAAAGAGTATTTCTATATATATTTTTGTCAAATTGATTTAAATTGTCCTTATTTGTAAACACTTTTTGTTGTTGTTGTGAGGTATTGATACATCTCTGTTAAAAAATTAAATACTGGGTGGGGACTCGGTTTGTTTAGCCTAGATGTGTCTCCTGAGTTCTTAGTACCTTATCGGGTTGACGTGATAGCAGAAACTTCTTGGTAGTAGTTAATATCAAATTATATTGATACCTCTTTAATACCACGGCACAAAAACAGAAGTCAAAGACACCCAACATTGGGTAATTTCTTGTTTTAAATTACCAAAAAATGTAATTACCAAAAACTCCTGCACTCTAAGTTGCAAAAAAAAGGGGGCAATTTTTGGAAAAGAGGCAGTCGCTGGAGAAGAGCTCCTGTCCAGCTCCTCCCTCCTCAAAACTTTGCCAGTGATTTTGTGCAATTTAGATAGTGCTGTCTCTTTCACAACAGATTTTGGTTAAAAATATGACCAATGTGAGTTTTTTTTTTTTAAAGGTTCAGACATTTTTTTCGACTACTATCAATCATTAAAATAACAGAGATCGTATCATTTTAAACCCTTTGTATCATTTCATAGTATAAAGGTTTTGTCAATTTTGACAACGATAGTGACTATTTTGTATGCTGTTGTTTTTTTTAACATTTAAAAACAGAAGTCAGGCCTTATACTGTCCACTTTCTGTTTCCAAATATTGTGTTTTTTTACTCTCGTTTCCTGTTTTTTTTTCATGACGCACAGCCATCCTGGCAAATCAAATGGAGAAGCTCCAGGACCTGAGCCAATCAGAGCTGCAGGAGCTCCTGGACACGCCAGAGAGGGTGGAGTCTATGGCTCTGGAGTCTGACGAGGTAAAAAAACAAGGCTTGCTTTCTGTTTGGCTGCCTGAGAGGCGGTGAGGGCTCGAGTGATTACACTAACTCCGGCTAGTTAATCTATCTCTGACACTGTCACAGCCAGGTAAGTGTCTGAGGACAAGGACACTAACTTACAGCCACTGGTGTAGTGCAGGGTGTACGCAGGTATGCGGGGTATGCCCACTTATTTTGCAGCCTCCATAGGGTATAACCACTTCTATATCTCCTCTGATTCACACCAATAATTGATTGACCATAGTCAGTAGGATGCTGCAATTCCTAGGATGGTGAAGTGATGACACTCTCCACTCCGTCTCTAATTGCCTAGCACACACTTACTAAATATAAGAGGAGTCTTATGTCACTGTTTGTAACAGAGGCCGTTTATCCTCCGCTGGACGGGACACTGAAAAAAATCATTCGGGGAAAAATTAAGAGTATACCCACTTCTTCAGGCACCACTGCATACAACCAACATAGACTGGGCAAGCTCTGCTGTTTAATGTTTAAAAGATTATAAACCAAAGAAATATGATCTTTAAAAATCTTCCAGCTGTTCAAATACAACAGAGGGGCAGTCAGGTGGGGTGGACATAAAAGGGAGGCCTGAGGACGACATTGAATCATAAATAAACTGTATTGTAGCTGCAATAAAACATTTATCTTATTAAAGAAAATACAAAGGACCTGGCTTCTCTCACCTATCTGTGAAATAAGATCAACTCAAGCAGCCATCCTTAAATCGTATTGAACAACAAAAAACAATGAAATATCCCACAGAACACTGGTCTTCTTGGGCTTTGATTATTGAGAGAGAAGGAGAAAGAAGTAGGTAAAACAGGACAAAGATCACAGGACGGTGTTGACTAGAAACACGGTGTCAGAGCGGATAACGTTCTGGTCAGACAAGTCAAACAGGAAAACAACTCGACCACAGAAAAACTAGACAACAAGAGAAGGGCACAACAATACACACTGTAAAACTCAGTGTATAAGACACACTTTTAATAACCTTTTATTGTCATCTAAAAGTGGGTTGTGGCCTTTATCTCGGTGAGACAAACATACCCGTATAAAAGACTGAGACATGCACCATTATGACCGCATGTGCAGCCAGCCGCCTCCATCACCCTGAAAACTGAAAATGTGCCCCTATTCGATGCAGACCAGTGTGGTGTCTTTTTTACCATCTTTGAGAGAGATTCAAATCCTGCATATAAAGAAAATGGTGGTATACTGTTCAGTAAGTAAAGCTTGTGGGGTGATGGTTTGAAAAGACTCCTCAATTAAAGACAGCAAGTGACCAGAGGAGGTGGGCAGAGAGACTCACAGGATGTGCGTCTGTACTTCACTACTACTAATGTTATCTAGGCTGAGAGCTCAACTAGCCTACAGGTAGCTAGCAGGATTACAAACTCAACATGGTGAAAACAGATGGTACTGAAAGAGCTACTGTACACAGCTGCACACAAACTTTGATGAACTCAATTAAAATCATCACACAGGAAGACAGTTTAAACCTTTTTTCACTCTGTGAGACCCTCAAAAACAGACTTACTGTATATGCAGGTGAGACTTATATCACAGGTTTTACAGTATCACATAAATAGAACATTTTGGTTTCACTGGTTAATATCGCTTAGCGCATAAAAGAAGATAAATGATCATGTGACAATAACAAGTGTGGGGAATTTAGAGTAGAACATAGAGCATTGTCACGATATCAGACCTTTATTATTCTGTTAATAGTCAAACAATATAGCTACAAAATATCTCTGTACTTAAACGTTGCTGATGTTTTTGTGTAATTTGAACAGTGTGCATTGTCTCTTTCCTCTCCTCATGCCTGTTTTTTGATACAGAGGAAGTGGGGGCCGCCCCCCTAATATAATGGTAGGGGAAACACTGGACTGGGGACAAGGTAAACTGGTACGGGCCTAGTGTGAGTGTGCCCTAAATCACTAAATTATATTTTATTTGTGTGCGTTTCAGATCCAGAACATCCAGCTGGAGAGAGAGATGGCTCTGGCGTCAAACCGCAGCCTGGCTGAACAGAACCTTGACATGAGGCCTCGTCTGGAGACTCAGAAGGAGCTGCTAGTGGAGAGATACTCACAGTTGGAGGTCATCAGAGAAAACTACAGACAAAACTGCTCACTCAGAGGTATGGGGGCGGGGGGGGGGGGGGGGGGGGGGGGGTGTCAGGTGACCTCTGAGCTGTCTGTGTGTCTTTCAAAATGTCACATCAAATAAGTTAGTCCTGCAGTCTGACTCGAAGAAAGAAAAGTGAGTGGTCTTCAAGCTGATTGATCAGAGTCAGGAACATTCAGCTCTGACTGCCACGTTATAAACTCATTCTGGGTGAAGTGAAGAGCTCGTGGCCTCAGAAATAGACTCAATGTTTACTAAAGGGGGGGTCAGGGGTTATCATGTCTTTGTACCACACTTTAAACCTAGAGGCACAGAGTGTTTTCTATAGACGGCATGAGCCAAAAACAAATATACATTTATAAACAAAACAAAGCAACAGTGAGCAGATCACCACCTGAGGGAGACATCGAGCTGCGGTCACAGTAAAACCTCAATCCTTCTTTCTTTATAGTTGCAGGAAGCAACATGATACTTTCAAAAGAAAAAAATAACACACAGAAGCTGCTAGACGCTGTTTTGGAATTTGACTGTTAAATATTTACATCAGTCATCTTTGTGATGACTCTGATTTGTGGACATAGATGTTCTGTGTCTGTGAACAAATCAGCCTGGTGACAACCGGTTTGTCGTGTGCTGCACACAAGCGAGTTTCTATTATGCTCTCTCTGTGTCTCTCTCTCTCTCTCTCTCTCTCTCTGTCTCTCGCTCTCTCTCTCTCGCTCTCTCTCTGTCTCTCTGTCTCTCTCTCTGTCTCTCTCTCTCTCTCTCTGTCTCTCTCTCTCTCTCTCTGTCTCAGATGGGATGGTCGGTCAGGTGTCTCCTGAAGCGTTTTTCTCCAGACTACAGACAGAGGGCGGCAAAACAGAGGAGGAGTCAGAGGTCAGAACCGTAAAACACACACACTCACACTCCCTCACTCACACGAATGTTCTCTCTGTATCAGTGATGTGATGTGCTCACTGTGATTGTATGTTTGTGTTTGTGTGTGTGTGTGTGTGTGTGTGTGTGTGTGTGTGTGTGTGTGTGTGTGTGTGTGTGTGTGTGTGTGTGTGTGTGTGTGTGTGTGTGTGTGTGTGTGTGTGTGTGTGTGTGTGTGTGTGTGTGTGTGTGTGTGTGTGTGTGTGTGTGTGTGTGTGTGTGTGTGTGTGTGTGTGTGTGTGTGTGTGTGTGTGTGTGTGTGTGTGTGTGTGTGTGTGTGTGTGTGCAGGCTCTAGCAGATGAGTTTCTGGAAGGTTCTCTGCCATTGGACTCCTTCCTGGAGCGTTTCCTGTCTCTGCGCTCACTCGCTCACAGGAGGCGGGTTCAGATCGAGAAGCTTCAGGAGATCCTGCGACAGAGGAGCGAGGGAATTCCAACCGCCATGACATCATCAATGGGCAGCCAGGACCCCGCCCCCTCAGCCTGGAATCAACCAACGTCAACATCGACGACCACACATCAGCAGCAGCCAAGCTCTGCTCCCCAGAACCCCTCGCAGCAGACCGCCTCCTCATCTGTAGGGGGCACAGCCGGCCTCCCCTACAGCCCCTACCCCATCTGCCCCCCCAACCACCCCACAGCAGCAGCTGCGAGCTCCGGCCCAGCCAACCCCCCATCACAGTTTCCTCCGTACCCTAGTTCCGGTTCACCTTTCACCCCCGCAGGGGGCTTCTCTGGCCCCCGGCCAGCCTTCGGTCCCCCCACGTCAGCCGCCTGTCCCTACCCCAGCCAGCCCTCCTTCCCCGCTCCCCACCCTGGCTCGGCGTTTGGCCAGTACACTCCCAACCAGAGCGGCCCTGCCCCCTACCCCGCCTCCTACAGCTATGGGGGCTACAGCTACCCCACTGGCCCCGCCTACTCCAGCTCTCAGTCCCCCACAGGGAGGCCCCTGTACAGACCGGGGCACGGGGTCCCCCAGCCGTACTCCTGAGAGCCCCGCCCCCTCCACCTCCTCTCTACCCCCACCCCAACCCCCACCCCCAACTTCCCCATCCTCTCGTCTTTTTACCTTTTCTACCCCCTCCCCCAGAGTCAGAGGTCTCTCGCTTTACTTCTCTTTGTTGCACTATCCCCCCCTCCAACTTACATATGCACTCACACACGTACACGTACACGTACACACTCACACACACACACACACACACACACAATAGTCTCAGGTTGTTGCGTTACACTCGTATCTGGCTCTTCATACACTCCCCCTGTCATCTGCGTGTGTGTGCATGTTTGTGTGTCCTGTTTCAGATGATTAAAGTGTAATCTGGACGTCGAGTTTTGTCGAGTTCAGCTCTTCCACACACACACACTCAGACTCCCTCAGGTGTCAGGTGATGTCATGGTGTTCTCTCCTGCAGACGGCCAGAGAAGCAGCACAGCTCCACACACACCTTCCTCCGCCCCCCTCGGTTTGTTCCAACCAAAGAGCCTTTGATTTGATTTAATTTAATCTAGCACTGATTGCTTGATTGCTGTTTTCTGGCTCATTAGCGCCCCCAGCTGGTTTCTCTCAGGATCGAACTGAAGCTAAACAAGCGCTCGGTCAGATCAGCTGGTTTCAGATCAGCTGTTTGCAGGTGTGAACAGTGATTCTGTGAGTGAGCAGCCTCCTGATCTTAAAACCAGGCTGATATGAGTGGAGTCTGGTTTGGTGGCTTAAAGATGTTTTTAAAAAGACTGATCCTCTCATATTGTATGAATGGTGTTCAGAACAAAATAGCATTTCAGTTAGATAGAAAGATTCAAGGATTTGGCAGATTATAAAATGTCAGTAAGATTCGCAGGTGACACGCAATGACACAACACAAACTCTGAAAAAAAATTCTAAATTGTTGTCAGATTCATCATGATGCTGTGTGCAGGAATCATTTATTTTTAAATGTACGTGACATCCTGGGTTGCATCACAAATGGTCATACCAAACACACACAAACAAGCATTTTAATAGTTACTTGCGGGTCCAGTTGAAGACAGAACTAACAAATCCCCAACATGACGTAGTTATTTCAGCATCTTTTCAGCCTGTTGATTGTCAATCTCAGTCAAATCTGACTTGCTAGATACAATGAAACTGTCACTCAGTGGAGACGGAAGGACAGGAGCTCCACAGCTGAAACAAATCATCGGTAGTCAGTGTCCATCAGAGAAATCCTGGTACTGATCCGTGCTAACAGGTCATCAGACTGGGACCTGGTCAGCCTCAAGGAGCTGAGGCAGCAGAAAAGTTTATCCAGACACAGTTCATAGAGGAGGGAGATTAACCCAGCTGAGAGAGAGAGAGAACAGGGGATGATATAAACACTTTATCCAACATAAACTTTGAGGTGATATTTACTCCCCTTTTGGTTTAACACACCTGAATGCTGTCTTTAATCATCATAGTCTTGTATTGTGTTGTTATTCTTTTAAGTGAGTATAAATTCCTCGCTCTAGGGAAAGACGTCAGGTGACCACGTGGGAGCCTCATTTTCTGCAGTGAGCAGATAGTTGACGGAGTTTGTGGTTTCTGAGCTGGGAGATAGAGACCACTTTCAAGCTTGTGAGATGTGTTTATGCGGCCGCCATCATGTAGAGGGGTAGATGAGGTTCTTAATAAATATACTGTAAGTCAAATACATCACAAGGTCTATATATAGAATCACCAGGAAGTGGATTGTCACTTGAGTCCGCTGTAGTCAGCCTGAAGGCGTTTCAGACTTGGATTAAGTCATTAAGGATACATCACCTAATATCTGTGCAGCAAGCTGAGCTGCATCCGCCCGGCTGAGAGAACACAGGTTTGAATGTTTTTCAGTCAAACTTTGCTTGTTGCCTAATTCTGGGATAATTATCTCTTCAATTCAGAAAAAACGAGCAGATTTGTCATTTTTCAAATAGCTTTTATCGTAGAAAAATAAAATAAATAGAAAATGTAGATCTGTCTGTGAAACAAGTCTGGGTGTTTAAAACCAAAAGTTACCAGTTACAGAGTCAAATATCAAAGTTTTTACTAAGGGAAAAATAAGAAAACATTTCCAAAAGACTTCCAGAAGTATAAAATATCAGACATATTCTCGATTTATTTTTGGTTTGATTTCATTAAATTGTTGTTTCTTTTAAAGTTAGCGTTAAAATTGAACTTCCAAAGTTTTGGCCTTGGTCTAATACCGTACAGCGGTAGCTTATCACACCTCAGATGTATTACTTCAATTATCTGAACTATATTTAATCATTTTAAACATTTACAATAGCCTAATATATCTGCCTCTATATGAGACTTCAGTAATCTTATGAGGCGTACAGTAATTCTCTACAAAGGAAATCACAATAATCTTAGATAAGAGAGAGCATTTGAAAACCTGCATTTTTTTTATTCAATCAAATATCCGGGATCATAAATAAATGTCTGATGTTTGTAACAAAACAATCTGCATAAGAAAAAATTCACATTTCAGCTAGTATTTGAATCGTGTATAGACCTCCTGCCGTCTTAGACTTCCATTCATTAGGAGCCACGGCTACCCCTCTCCATGATGGCCACCCTGTGAACAGCTCCCGCCCAGGTGGCACATACAGTACGTATTTATATCTATGGATTAGATGGTCAGATGCATAATCAGAGTGAGTTTCTGTTTTTAGTGCGTGTCTGTCTGAATGAAACCCTGAATGGCCCCTCTTCCTGTCCCACCTTATCCACCCCCTTCCTCCCTCTCCCCCTCCCCCGCTCTCTGAACATGAACTGATGCTGGACACAGATCACCTGAACTCTTAGCTTTCTGTGCGTGCGAGGACGAGTCGTCTGACGTGTCGTTAACATGAAGGTGATCAGCTCTGAGTCAATCATGAAGACTGTTTATTGATGAGAAAATAGATCCTCCTCCCTTACTTTAAATATCACAAAGGTAAACCATCTCGTCATGCTCATCATGTTTTATATAAACATTGTCTCTGAGCTTTGTCAGAAACTTTAGTTTGATCAGCTCCAAACATCAGCAGGATGTTTAAAATGTTCTCTTAAAAAAAACAAAAAACCTTAAATCCAGACTTTACGATGAAATCAAATGATATCGATACCTGTTTGATGCCACGGCAACAAAGTTAGAAGTCCTAGGCAACGAATATTGAGAAATGTATTGTTTTAAATTACAGATAAACTTGTGCAAAGTGTCTAAATTGCACAAAAATGCTGGCAACATTTTCCGTACTAAAATGTTGCCAGCATTAAGAAAGCAAGTTTTGGATGGACTCCTTTGTCTCCTACGCACCTGACTTATGGAATAGATCTAGTTTTTTTTTTGTTTGTTTTTTTAAAGCTTTTTGATACTATCGATCATTAAACAAGAATTTGTCGTTTTGAAACACGTGGTGTCAAAAACAATCAAAGTATCGAACATTTTGACCGCCTTAACACGCCCGACAGCAAACAGGAGCAAAGACTTACTCTGTCACTCATCACACTGCATGTCAGAATCATAAAGAGGAAACATAACCTTCTTTAACGGTCTGTTCAGGAGTCTCTGTCAGAACTACAAATCCCAGCACACCTCTCTGCTCTGCTTCGGTAACAGAATAAAAGCTCTATCTTTCTTTTATTTGTTACCTGGATTAAAGTTGATCTGTTTCAGCTCACCTGATTGTCAGACTCGTTGAAAAGAAGCTAACAGAGCTAGCATAGCTAGCAGAGGTGCGGACACTGTGGGAGAGCATGAAGAGTTAAAGATGACCTGTTCCTGCTGCTGACATCTTTACATCTGTATCACCTGCTATACCTGTAACACACACACACAGGCAGACAGGTGTGTGTGTGTGTGTGTGTGTGTGTGTGTGTGTGTGTGTTTTCAGACAGTGACACACTCCTGCATGGTGATCATATGTGTGTGTGTGTGTGGAGTGCTGCTCTGACCTGAGGAGGAGGAGAAGTAGTGATGGAGGTGTTTTAGAAGAAGCACAAAGAGAATTCTAATAGAGTTTAGCATTAAAACATTCAGAGGGTGAATTATAATAAATATTAATAATAATAATAATAATAATAATAATGATGATGATGGTAAAGATGACTGTGGGTGTTAAAGAGACTTTTCTTTTCTTTCTCTTTTCCGGGGTTGTGAATAATTAAACTGAAGTTGATCTAAACTTAAACATTCTGAGTCGTCTTTTTAAAAAATTCTGCTTTATTTGAATAGAAATTAAGCTTTTATTGGCGTTTCTTTAGATGCAGATCATTTTAAGAAGTGCTTCTCCTTTTGTGATCCGTGTCTTGCCAAGTGCTTACCTTTTTTTTTAAAGGGCCATTTTTTGTCACAGAGCAAAATAATAAACAGTAATGCACAAAGGCCTCATAGGCATCGTTCAGATAAACATCAGTCCAGTTTTGTGTGTTGTTGGCCTGAAACGATTGAAAAGACCTGAAGGTGTTCACTTAGGTCTTTTATGAGAAGTCCTCCTTCTATTTTACAGTCAAATTAATGGGTGAATAAGTTGTCTATCAATGTAGCAGCAGTGTCCGCTGTTACTTTGTTTTGTATCTATAATATTAGACAACAATCAACCTGATCTCATACTCTCTCAACATACAAAGTAACTCATTAAGAGGGAGCCCTTAATGCGATTAGGTCACAAGAAAATCTGTTTCTTTTTTACTTTCCAGTTGAGTGACCATCTTGTCTTCGTTGTAAATCTTTTGTGTTTGATAACGGCATTTTAGGGATCAACCACGCATTCAATTTGATATATCTTTCTCTACAGATTTCACAGATCTACGAAAGATATTGGCCGATAAATCAAATATTGCTGGATTTTGAGAAAACATGACCCTGCTGCAGCTCGTTTTTTTGCAACCTGTTAGCATGTGGAGTATTTGATGTGTATTCAACTGTTACCATCAGTGGCGATTCTGGAGACCTTTAGGGCCCAAGGCATAAATTCACCGGGGCCCCTCCAAACAGCGTTCATCCTCAGTATTTTATAAATAATCTGACACTGACAAAAACATTTAGCCGAAATTATTTCATTAAAGTTTCTCTCCCCCATATTTAGGACTAGATGAGTGTCATTCAGTCATTTATTATTATATGAGTGAGTGTTGTCAGATGTGGTTTCCTATTGTCATTGCAACTTAAAGCCACTGCTGTGGTTGATGTTCATCAGCTGGCCTGGGGCTCCAAGCAGTTGCCTGCCTCTGGTTACCATGACGTCTACAGGCCGTGGCTAAATGGCTACACTGGAGAAGGTAATTTATAACATGCTAGTTGAGATAGATTTGTAAGTTTTCAAACTTATCAAGATAACTTGAAGATCGACGAGGAAAGAGACAATCTGAAATAAGATGGATTTATTTATTTATCTGTATGCAAACCTGAGAGACCACTCGGGTTAGATAACTTTCTGCACCCGGTGAAGCTGCTAAACATGAGACAACGAAGACACTGAAAACGATACAGCCTAATGTTAGGTCACAATCTGTTATAAATAATATCTGCAGGGATGTACACTCTGCTTCTTGCTCCGTCACTCTCCCCTTTCTCTTTTAACTTCGTCTGTCACCGTCCTCTTCCTTGTCATTTGCCTGCTGAGTAACTGAAGGATGCTGTGTGATCTAGTGCCGTAAAGTAGAAGGCTACGTGCGCTTGTCTCGATGACCTCGGCCCGCTGCCAAACTTACATACAGTAGTGCTGAGAGCAGGTGATCAGGACACTCTGTGGCCTGGCCTCTTCCGTGTTGAAAGTGATATTTCTATTAGATCCACTTTCAAACAAGAATTGTATGACGAAAAAAGTCTTTAACTTTAGCTTAAACTAACATGCTAAAAGGGAGTAAACATACACTTTGGTAACAAGAATTGTTGTGTAATAAAATTTGCAGTTATGTGGTTTTTTTTGTTTAGATTAACAGTATTTAGTATTTACAGTATTTTTTTTCCTCCTGTATTAAAACACTGATGTCTCAGATTTGTTTTGAAGTTTTGACTCACAAACATGATTTCAGAAAAGATGAATTAAGTAACTCTTCCTTCACCTCTTCCTCCCACCTCTTCCTCCTTTCTTATCATCAGCTTTTTTTCCCCGCTCTCTCTCTTGCTCGCCCGGTGCAGCAGCTCTTTGAAGGGAGGAAATGTGCAGAGAGGTGTGCAGCGTGCAGCAGGATGAACTGATTCACAGTATAACTCCTCTGCAAAGTTTCCTCTGTCTGCACAGTTTGTGCAGGAGGAGTCTTCCTCTCGTCTCTCTCCTTTCTCTCTCTCTCTCTCTGTCTTTTTCCACCTGTCATTCACTGTGATGATGGATCTCAGGACCGTTCTGACCATCTCTCTTTTGCTCATGTCTACTGGTAGGTAAACATTACTTTATTTTATACTGAAGGCTAAAAGCTAGTCCAACATGAGGAGTTTTAATACAAAGTTTGTCGAAATGTTTAACACTTACTTTCAATACTTTTCAATACCAGGTGTTTAAAACGATGCGATCTCTGATATTTAAAATCGACAGTATCAAAAAGTACCTAAACTAATCTGTTTCATGAGACAGGTGTGCAAGAGAGGAATGAATCCACAGCAAACTCTTGAAAACTGTCTCAATTGCAAAAGTATGTTGGCATTGTGTGGAGGAGAGGGCAGAGTGAGGGTTTCGCTCTTCTTAGCTTCGCCCTCTTCTTCTGTAGGCACCACAATTCTCAGGACTTTTATTTTTGTTCAAACAGGTTTTCAATGTCATTTGATTTTTTCTACTAGAACCATAATAGGTTTAAAATTCCCCTACTAAAGATGACATTAGTTATAAGTTTAATTTGCAGAAGCAAAACTCACTAAGAGAAAAAAAACAACAGCAACAACAAGTGAGACTCATTTGAGGAAAATAAATGTTGACTGTGTTGTCAAACTTCACATGTAAACTTTCCAACTGAGTGGGAAAGTTCAAACTGCCGACTGGTGTTAGCTCTGAGTGCTAAAGCTAACCTGAGAGGACATTGATTCTGCTAAAAATAGTTTGTTTGTGTTTCTGAGTCCTTATGTATCACAAAGTGAGCGCCACATGAGAGGTGAAATATCTGAGATTAGGAGAATGAAGTGATGATATTACCAAAATACAGTCAAAGAATTATGAGGAAAAAAAAGACAACGCAAACAAAGTGGTTATAGAAGTGTATGTTTAGCCTGTAGGTTAAAATGAAGGGACTACAGATGAGCAGCCAGTCAAAAAGAGGAACATGGAGCACCTTCTTTTTCATCGATACTCACATTAATGTTCACATTATTACACGTTGCTGTCGCAGTGTGAGAGGAAATAACTCTTTCGTTCCTATAACATTGTAGCCATTTTGAATATTTAGGTATTTTGCTAATTAGTTCTCTGACGACAACAGACTCAACAGTTGATATGAAGCATGTGTCATTAACAACATACCTTACAATCGGTCTGTTTAAGTCCTGGCCTACAGTGTGTCCAAACAGCATGCGACATCAGCGAGCTTCAGCGACCAAATCAGCTTGATTCCGTTTGTTTCCTATTTGACTGTCCTAACAAACCATTTCCATCAATCAGTCATTATTTGTATAGCGCCAATTCACAACAGGTGTTATCTCGAGACACTTTACAAAAGAGCAGGTAAAAAGACCTTACTCATTGCCATATAACAAAGACCTAGCGTTAATCCATCATGAGCGTAGCACTTTAGCAACATTTAGCAAAAGTTACAGTGGAAAGAAAAAACGTACGCTCGCATTGACAGTTGTAGCTCGTCGATACAAGAGCACCACATGTCAAACAGTTTGCAAGGGAAATTAAAATTTACAGAGCAAAGAAGTAAATATTTAATGGATGCACTGTGGACAGCGAGCAGAATGTGCAATGCCAACGCTCGCAGTTTGTTTAGCTGGCGGCGAGTTAAACTCAAGCCTCGTCTTGTCTGGTGTTCGCAGCGCCGGGCTCTCTGACGGCTAGTTAAGTAAAGCGTGTTGTTTAGCTCGGTGAGATTAGATTTACTATTCTTGGCAGTGGATAAAGTTTTCCTTCCTGTACATAGACTACAGCGCACCGCTTTATTCTTGTTGTTTGACGCAGGATGCTACTGTACTGACGTTAGCGTGACCTCCCCCACTGAATCGCTGTCGATAAACGTTAATCTCATATAGTCGTGTGTTATTTCGATTAAAGTAACAAGTGCCTTTTAAATTTCTGTAATTGAAATGGCTGTATTAAATCGGAAAAGGAACAAGATGCATTACTAGTTACCACAAAATAGTGAAGTTAGAGTAACGTGTTGCTCCAAACACTGCAGATACATGAATAATTAACCTTTTGAATCCCGTCAACATAAATAACAAGGTCAGATTACTCAATCGTTCTGTCTGTTAGGATGGTTAACGTTTCAGATTAGGCAATCACAGAGCCACTAATTGGTGCCGTGACTTGACCGACCGACATGACAGACTACACGATGAGACTTGACTAATCATCACGACCGATGTAATGACGTTGGAAGCATGAGGGGCTAGGCTAGACGAAACCCGGAAAAAAGACTGTAATCAACAAAAAATGTAATTAAAAAAATATTCTTCGGTCTCATAGTTCCATCTAGTAGCGTCGTCATCATTCTTCTTCCGCTCTTCCATTTTGTTTGTCTACGCTCATATCTACTGTAATAATGCTGACTCTCATTGGTCAACGTTACTGCTGTAACAGAAAACATCATAGAAGGAAAAAACAAACATGCTAGACTTTGCGTCGGGACATTGTGAGGGGACCCAGATGTGGCCTTGATTATCGTTCACTATGGAACGATTCATGAGATAAAATGATCGATTTCCGGGGTCAAAAGGTCCCGAAACCCTGCAGTACGTCTGCCAGATCGGTCTAAAATCATGCTTGTAACGTGTAATGTGCAGTTTTACAGTAAGACTGAAGGTTCACATAACAATACAACTTTAACTTTAATGTACTTTGACATACTGATTGGTTGTTAAATAACCAAACATTTACTTGAATTACTTTTTTGGGTTTAGTGCACAAAGATCACAGTCTGGAAATAAAGCTGATTTAACAACACTTTAATAAAGCTGAAGTATTTATGTTGTGTGTTATAGTAACTACAATATGCAGTAAGGTTGCAGGAAGAATCCTAGTTTGTAGTTTTTATTTACAAAAATGTTTTGATAACAGCTGCTGTGCACACTGATTCGCAAAAACCCCTATAAACGCTGTAGTTTACTGTATATGCCAGGCTAGTTGTTGGTGGTGTGACTTTCTAATGAAACAAAGTGAACATGCCTTCCTTCTGCAGAGCAGTGAGGTGTAAACATACAGAAAAGGCTAATGCATGAACATTACTGTGAACGGATGACGAGGCGACCCTAAACCACAAAGCGAGTACATTTCAAGAAAATGTCGACTGGGAGTCATGCCAGTCGGAAATAGTCAGACATCCGCCATTATTGTTGTAGTCCACAAACATGCTCGATGCTATTGAATGGAACCCTTATGGGCCTTTGCACAAGGTCTTAGTCTTCAGAGGAACAGCGTATTGACAGTTTACAAGACGGAGACGGTGCCATTTTCAAGAGTTTACACTCTGTAACCCGTTTTCAAAACTTTCCGTTTTCAGGCAAATACTTTTTTTGTGTAAACGAACCGCCCAAACACAATAACAGCTTATTGTTTTACTTCTGAAGTCGGCGTGTAAAGAGGGCCTTTTCATACCACATATTTCAAAACATTACAATCTGTTATTTTAATTATCACTTGAATCAAAAAGTACCAAAACTTCAAAAGAAAACTCTAGTCAGATTCTAACCAAAAGAGAGAAAGCAACGTCTAAGTTTTACAAATGCTAACAATGTCAATGTTTTTGTGCACAACATTGTGCAGGGGTTTGTCTGCAGTTTTTGATCGTTAAAAAAAAGAAATTATCCAATATTGGGTGTCGAGGACTTTTTTGGTGTCGAGGAATTTTTGTTGCAGTGGTATCAAACTGTTATCAATATTGTTTGATTTTTACTAGAATCATATCAAAGTTTAAAGTTCTGGTGTCGTGAAAACTTTATGTTTATGTGTGCTTCACTTCTACAAACCTCATTACACAGGACTCCATCTACCTCATATCTCGTGTAATCTATAATTTAACTTCTTAATGTGAGTAAATTCAGTCTGAGTCTTCTCCGATTTCTCTCCGACATACAGTCAGGGTTCTGCAGAACTTTCACTTCCTCACCTCACTGTGAAAAGGCGGCTTTATAACAACTGTGAAGCATGTTTAAATAGAGGACAAAGTTGATTACTTCATGCAGACACTTTATTTTTTCAGTTTTCACTCACAGATTTTTTGTTTTGATGTTTTTGTGAATCTGTAATTTTTAATCTCTGGTGAAGCTTCTGTGATTCTCTGCAAAATGTCACAAACAAAACAACAAACCTCTCAAACTAAATCTCACAGAGATTCAGCTTTTAAAAGTGTTTGTTATCATCACATGACCTGTGTCTACAGCAGAATATAGTTTGTGATTAGCAGAAGAACTTTAACTTTGCAAAAATCAAACATGTTTATAGAATGCTTTTCTTTTTGCACAATGATAACGCGTGGAAAATCAGGGACAAAATGTGTGTTGAAGGTAGCTGGTGCGTTCAAGGTCACATGCACAGAAAGGACTTCTGTGTATCTGAATTTCTTTCTCAAACCTAATTGATGAAAATATCCTGTTTATAATTTAAAAGTAAAAACACAACATCATTCTAGAAAACTCTTTCAACAGGTTCAAATTATCTGTGTGCAAAATGTTTCACAAAAACACTTTTTTATCTGTCAAAAACCTTTTACTCGTGTACACATGTAGGAGAGCAGATTAATTCATTCTACAGCAAAACTACAAAATGTGTGCATGCATATACACTTTGTAAAATGCATTTTACAATGCAAATCTTTTTGACCCTCATAAGCCCCCGTAGAAAAGACCAGCGAGGACCATAGAAACACTTACTCTGCTGATGATGGGTCTAAACATTTTATATCTGTACACATAATTATAAAATGTGTTTAGCTTTAGCTTTGTAAAGATACAGAAGACTTTTGCATTCACATGATAATATAAAAATTCTACCCTGTTTTTCTGAATTAGCATGATTATCTTTTCTGAATTTTGAGTTACGAGGCGCTTGTGTTTCTCAATACAACACCAACGCCTCAGTTGCGCTCCGTAAATATTCAGTATTTTCAGCAATTGCCTTAATGTTTCTTGAGTCAGCACGGAGCCAGCCTGAATGTATTTCAGAAGCATCAGGTTATATCAGTGAGGCACGTCTTATTGGAGCTGTGATCTGCCAGGTTTGAGTCTGAACTGCATACATTTGAGTTGCCTGCACAAAGTCGACAAACTAATAACAGTGTCATATTTTACCTAAAGACACAAGAATCTCCCCATGTTTCAAACCAAACCAAAATAAAACGGTGTTAAACTCAACAGTCTGGGAATGTTTGCTGTAAATGAAAGCTTCTGCTGTAGCTTGATTAAACTGTATCTCGTTATTTCAGAAAAGCAGAGCAGAATTTTACTTTTTGATAAAAATGTGGTCCTAATTCCCAGATAATGATCTAGTTTATTCAGAAAAAGAGGGCAGACTTTTATTTTCTCATGTGAATGCTATACGCCTCCGTAGAGAGCCTTTTTTTTTTTAAAGAAAAGATCAAACAGGGACTTTTTTCTGACAGTGATGGAGGGTGCTGGATGGTGGGTAGGTGTGTAAAGGGCTTAATGAAGAAAAGCTCATTATATACACTTTATTCAGAGCTGAACACTCACATTAGTGTGTGTGTGTGTGTGTGTGTGTGTGTGTGTGTGTGTGTGTGTGTGTTCTCTTGTTACATCTAGATTTAAGAAAAGTCAGACCTTAGGACCTGAAGCTGTGAATGAGCTCACACCAAGTTGGCCTCTCCGCTGCGTATAGGTCACAATCAAACTATGGCGAGTTTTTAAAGTGATCAATTAAATCCTAAAATCAAACACAATGAGGGAGCAAATGAAGGAAAGCAAAGACTCGTGTGACTTTGTCTTTTTAAACCAGTTAGAAACCAGTTTAAAGAAAAATCAAATAACAGCAGGTTGAACAAATCAAATCAAATATACAGTTTAAGGTCAAATAACCACATAAAGATCCACTAATAATAAAGAAATGTTTGAATAAAATAATAATTTAGATGAAACAGTGAAATGTTAGCTCAGCTGGTAGATTGTTAATTCTTCGTTATCATATAAGAGATAAAAAAAAAGAGAAAGAAACTTTATTTATGGAGCCCCTTTTCAAAATACTTTACAATAAAAACACTGAACAACACACAAGTAGAATAAAACAACCTGAAAGACAATAAAAACCTTAAACATACAACACATAAAGTCTAAAAATAAACATCAGAAACAATAAAAGTCAGTGATTGACAATTTTAATATTAAGGGAAAAAATTCCAAAGTGTGGCGGCATCAGTTTGACTCTCGCCGTCACTATCTGCTGAGTCATCCTCTCTCCTCAGATTTCCCCGTGAAATCAGACAAAAACACTAAATTAAATAATCTTTGCAAAAATAAATGAAATAAAATCAAGACTTTAGAATCTGTGTGTTAAAGAGATGTTTGAAAAGTTTAACACGTTAGGCCGGAATGAAGTGAATAAAAATTTAAAATGTTGATTTCAAACCAAAACAAGCTCTTTTACCTGTGATGAAAACTTAATTAGAAGAAAAAAGAGAAAGGTCCGCACACTGTTCAGCTGCCAGCTTTCAAAAAAAGGTTGTTCTCTTTTTTCTGCAGTCTACACTTTATTTGTCCTTGTACAATGTACAGTATGCAATTTGCTTGGATGTGCGCACACTAGTCTTTTTTTTCCCTTAAAGATAATTAGGAAGAAAGCAGGAAAATAATCATCTGGATTTGTTTGTTTTAAAATAAGTGTTCGTCATGTAGAGAGCAGAGAGTGTGATGGTGCTGATGGTGAAATAAACTGTATTCAGTTTAACATTACGAGTGAAGGCAGAGCTTCATAAGTGAAAACAGAGACATTTAATTAAACTCCAACATGCTGTGGTCAGCAGTGAAGAGAAGACAAAGCTCTGTAGTGATCGTAGTTTTTGTTCAGATTCTGGAAGAAAAGAATCTGCAAAAACTGAAGTCAGAAAGGATCTAATAAGAGGCAGAGCAGAGACACATGCGTAACAAAGATCAGGTGTGGAGGAAAGTCTACAATGACAGATTTTAAAAACACTGCAAATATAAAATTTCTGTTTCCGACTATGAGACAGAACAATGTACAGGAATGAAAATCACACTGATGGTCCTTTTAGAAATAATACAACTGACCGTGTTTACATGCAGATCATCACTAAAGTGTCCTCATGTGGCTGATCGGACAATTTGCATCTCTGTCATGTTCACATTTTTTAAACTTCATGATAGAACAATCTCTAAAGTCACGGGTCAGTGGACGGCATTAAACCATGTCAGGCTGTGAATATATGGAGCATATGATGGTTAAAATGCTGTTAAATGCCATAAAAATGTAACGTTAAATAAACTCATACATAAAACTATAAGGAATGAGGAAATAAGGATTCAGAAAAAATATTCAGTTATCATTTTTAAGATTTAAATATGGACTGAAATATATATTTGTGTCATGACAAGGTTACGTCGTTTTTGTAAAGGTTTTGGGGATTTTTAATTTTTCTCCGTAAACCGAAACCAAACGTTTTTTTTTATGAGACAACCAGAGAAATGCAAATTCTGTGTGACACGGTTTATTTAAACGTCTTAAAAACACGCCGCTGACGGGAATCCAACCTCAAAATACTCTCACACACAAACACACACACACACACAAACACACCCCAGCACACACACACACAGTGTTAGAAGTGACATTTAAGCAGCCTCAAATAAAAAAAAATGTCTCTCTGCTTTTTCTTGGTAGACTTTACAAAACATCCACACAAATCAGAAAGTCCTCACAATGGGCTGTTTGTCAAGTGTTGGTCCACACAAGTACACAAAGACAAACACACACACACACACACACACACACACACACACACACACACACATATCACTGAGTCTCAACAAGTAAGTAGTACTTTTTAAGTATGTTTTGTTACTTTAAATTGACATATAACTATTTAAACAACAGTTTGAATATTAGAACAATCAGCTGTTTTTATAAACTGTACATAAAACTTATAACGCTTTGTAAACTAACCTCCTGCAGGCGACGTTAGGAGATTATCGCTTTTTAAAATCTTGTTTCATCTGATCTGAATTTAAAAAAGATCATTGAGTGCCAAAATATTGTTCACCTAAATTAAGAATATGCTAAAAAAAAAACATGTTTAATAAGTGAGGAAAAACTCAGCTTTATCTTTTGATTCATGACAACGTTTAACATATTTTATGAATTTTTATATTTTATCGACATAATCTTTTATTTGAGGACGTACATATCTGGTGATATGAAGTATTAGAAAATGTGTTTAAAAAAAAGGAGATGATTGATTCGGCACAAACTTGATCAGAAAAAAATGAGAAACATAAATTATATATTTAGAGAATAATGAGCAGAAAACAGAACTGCATTATTAAATTAAAAAATATATATATCGTTACATTTTCAGCAAAAGGTTACTTCATATCACCATTAAAAATATTAGAAATGTTTTAGGTCCAAATCATTTTGAATCAACATGTTCTTTGAAATAATGTGTTTTTACTTTTTATACATCACAACATTTGAATACTTTGTTTGGCTGACTAACATCTCCTTGGTTTACGACGCACCGATTCTGGTGATATAAAATGTGTAAAAATACTCTAAAAATGACAGGACAACACAAAAGTGAGAGAGAAAAACACTGATTGATTTTGTTCTTCATCTTCAGATCAGTCATCACAAACATTATCAGAAAAAATATGAAAGATAAATGATATAATTTAAACTTTGGACAGTAGAAATCATGTTTTATAATCACTTCTTAACGGAAAAGGTTCATTTGTGTACACAAGTATAATAAAATATTTTCTTTGTGTTTAATTTCTGAATGATCATGATTCTTTAAGTTAATGATATCTGATGAAAACAAATCTGTATTCTTTATATTCTTCTTTATCAATGCCGTAATTGAAACAGTTAAAGTTCTTCTAACATTTAATTTACTTTATCACCTTCAGTTTGGAAGTACAGGTTCTTGGTATGATAGATAGATACTCTTTATTGTCAACAACGTAACTTTGTTTCCAGCAATGCTGTACAGCAGCGTTTACAAAATCTGTTCACAATCACAATCTGTGAAGAATCTGAGGGAAAAAATATATATATCTCATCTAATAACTTTCTTTTTTTGTTTTAGATCAGAGAAAATAATAGTAAAAAAACAATAAACATCAGAAAACTTCTCCAGGAATTGATTGCTTTTGTGTTTGATGAAAACTAAAAGTTAACCTCTGATTAACAGCAATACACTGTAAAAAAATGATACACACTGCACACATACAGAATCCATAGAAATTAAATGAAGTCATCACAGTAATTTTTTTAAAGAATAAAAACTGTAATTAAAACAATCCAAACAACGTAATGACTTTAATGTTATTACTCCCTTTATTAACTTTAGACATGACAGGTGAGACAGGTGATAATAATGTCTTTTTTCTTTTCTTTAAGAAACAAAGTTTTTAATGTGTTCATGAATTATGTTATAAGTTGACGCAATACAAATAAAAATGTATTGATTAATTGATGAAAAGGTTGGTGAATAGTTTTACCGTTTACAAAAAATAAATCAAATATATTACAGGGATTATTTTAATGATTCATTCAGTTTAAATATTTCTGTGTGCATACATTACTCTCAATGCTGGTTAGAAAAACATCATTCAATCTTTATAACACTTCCCTCTGAACACATTAGTTGTATATTATTGTTAACGTGTCGTCAGGTTGTATACAGACATTTTGCGTGTTGGTAGAAACTTAAAATTCATCCTGTGAATGTGGGGCCGTCGTCTGAACCGATCAGATCTGAAGTGAAACCAGTTTGTGGTCGTCACAGAAACACAAGTGCATTTTGAAAAGTGACGGAGCGGTTATAAAAAAACCTTCAGTTACTCTCAGATTGTGTTCGAGTCTGAGTCACAGCAACACGTTTGTTCAGTTACCATACAGAAATGTTGCAAATGTTTTTTGTGCAATTGAGACACTGTGCAGAAGTTTGTTTGCAATTTTTGTTGACTAAAAACCTGACTTTTTTTTGTTGTTGCCGTGGTATCATACAGGTATCATTATTACTAGAATTTACAACTTTAAATAACTCTAACTTTGTGTTCTCTATTGCAGTTTAAATTAAACAATAACAATGTAACGTATAAATAAATTCATCTTTTTTAAGCATTTTAATTGTTTTTGGAGATAAGAGAAAGTTGAGAAAACATGTTAATTTATTTTGTCCAGTTCTCACTTAGAGAGAAAAAATCCAAACACAAACTTAAGATTCTTTTAAGGGCCCCTCCCTTCACGGGGGCCTTGAGTAGTCAGCGCCCACTATGGCGCACATATGTTACTGAAGTTTTCATGCAGAAATGACGCTCACGGCTTTATGGTTAAAACATTGCTTCTATCCTTTTATGTAACACCTCTTCAGATGCTGACATTTTTGTTTTTTTGTGTTTGTCACTCAGTGTATCTCCCAGCAGAAACAAGAAACACAACTGACACAAGCTTCAATGTCACCGTGACCCCCAACCCCAGCAGTAGTGACTATAACTGCACCTGCCCATCCACCTCCCCCACCCCCAAGTCCTCCTCTGCTCACTCTCTGGGCCTCCTCTCAGTCAGATGGACGAGTGGCTGTGAAGGGGAAGCGATCCTGTCGCTCCACCCTCCCCCCTCCTCGTCCTCCTCATCCTCCCTCCTCTGTCACAGCAGTCTGACCCTCGTTAAGAGTCTGCTGAGCTCCCCGTGTGAGAGTCGGAGCGGGTGTGAGGGGCTGCCAGTCTGGAGGAGTAGCATGAAGCTGGGGGGTTATGACATCGCAGGGCAAGCAGCGAATAGGAGCTGTAAGATTCTGATGCTGAAATGTACAGGTAGGTTAATATCTCACACACATGCATACAAGATCATTTCACATTGCAAGTTTGCAACAGCACCATTATGAAGCTCCACTGTCACTCATCCTTTCTACTTTAACATTAAATCATCAGCAGTGTTTTATATTTGTGTCTCAGTGTGTTAAGTGTTCAAAGTTAAGAGAGGGGGCAGAATAAGGTCGGAGTGAGGGCCAAGGATGGGCGAGTGAGGAAAAAGTGACGATGGAGTGAAGAGAAGTAAATGCAGAGAAATGGTAGTGTGGGCAGATTGAGAGCAGAGGGAGGGCGGATTAAGGGCCAATCAAAGGCAGAGTTAGGGCAAGTTGAGGTAAGAGCGAGGTAAAGGCAGATTTAGGGTGATGTGAGAGCAGAGTCTGTATGTGAAGGCTGAGAGAGGGCAGATTAACGGCCCAGGGGGGCGGAGAAAAGGTAAATTGTGGACGGATTGAGAGCAGAGTGAAGGCAGATTAATTGCAAACTTGCACTCTAAAGGGGGCTATTTAACAACATCTGGCCCTTGTTACTCTTCTGTAATTACCACTGATGCTGGTACATGGTAAGTGGTGATGTCTTAGGAGCTACAGACTGTGTTTGTGTGGCTGTCTGCAGGTGTCGCAGATGTTCTCTGTCTCAATGGCCTTTAAAATCCCCTTTAGAAATGCAGTGTATTGGAAATTTAGCTTATTTTGACTTTGTTTCACAGAGTTTCGAGAAATGCTTCGTATCAGTAAAATCTGTTCTGTAAGTTATCATCTATCCATTATTGGTTAATTTAGGTGCACTTTAATATGTTTAATGTATACAATGACCGTCCTCATATATGTTCAAAACCACATGCAAAGTAAAAAACTGACTTCATAAACAACATAATGTATGGAGAATGGACGCCTTAACTTTCTTTTATCAAAAGAGTGAAGTCTCCTGTTATTTTAGATGTTTTTAATTGATTTAAAAAGCATCATTATAAAAATTATCTCCCAAACCCGTATGCAGCTGCCAGCAGGTTTTAGACAATTATCTACAGCACGTTGTGTAGAATAATGACCTGTTAATGTGAGAAAATCATAAGAAAATCAGTTTCTTCTGCAGGTTCATACCAATGTGTGTGTTTGTGTGTGTGTGTGTGTGTGTGTGTGTGTGTGTGTGTGTGTGTGTGTGTGTGTGTGTGTGTGTGTGTGTGTGTGTGTGTGTGTGTGCGTGTGTGTGCGTGTGTGTGTGTGTGTAGCTCAAACAGATGTACAGGGTCAGCTGAAGGCCTACAAAGTAGTGACGGCTCTGCTCTGCTGCGTGCTGCTCGTCCTCTTCCTGATCCGCTTCACCAAACCGACTGTCAGAGCTCTGCAGAGCCGACGTGAGACCACAAACACACACACACACACACACACACACACACACACACACACATCAATACTTACTGACCTGAATATCAGATCATTAAGACTCTTAAGATTAAAGATGATTAGAACAAAATACAGATAAAGTCGTTATCCTGAAGAGACAAATGAATAAATCTTAAAGAACAGCATCAGTATGTCCTTCACAGATGGGCAGGGCTCAGGAGCCGCCCCCCCACAGTCAGTCTGATTGGGGCTTTATTGCTGGTTCAGAGTCAAGTTGAAGAGCAAAACCTAAGTTATGAAAGCCAAACAGTCTGTGCCTGGCTGATTCATTTGCAGCTAGTTACCCATCGAGATTCAAAGAATGACATTCTATTAATGGTGTTAGCTGTATCTGTTATCTCATTAATCCAGATCAACTCAGAGAGTTTGTTGAACACAGTGGAAAGAGTAACTTTAAGTAGTGTAGTCGATACATGTAATCACAGCAGTGCAAACTCAACAACAATCCCGACTTCACGCACTGGCTGACTAAGGGCACAGTCGAGTTGTGGTTCTCACAGGCACAGATGGCAGCTAACGTGTTGCCAATGGTTGTAAAAAGTGGAGCTCAGAGTTATTGAACTGTCTGAACCAAGCGCACAGCAAGACAGATTATTTGTCTGATATTTACATGAAAAAATCTCCAAAAGGCTCCAACAACCCAAACACGGTCCAGAGCTGAAGTTCAGTGACTAAATTAGCTGAGGCAGACAGCTAGAGGCCACACCCCTAATTCTACATGACTCCCTGCGGGAGTAAGCCTCTAGTGGACAGTACAGGAACTGCAATTTTTTAGCAAATTGGAAAAGGTATTGGCTTACTTTTTAACACACTGTGCGTGTATAAAACAATACAACCTCATAATGAGAATATATTAATGTTCTCTGCTGTGTTTTGATGTCTCTGGTTTGATGTTCTTCAGTTTCAGACAAGAGACAGAACCGCTGGATAGGACCTACACAGAGTCACAGCGGTGTGTATCATACCCACACTAACATGTTTACACACACACACACACACGCACACACACACACACACACACACGCGCGCACGCACGCACGCACACACACACACACACACACACACTCACTGGTTTCCTAATAATGTTGTTATAAGCGTTAATCTAAGACTATATATTTATTTATATTTTAATGTTTGTCTCTTGTGTTTGTGTCTGTCAGTGTCGTACCAGCGAGGAAAGGGTGTCGTCACAGACGTCGAGATGAGAATGTCCTACCCTGGTGACTATAACATTTGATTTTTATTACGAACATGTTAAAAACAAAAACAAATAACAAACAAATAAATACTGTAATTAAAAAGATGTTTAAAACAAATAAAATATAATATAATATAATATATACATCATAGACATTCATGCATAAATGTGTTTCTGCAACTACAAGAGCTTTGACTCTCTTTGAAATTAGAACAATCATCCTCAACACATTTTAATCCACTGGAGTTTATAATAAGGATGAGGATCTTTAACTTTCTGTTCTTAGAATAGAATAGAACAGAATGGAATGCAACAGAACGGAACAGAACAGAACAGAATAGAATAGAATAGAACAGAATAGAATAGTATAGAATAGAACAGAATAGAATAGAATAGAATAGAACAGAATAGAATAGAATAGAATAGAATAGAATAGAACAGAATAGAATAGAATAGAATAGAACAGAATAGAATAGAATAGAATAGAATTGAATTGAACAGAATAGAATAGAATTGAACAGAATAGAACAAAATGGAATGGAACAGAACGGAACAGAACGGAACAGAACAGAATAGAATAGAATAGAATAGAATGGCACATAATATGCTCTTATAGAGTCAGCCTTACAAAATATAAAAGATGTAAGAGCATCAGAAAAAACCCTATTATTGCACATTTGGTTATTGTGCATTGTTATTACCTCACAGTAAGTTATTGCACATCACCTTATTTGCCATTACTGTTGTACTAGTTTTCCCATTGTTCTCATTGCACATAATGATATTGCATATTATTTAATAGCACATCTCCTATCGAACATTACTTTATGGAAAATTAAATCATAAAGCAATCAATACAAATAATTATAATATTAATATATATAATTTTTCAATTGCTCAATGTTTTACATTACTTACATTTTTCTGACCATCAATATGTGGGGAATTCGCTTCTTTTTTTCCCTTTAAATTTTTTTCATTTACGTTATTAAATTACTTATTTCATAAACCGTGTTCATTTTAAATGTATATAACACTTTGTACATTTATGAAGCATCACATGTCAGATTTTTAAATAATTGCTCGGTCAAAGTCTGTAGCTGCAGAAATATTCATGTTTTATTTGTTTAATGATGTATTTATAAACGCAGTACTTTTTTGTCTCTATTTTTTGAATCAGCTCTGGAGAGGCTGACAGTCAATGACAGCAGAGAACCATCATCCAACAGGAACAGTGGCTACAACCTCTGACCATCTTCAGCATCATCATCATCCTCTGTTTGTGTGCTTTCATACGTGATTATTTCTGGGTTGAATCTTTGTGCACACTGCCGTTGAGTCTCATACTAAGATCTATTGTAGATTTGGGGTTTTTAAAGTAGGGGTCCTGACCGTCTAAGGAGTCACTATGGGGTCACCGGGGGGTTAGTGTTAGGTTAGAGTTAGTGCGCACAAACAAGTAAATTTGATTTCCCCCTTTCTGTCTCCACTAAACATATCTAGGCTACTTAAACTACTAATATTAATATGTCAAACAGATTTGATATTCATGTGTGTTCATCTTTTGTTAAAGTAACAAAAGAGAGTGGAAAATAGTGTATCTTAACATAAATCCCAACTCTGACAATTCACATAGCCAATCATAGTTTAGGATTTTGGTGTTGCCACTTGGGTGGCAAATCAGATACAACAGGGGTCATGGTCATCCCCTGAATGTGCCACAAGGGGGGTCCCCGCCATAGGCTGATGCTATATTGGCATCCTTGGCATGGCACAGTTTGGGAACACGTGTGTTAGATCATGTGTCAGTGACAACTCATTGTTCATTTCTGCATCATACTGCTCTTACTGTACAAACAGTGATTATTTACAACCTTTTATATATTGATTGTAAACTTTATTTTGCAGGTACTTTTATAATAAAGTAGGAGAAAATGAACAGACATACATCTGTTCCATCAGACAGGTGTGTAGTAAAATGAAAAATGCACGCAAACTCCTTCGTACTGAATGACTGTCAAGAAAACATGACATTATTAAAGGATCTGAGTTTAACCTAATTTATTGTCTTTGAGGGTTTTGATTGGAAAGTGTTGATGAGGTTGAAGGAGGAGGAGGTGGTTTCTAAGTTCAGTATGTGGTTTCCTCTTCCGTCAACACTTTTCCTGTTTGTTTTATTTCTGTCGTCTACAGCACATCTTTTCCTCCTCTCCTCCTTTACTCCTCCTCTGTGTCTCCTCGTCTCAACTTCCTCTCGTTGTTCTTTCAGCCCCTCCTTCTGCATGCAGAGGATTCATTAAAATATGGATACATACTTATTCAGTGTTTTGCTAGTTTTAATCAGCAGGTCTGTTTGATTTAAATAGGAGCAGGAAGTCGTCTCCTCTGTCACCACCATCGACCTGTAGGTGGCAGCACTGCTCACAGAAACTGAACCTGAACCAGTGACCTAAAATGTGCTTTAACTGAACTGGGGATCTAGCTTTGTCCCAAAATAACTGATCACACACACACACACACACACACACAAACACACACACACTCAGGGAGTTTGCTTGATCTATATCTTTCGTTGTCAGTGTATTTTTGTCGATTCTACACGGCCACATTTGCGTTAACAACTCTAGGAGCGTGTGTGGATTTGTTGGTGTGTTTGATGTCCACTGCCCGTGTGTGTGTGTGTGTGTGTGTGTGTGTGTGTGTGTGTGTGTGTGTGTGTGTGTGTGTGTGTGTGTGTGTCCATCTGTGTATGAGTGGGTGTATTGTGCCTCATCCTTCTGTGCTCAGGTCACAGTATGAGATGATAATCTGGCCTCGTTGCAAATGTCCCGCACAGAAACAATGACAGCTGACTGCAGATTACAGAGGGGGATTATACAGAGCAGAGGAGCGGAAATATGGATGATAGAGAGACAGAGACTGTCGGATGAAGATGTTTTAATGTTAAAGAACAAAGATGAAGAAAACTGGAGAAAATTATTCAAATAAGTGTTTTATTAAAGTTCTACAATGTCTGCAGGAGAACATGGAGGTGATTATTTGACCATCGCTCCTCACCCACAGGTTGCTATCTGATCTCCACACACAGACACACATAAACACAGAACCATCAACACTGATAGAAAATAAACATCTGCAGAGTAACCGTGGAGCTGCTGTCAGAGCTGCTGCAGATAAAATAACTTTTGGAGCGAGGGTTTCTGTGGGATTATGAGTGTGAGCGGTTCTGTGTGGAGCAGCAGGAGGTCACATGAAATAAAAACCCTGAACACATAAACTCTGTTTTCATTTAGAAAATAAATCACTTTAACAGAAGCCCGTAGATAATCATACAGATTATAGTTTTCCTCAATCGTTTTGGCTCATTTTTGGAAACAGTCTTAACACTCTCTTAACTGTAAGTACAATAGTCACAAACTCTACTGCATGTCTTCAATAGGTCATGATTCACCCAAAACATTTCATTTACATTTCCAAACCTAGTTTTTGTGTCAGTGTATTGGCATCTGCCAACAAAAGGAAAAGTTGTTTTGTCATGATGTGAGCCGTTCTGGTCAAAATGTTTCAGCCTTTGATGAAAGTAAACCCATATAAAGTTTTTTAGACTAACATCTAATTCTTCAAACATTTTTGCTGACACTGACTGCTTACTCTTCTTTACAACTATCTTTCAGCTCACCGAATGCTACTTTCTGTATCATACTAAGCTTTAGTCGGAAAAAATCCATACTTTACAATACAGATGCTGTACACTTAAAGACCGGTACATCTATATGCAGTAAATCTGATTATGTTGCAATGTTTTCTAAAATGTAAAAAATTTGCCACAAAATGACACCTGTGTGTTTCTTAGTTCATTACTGGTAGCTCAGTTGACAGTTTATCAGACACAACACACATCCCATGTTATGGATATGAATACACTGTACATGCATGTCTGACACATTTTGATAACTGAATGGACCATTTTTTCTTTTGACGGCTCAAATGATGAAAGAAAGTTTAGAAGATGTGAAGAATTTGACAATTTAGTGGAGAATCAACTCATCAGCTTTGATCAGTGAACAAGGGAATTTATTTGTACTAACTTTTTAGTACACATGTATCAAAAACAATATAAACTCCTTAATAAAAGGTTTGGAAACATTATTTCGGTCAATTATTTTGCCCCTTTAATAATATTAATTGGTGTTCTATTTTAATATCGTTGGAAAGCCTGATTGGTCACCTTTACAACGAGGTATAACTTGTAACTTGTGGGTAGCGCCCTAAAAAAATGAGCCAAAATCCCCTGTAATGTTCTTCTGTTGGTATTCAGGGAGCAGATTCAGAGTTCAGAGTTCATATTCAGAGAAAAGAGACTGATTTACACACTGGAGCAAACAACACTGATCAACACTTTGACAGCGGGAAACAAATATCAGAGTACTTCTACCTGAGAGAACAGACGTCAGCTCTGAACCTGAACCATGAGACGAGGTGAGCATAAACCTGTAATGTGTGTGTGTGTGTGTGTGAGGGTCATCAGGTGAGTGCATATTGATCCAGTCTAATCCTGTCAGGGTTTAAAGCATGTGTGTGACAGGTGAAGGATCAGTGTGAACAGTCAGATCAGATAACACCATCAAAGTGAGAAAAAGTGAGAAGATGTTATTCCTCAGAGTCAGATATGATGCCAGGAGCATTATGTGTGTGTGTGTGTGTGTGTGTGTGTGTGTGTGTGTGTGTGTGTGAGGGAGAGAGCATGTGTGTGTGTGTGTGTGTGCGTGCGCGAGCGATTAAGTTTGTGTTTGTGTGTATATTGTGCACAGTTTGTGTATATAATGTGTGTAGTTTGTGTATAAAATGTGTGCAGTTTGTGTATATAATGTGTGTAGTTTGTGTATAAAATGTGTGTAGTTTGTGTATATAATGTGTGCAGTTTGTGTATAATGTGTGTAGTTTGTGTATATAATGTGTGTAGTTTGTGTATAAAATGTGTGTAGTTTGTGTATATAATGTGTGTAGTTTGTGTATAAAATGTGTGTAGTTTGTGTATATAATGTGTGCAGTTTGTGTATAATTTGTGTAGTTTGTGTATATAATGTGTGCAGTTTGTGTATATAATGTGTGCAGTTTGTGTATAATTTGTGTAGTTTGTGTATATAATGTGTGTAGTTTGTGTATAAAATGTGTGTAGTTTGTGTATATAATGTGTGCAGTTTGTGTATAATTTGTGTAGTTTGTGTATATAATGTGTGTAGTTTGTGTATAAAATGTGTGTAGTTTGTGTATATAATGTGTGTAGTTTGTGTATAAAATGTGTGTAGTTTGTGTATATAATGTGTGTAGTTTGTGTATAAAATGTGTGTAGTTTGTGTATATAATGTGTGCAGTTTGTGTATAATTTGTGTAGTTTGTGTATATAATGTGTGCAGTTTGTGTATATAATGTGTGCAGTTTGTGTATAATGTGTGTAGTTTGTGTATATAATGTGTGTAGTTTGTGTATAAAATGTGTGCAGTTTGTGTATATAATGTGTGTAGTTTGTGTATAAAATGTGTGTAGTTTGTGTATATAATGTGTGTAGTTTGTGTATATAATGTGTGTAGTTTGTGTATATAATGTGTGCAGTTTGTGTATAATTTGTGTAGTTTGTGTATATAATGTGTGCAGTTTGTGTATATAATGTGTGTAGTTTGTGTGTATAATGTGTGTAGTTTGTGTATATAATGTGTGTAGTTTGTGTATATAATGTGTGTAGTTTGTGTATATAATGTGTGTAGTTTGTGTATATAATGTGTGTAGTTTGTGTGTATAATGTGTGCAGTTTGTGTGTATAATGTGTGCAGTTTGTGTATATAATGTGTGTAGTTTGTGTATATAATGTGTGTAGTTTGTGTATATAATGTGTGTAGTTTGTGTATATAATGTGTGCAGTTTGTGTATATAATGTGTGTAGTTTGTGTATATAATGTGTGTAGTTTGTGTGTATAATGTGTGTAGTTTGTGTGTATAATGTGTGCAGTTTGTGTATATAATGTGTGTAGTTTGTGTATATAATGTGTGTAGTTTGTGTATATAATGTGTGTAGTTTGTGTATATAATGTGTGTAGTTTGTGTGTATAATGTGTGCAGTTTGTGTATATAATGTGTGCAGTTTGTGTATATAATGTGTGTAGTTTGTGTGTATAATGTGTGCAGTTTGTGTATATAATGTGTGCAGTTTGTGTATATAATGTGTGTAGTTTGTGTGTATAATGTGTGCAGTTTGTGTATATAATGTGTGTGTTGCAGGTCTGTTCTGTTGATGTTTTTCATTTTTCTCCTGCATTAAGCTCCTCTCAGTGTCAGACCCATTGTCCTCTAAGCCCCTTCTGCTGCTCTATTACCACTCTCTAACACACACACACACACACACACACACGAACGAACGCACGCACACACACATGCACGCACACACACAGACACACACACACGCACGCACACACGCACACATAGTCACACACACAGCTGTCACGGAGACAGAGGATGGGATATAGAAATATATACTGTAAATACACAGAGGTTGGAGGACTAACAGAAGAAGAAGTGAGGCATATTAAGAAGAGGAGGATAAACTATGAACACTCTCACACACTCAAATCTTCAGCTGACCTCTTTATGTCTCTGTTCTCATCATAAACACTCAGCTGCACTTTCACTATAAAAAAAGATTTCTGTTCTTATTATCAAAAAGTTTTTTTTTATAAAAAGTGATGGAGGTCTAGTCCATGTCTTTCCCTGACATGCTCTTGATCCTCAGAAACACTCCACACCTGAACATGTGACACGTGTGAAGCTGGTTCAAAGTTAGAAAAGTTTAATCATTTGAACGTTGAATGAATAAAATGTTGTACATAGATATATTTTCCAACTGTAAGTGAAACACTCTGCAGGAGTTTTACATTTTAATGTACACTAAATTATTAGGAAACAAAGATTGCATCAGTCGAGAGGAGACGTTATTGTACCAGCTGAAACTCTGACTGTACACATCCTATTAGCACAGACCTGAAGGTTAGCATCTGCCAAATGAAACTCATGACCGTGTATTCAATTTCATTACTACTCCTATTCAACCTTTATGTGGGATTAAACCTGAACTATACTTGATGTCGATTGTAATCTATTTTAGAACCACTTCCTTATAATTCACATAATAGATTAAACAAGAATAAAACAGATTACAGGTAGAAACAAAGCATTCAATAAGTGTTAAACATAAAACACCAAATCCAACACAGATACAGAAGTTAGCGTTAACGTGTAGTCCGTGCACAGCATTGTTTACAGTCCAGATTGAAACTTTATAAATGTTTGGATCAAAAGTAAAGAATGTAAATTCTCCCCTCCAGATCTGTCTGACTCCCCCAGAGGAATTCATCTGTTTCTGGTGAGTCTTAGTTTAACTGTAAATAGTAAGTCACACACAGGCTTCACTGTGGATTACTTCAGCGGTACAAATCTGTAAAAGAAATGTATGTCCTTGTGAACTACACACATTATCCAGTCTTATGTTTGCTAAAATAAAAACATCATGATGCAGATTTAAAAGTCAAAAATCAAGCTTTAAAAAAACAACTTTTAAAATGCTGGTGGATAGAGGTTGGATTGATCATTTCTGATGAGTTCAAGGAAGTCAGAAAATATGAACGCTTGTTGTTCAAGACACAGCCTCATGCAGATTTGTGGCTCAAGTGTAGCTGTTTATAGAGGTAAATAAATCATCATAAAATTACAGCTGAAGTAAGGTTTGTGTTCCTGTTTTTTATCTCAACACAAACTGTTTTTCATGCTCATACCAAAGTCTGCAAATACCTGATTGGTCAAATATACTTTGACTACAAACAAACAGAAAACAGAACACTTCACACATATACACCCAGACCCCTGAGTCTGTAAATAGTTTAGTCACCATGCGGTCGACATCACACAAGCTGACTGTCAAAGTCTAGGTATGAATGAGGAGGGGGGAGGAGCCTAAAAATATATAAGCAAAAACATTTCTGATGAAGAGGAGGGGGAGGGGCATAACAGAGAAAGAGAGAGAGAGAGGGGATTATTTACTGTTTTAAATGAACAGTGTAGTGTGAATCTGGCACAGAGAGGGAGGGAAGAGAGAGAAACGGGGAGAGAGGGGGGAGTTTGTTGAACAGCAGACCAGCAGAGAAGAGCGCAACAGAGGGACGCGAAAAAGGAACATTCATACAAGCTGATTATTTTTAGTGTGTTCTGTTTTTTTTATCATTTTATTTTTTATTTTGATGGATTTTTAAAAGCTGGAATGGAAGATGTCTCAAGGAAGACATGATGAAGATCTGGAAGTGAAATAGACACATACAGGTGAGTAAGACTGTGTGTGTGTGTGTGTGTGTGTGTGTGTGTGTGTGTGTGTGTGTGTGTGTGTGTGTGTGTGTGTGTGTGTGTGTGTGTGTGTGTGTGTGTGGTCTCACCTGTTCACAGTGACCATATGGGGACATGGACGTAACATCTGATATAATTAGCTGAATGTTCTGATGTCCACTCTTTGATCGTGTGCAGAACAAACTGTGTCTGGTTGTAACCTGCGAGATATGTCTGTTTGTGTGTGTGTGTGTGTGTGTGTGTGTGTGTGTGTGTGTTTTGTGGTATGTGTAGAAAAATAAACCTGTGTTTCAGTATTATGTTAACTGAGTCTTCACTTCTAAATTTGGCTGCCATTGGTATCATCTGGGTTTGGTGTATAAATGGTAATATGTCTCTTTCAAAGGGCGAAGATTATTATTGGACAAATATCTGGTCCGAGAAAAGAGGGAGGGAGGAAAAGAGGTGAACAATCAAACAGACAAGCTCAGCAATGACAAGTTCTATAACCAAAATTGTGCTAAAATTAATGAAAACCAACACAACTATTGAAATAATAGAACAAATACTGATACTAATTGTTGTAGCAGTTGAAGTCAGGTGGGTCCACAGCAGCACGCTGTCCAAACCAAAGAAGAGGAAGAGACAGGAGATCAGTGTGCAAGGTTCCCCGGCAGTATAAGCCTATGGCAACATAACTAGGAGTTGGTCGATACCTGAGCCAGCCCTAACTATAAGCTTTATCAAAAATGAAAGTTGTAAGCCTATACTCTACTAGCCTGCCTCCTGGACCCTGACTGGTGGATAATACCAAAGGCTAAAGGCCCTACCTCCCATAGTACATTAGAGACTGTAGGTACCACGAGCAGGCCTGCATTCTAGGATCTAATATTCTATGGGGGTAATAGGCTCTATGAGCTCTTTAAGATAAGATGGTCCCTGACCAGCAAGAGCTTTGTAAGTGAGAAGAAGGATTTTAAAATATATTATAGATGTTATAGGGAGCCAGTGCAAAGAAGCTAATACAGGAGTCATTTAGTCTCTTTTCCTAATTCTCAGTATACACAAGCTACAGTATTTTGGACTGGCTGAAAAGTCTTAAGAGACCTACTAGGGCAGCCTGATAAAAGAGAATTATAATAATCCAACCTAGAGGTAATAGATGTATGGACTAGTTTTTCTGCATCGTTTTCAAATCTCGCCAGAAGAACACCAGCAGGCATCCTTACCTCAGCAAGAGACTGGGAACTGTTGGTAGACGTTGAATGGCAGCTTAAGTTATATTGCAGCCACCAACCTGCAACCAGACGTAGTCCTTGTGTCCAAGTCCACCAAGCAAGCTGTGCTGCTGGAGATAACAGTCCCATGGGAGAATCAGCTTCACAAGTATGTTGGACTGTTCGGGGACTGGTGGCAAGTTGGATGGAGAATGAGATGTCTGCCAGCGGAGGTTGATGCCAGGGATTTGCAGCCCACTCTGGCCCGAGCCTACACCAGTTTGGGAAGAGGAGAGCCATCTGCAGAGGAGAGCCAGGGTCTGATCACCCCTGGCTGGGTCAACTGGAGGAAGTTGTATGATGTTGTAGACCCAGATATTTAATAACTCCAGGAACATCACTGAAGAAGTATCTAGAAGCATATGTAGATGTGTTCACAGCTAACAGGATATGTCTGAATTTAGAGATGTAAAGGCTGTCCTGAAATGTGTTTTAATAGAGCTCACAGATTCCTAACAGTGGTGCTGGGCGCCAGGCTGATGCCATTTAGGATAGTTATATCATTAGAAAATGTCTCTCTGAGGTGTTTGGGGCCAGGCACAATAACTTCAGTCTTGCTGAGTTAAGTAGCAAAATAATTCTGGTCATCCAGTTCCTAATGTCCATGCCTCTACTTCTAGCCCAGCTTCACTGATACATATAATCAAGAATCATCTGCATAGCAACAAACAGTATGGAGTGTTTCCTCATAGTTACACAATAGGAAGAAAAAATGGTTAAAAGGTTCATCCCTAATCTTTGATCTGCTTGTGCTGGACTTTTTGTCCATATCAGCAAATCCAGCTGATCCATACAATGGTTGAAATAAGTTGAACCTGCACTGAATAGTTCACCTATCTGTGGCTCAGCCAATTATATACTCAGTGTCAATGCTTGCCAAATATAGACCCAAAAGTCTTAATAGGCTCCATAGTGGACCCATGATGCATAAATGTTGTCCATTCTCTAAATTATATGCTTTTTTCAAATGTATGTCTATTGTACTTGGTCACCAACACACATAAAAACCTTGTTTAAGATCTGTTAACAGTTGAAGATCACCATATGTTGACCCCACATGGATGTTTGGCTTGAAAGAAAGAATTGTCAGAAAAACCAACTGGGCCTCTGATCAAGGGACAGAAGAACAAAGCAGTCAGTTCAGATATTTTAGAGGGACATTCCTTCATTGTCCACACATATAAATTGTATTTAAATCAATAGAGAGGCTTTATTCAGTTAAACTAAATCCGAAAGTATGGGGGGAGGGGGTGGGGGTGGATAAAAGAAATCCGAATAACAGTGAAACATTTCCTGCATACTACCGGTAATTGTCTGTTTGTCAACAGGTGTGCAGTGAGGTCAGAGGTCAGTCGGCCTGGTTGCACTGCTGCAGAAGAGGAGTTAGCATGCTGCTGCTGTTCTGGATTCTCATAGAAGGTAAATCTACTTTGGAAATAAGAGATGTCACAAAAATCTGTTCATTGACAATGAGGGCCTGATTCAAGAAGACTTGATTGTGGCTGCTAATAGCTAAAAATAAATTTCATCATGTGCTCCCTCTATCTGCTTTGTCTCAAGGTTTATTTCACAAACTATATAGCTCTTATGATATTCAGGTACAAACACATCCCAACACGTTCAACAGTTTGTTCTAGTTTTGTGTCTGAATGTGAAGAAAAGCTATCTGCACCTTCTCTCCTCACGGGGGAGCAGAGGCAGAATCGTTTTCCTGATAACTGGGAAGTTTTCTCATGACATATCCTATAAATACTGTGGCGCAGTTACTGCCAACTCTCAGCAGATGCTTATTTTTTTTACTCTTACTCTGCGTGGCTAGTAGAGCAGCTGTTTGTGAAATAGACGCTTTGGCACTGACGATAATTTGCATAGAAAGGGGACAATTTTTCCCAAAATGTCTGCATAATGGATCATTAAAATACACCCAAACTGCAACAACTGACAGAGACACTGTTTGCTCTGCAGCGCACTTTGTGTGTTTTGAGAATCAGAACGTGTCTTTTTACCTCATTGCACTGGCTAAGCGGGCGCAAAAGCAGGTCTGTGAATCAGCCCCTCAGTGATGTCCTCTTGTTTTTGTCTTCTGTTACTACCTACTATCACTAGGTCTCCCCGTTCTGCTCTGGGGCATTCTGTTTGAAGGCGAAATATCACAGAGTTGTATATATTGTGCTTTGAGATGGCAGTCTGAATGAGGCTTCTAACACTCTGGTTCAACCTCCCTCCCCTCAGTCCCGCCCTCCCTCCTGCAACCTCCTCTCCCTCTCTCCCTGCCCGTCCACATGTCGGTCGTCCCTTCTCCCTGGCAGTTCCTCCCTCTCTCCCAGGTGGAGCTGGGCCCTCTTTTCTCCAACTCAAGCCCCTTCTCCTCCTCCCAGAGCCTCTTCATGCTGCCACCGCCGGGACGGGCCCCCAGACCGGGCCTCCAGGCTTCGTTTGGCCCTTACTCCGTCACACAGGTAAGAGGACAGGTGAGGGGTGTGGGACGGTTACTGAAGATGGCACTGAATGCTAACTAGCTTTTGTTTCTCCCTCATCAGCTCATATCAGAGCCTGTTCTCTCCTCCAGCCTGTCTGCCTCCCTCCTCTCTGAGCATGTGCAGAGGGAGATGGGTGAGAGGGGGCAGGAGGTGTTCAGGGTGAGAGCGCTTTTTCACAAACGAGGAGACAGCGGCACTAGAGGTACCTGCGTCACCCTGCATGCCTTCAAGGAGACAGAGGAGCACAAAGCGTCTTGTATGACTCAGGTGAGGATTCTCTCTCAGCTTCACGTTTCTTCTTTTCTTCTCTCTCCTTTTATCTGTCACTCCATCCTTTTCTCTTCCAGCATCCTCTGGGGCTATGCGTGGTCACTCTGACTCTGCCTGGCGACTGGTTCAAAGACCAGCACACCAAACCGTCACAAGAGGATTTGGTGAAGTGGCACAGTAACGTCTACCCTCGCCACCGGGTGCACAAGAGAGAACACCGCCGACATGGGCATCACCACAGCAACAGTGTCAACCATCACCATACAACGTCTCCTTATCTGAGGTGAGACCTTAAAGGAAAATCATTGTTACCCCTTTGTAGAGTTTTAATGATAACAGAATTAAACTTTTATATGATTCTAGGAAAAATCAAACAATATCGATACCTGTTCGATACCATGGCAACATAAATGGAAGTCCTAAACACCCAATATTGGGTAATTTATTGCTTTGAATTATTACATATTGCACGCAAACTCCTGCATACTGTCTAAATTGTACAAAAACATTTGCAACGTTTCAGTACAGAAATGCTTCCAATGTTTTTGTACAGTTTTGAGGGTACTCTCTTTCTCTTGCAGCAGCTTTTAATTCAGGCTCACTCTGCAGGTACAGGTGTTTGTTGTTTGCTGTGTGACAGAAAAATCTTTTCATCTGTATTCAGGGACCATCCAGATGATTATGGAAACACACAGGCAGATGCTCCCCTGCACCTCAGACATAACCGGGGCCCCATTAGAGACCAGCTTCAGCTTTTCTACTCGTCCGTGGACACAGAGACTGACTTTGAGCTGACAGCAGCAGGGTGAGATACAGAGAGCATGGAAACATGAACATACACTTTGAGTTTTCACAAATCAAATCCGTCTGTGTCGTTGTAACCTCCCTCTGTCTGACCGTCAAGGTGTGTGGAGGAGCTAGCAGCTCAGTCTCAGAGGAAACTCGTCCACATACGAGCGGTGACACTGAAGGAGGAGAAGGAGAGAGAGAAGAGCAGGACCAAAGAAGAAGAAACCTGTGTGAACGGGCAGGAAGAGGAGGAGCTTAGCTTGGACTCCCATGTTGTGATTCGCTATCACAGAGGCCCTGTCCTGATTGGTCAGCCTATCAGAGTGTCTGTGAGCCTGAGAGGAAACTTCAGTGCTGAGTTTGTGGTCATAAGGTAAAAAAGAGAACATCTCCTGTTTGTCACATAGTATTTTTCATATACGTTTTACACTAAAGGTCTGATTCTCCAAAAGAAGGCAGTTTATCCACCAGCTCAGCTGTGAAAGTGTGATAAAAAAGATACCGTCTGATTCACAAAACACACACAAAAAATAAAGTGTAAAAAGTTTCCCCTCCCCTCCGAGTTCATCAGCTTTATGTGGACAGAACTGAGCAGAACTGAGCTCCGTCAGCATGAGAGTGCAGATCCGAGCAAAATAAAGGTGCAGATAGCTTCTCTCAGATAGCTTCTCTCAGATAGCTTCTCTCAGATAGCTTCTCTCCACATTCAGATGCAAAACAAGAGCAAACTGCACGATGGAGCAGGACGACTTTTTCAACATGTTTGTGTTTGGATATCATTAGAGCGATTTGCTTTGTGTATTAGACAAAGAGCTGAGGGAGGTAATAACGCAGCTATCACAGGCCACAGTCAATTTTTTGTTAATCAGGCCCTGAGATCTGTGAGTGTGTGTGTGTGTGTGTGTGTTCAGGCTGAAGGTGAAGAAGGGTCTGGTGTCCATGGTAGCCCAGAGAACGGTGACATCTGATCTGTGGACGGTGACTCTAGAGAGGAGTCAGGGCTCCGCACACGACGTGGTGTCCATCCTCTGTCACAAACAAAGCGCCATTAAGCACACACAAAGGTAGGTCCACTTTGTTCAGTGTGTCAACACAATCTGTTACTCAGGCAGATGAGGCGAGTTCATTCATGAAGAGACATCAAAAGTTAAAGTTTAGGACTACTCTCAGAGACTGTAGGTGAGATGTTCTCTCCAAGTCCTCGATTATTGTTTTCTTTAAACTATTATTACTATATGCAACACCATGAAGACTTTAATATCAAGCTACTATCAAAGATGAATTTACAAAGTGACAGTTTTTTTTACTAATAAAAACTGTCTTAAAAAGTATAACAACGTTTTCTTTGTGTGGGTGATTTTGAAATAACGAGGGAGAAAAGTTCCTTAAAAAGTGGCGCTGCTAGCTCCGTTAGCATTGCTACTGATCCCAAGTTGCTTTGGGGGATGGTAGCATCATTAAAGGGGGCAAAATTTTGATTGACATATTTGAGCTGCTACGTCCCCATAGTCAGAGAAGATGCTTAAAAGGTGGTGCTGCTAGAGAAATACACATTTTTAATAATTCAAGTCAGGTTTCCAGGGGCTTTAAATGCGCCTTAAACTGTGCTGCACATTAGTCTCATTGCAAAAAAAAAACGTTTTTTTATTGTCATTTTAAAAGTTAAATGATTCCATCGTGTAGGGCAGTGACTCATTAATGGACTGGTATTTTGTACACACCGTTTCACTTTTGTTTTATAACGTTTTAATTTAATCATTAAACTGGTCTCATTTTGTGATGTGATTTCTGAAACACATGTCTCCCTGCAGTCCCTCTGTCCTCCAGCAGGTGGTGTGTCTGTCTCTGGATGGCCTCAGGCACAGCTTCGGTGTTGCTATGTTGGTTTCTGCTAACTGGTTTGTGGAATACTCAGGTCGTAATAACCCTGTGTCACCACACGGGGCAGCAGTGAGCGTCTTCTCATTCACTGATCGACACATCTACGGCATCGCTCCCATTACGGAGGTGCTGCTGTCATCCACACGTTGATTATATTCACTCTTTAATTATTTCTTTATATCTTGAAAAAAATTAAAAAGTGACCTTAATTTTTTTGATTGTCTGTATGAACAGGCCAACACAATCATCAACACCGCCATACTCACCAACCAGCCAGTGTCACTTCCTGTCATCGTGCTCGCCATAAGTCATGAAGGAAAGGTGTCGGATGTCACTTCTGCCGTCACCTGCCGCTCCACCAATGAGAACACCATCAAGGTGCAGCAAAAAGCATCAACAATTGATGACTGTGTTCAAGAGATTCTTTAAAAATGAAGAAGAAACATACATTTAGGTCTGTTAATCTCATTAACATGTCATTGCTGTCCCCTCGTCCTCTCCTTAGGTGTCCAGCGATTGTTCCACCCTCTTTGTGGACGGCAGCGAATCAGGGCTGGGTAACACCTGCGCAGCTGTGGAGTTTAAACTGGGCACGCTCAGTGGCTCCGTGTGTCTAGAGGTATGGGCTCCTTCAGTGCCCCTGCGATTGTCCCTCGCAGACCCCATTCTAAACGCCATCGATGGCTGGAACCACTTCACGGAGAGCGGGTGAGAAACAGCCCCAGCATGCATCACTCCGGAGACCTGACTGTCACCACCACTTTGACCAAATTTTGGTTTTTAAATAAACACAATGAAAGGCAAAAATAAGCAACAGAATCTCATCCTTTTTGTTGTTGTAACTTTTCACCAAAAAGGGTCTTAAAATAACGGATTCACAGAACAGCCACCATTGTTGCTATGCTAATGCAAGCTATCAGTGTTTTCTTACAGACTGTGTGGCTGTTGTTCTGTGATGAGAGCTCTCATTTAATCCTCTTGTCATGAAAGTGGTGCTTTTTCCTGTCTTAGAGTTTAAAGGATGCAGATATATGAAGCTTAGCTGTGTGTAAATACAGATGGTAATCCAGCAGCAGTCTGAATACAGTAACATGCAAACAGGCATATATGACTGACATTTTGAGCAGTCATCATCAGTCAGAAAGGGCTCCTAAAGGAGAGCATGGAGATCTGTTACGGCAGGGTGCAGGATCATCAGCAGTTTTTATTCAGCAATACTAACACAAGGAAGTTTACTTTGTAACTTCTTAAAAAAAAAATTTTTCAGCAGATGTTTTTGTCTTTAGGGCCCAAAAATGCTAACATCTATGTTTACTATTTTATCTTCCTTTGTTTGTGCATTTAAGCAATTTATAGTTCATTACTGTCGAGTGTACACGATAGTACTAATAATGCTGAGCTTTATTCAGAGAGCAATATAAAAGGTCCAAGTTACTTTTTGCTGCAGAGAGGCAGAAAAACGCAACAGATAAAACATTTGAATTTGTCAGCTGATGGTGTAAATCCTACTTAAAGTTCTGTGAGGACACATTCCATAAAGAGCTGGTGTAGACTGTTCTCTTATATTACTACTAACAGAGACTTAGCAGTAATCCAGCACGAGGCAGAGAAACCTCTTTAACAGGCAGGAACGCTCGCGGAGAACCAGACTGAATGTAGAACAGACATCTGCTGACACTGGAAAACGGCCTGTATAAAACATGGACGCTGTCTCAGTGAAGTCATCATTTTTTTCTGAAGAGGAGTTATGAAATCTCAACGATGGCGGTCTACATGTTGGAAATGCTGCCTCTGACTAACTTTAGATCAATCTAGAAATGGACAAAAAGGTAGAGCCGAGGCTTAAACCTCCTGACAAACAGCTACAACTCACCCACCTATCAGTCCGATCAGCCACGTCATTTATATCTAATTATAACTGAATTTCTTAAGATATATTAAGTTGTATAAAATTCAGTCTGTACAGTTGTGGTGAAGAGATAAATGTGCTATAGAGACCAAAACTGTTTTTGTACCAGGCTGTAAACATTTTTATTTCCGCTGTAAAGTTAGACATTTTAACATGGGGCTCTATGGGGATTGACTCACCATGAGACCACCTCTAGTGGACACTAGAGGAACTGCAGCTTCTGGTTCTTCTGCATTGGCTTTAATGTTCAATTTTCAGCACCTGAGGCTGTTGCTTGGACTGGACAGGCTTTATGGGCTGTGTGATGTTAGGATGAAGGTTCAGAGCAATTGAACGTCTTGTTAACTGAAAAATGTTAACTGAGCTGCTGCAGGTCAGGAGGTCAGGAGGTCAACAGGAAACCATGACGACCTGTAGGTGAAATACTCTGTATTAATCACACTCACAGTGAACTATGTTAATATCTCACCTCATGTGTCACCTGTCCGTCAGGTGTGTGCCCGTCTATCAGCGCTCCTCCATCCATGTCCTGACCCAGTTCACAGCTCAGGACTTGGAGGCCGGGAACACACATCTCCTGGGCTCGTCTGATTGGTTCGTGGATGTCACCGAGCTGGTCCGTGATTGGCTGAGAGTAGAAGATCCCAGTGTGGCTTCCCTCAGCTCCCAGAACAATCTGATTGGTTTACGACCCGGGAAGACGTCAATCTATGTAAGCGACGGTGACATCATCTCAGTATGACATCATCAGTTCCTATCCTTCATCATCCTCATCGTCTCTCTCCTAGGTCGTCTCTGAGCAGTGGGACGGCGTTCTTGGCAGGTGTGATGTCACTGTGATCTCTGACCCCGTTACCCCTGGTGACCTTTCCGTGCAGGTGGTCAGCGGCCTTGGCATGTCAGTCACGTCCAGCCCTGCGCACCCCTCTGTCGTCACGACGACAGTGACAGCATACAACATCCTGTACAACCATCACCAGGTGAGAGAGAGGAGGACTCTGATCTGAAAACTAATTATTAATTAATATCAGGAACAATACATTATAATCAAGCATCTATCAAAACATACTCAGAGCTCTGTGACACCCAAACTTAACAAAACTTAAAGTTAAGTTCAAACTCTGACTTTAAAATACTGTTGAAAGTTTGGGTTAAAACATGGAGGGTTTCTAGGCGGCTTATGAATCCTGGAGTTTCATAACTGGACTTTATCTCTATGGTTCACTGTAATCTCTACACAAAATAACCTACAATAATCCTGACTCTATTTATGGGCCAACACAAAAAAAATGTATGTATTTGTATTGTATGTATACAAATGTATGACAATCAGTGAATGAGCTCCCAGTCCAGGTGTGCTTCTCACAGACGCAAATACAGCTGCTAATTGTTTCTAATGTGTAAATAAAATACTGTCATCATGTGACTGGTTGTAAAAAAGTGGAGCTCAGACTTGTTGGACACAGACAATTAGCAAGCTCCAACCTGTCACTCAACGAGGCCACGACCCTAATTCTACATCACTTCGAACCTCAATATAATGTAAACAGGTGAGTTGACTCACTGCACGGGACAGCCTCTAGTGGACACTAGAGGAACAGCAGTTTTGTTTTTGTTTTTTTTTAACACCTGCGTTTTCACTTGGGTTAAACTAGTAGTTCAATATATTGTTTGATTGAAATATTTTGTGACACATTTGTTCTGGATAAAACATAATTAAAAAAATCCATGCACAGTGTAAACAGATTTTAATATGATTTTTAGTTTACCTTTAAGTATCACACTAAAGTTAACCCAAAGTTACAAGCCACTAAATGAAAGAAAATGGTTACTTCACAAACATTATAGAAACAGCTTTATAAAAATGTAGGATTATGAAACTAAACGACTAAACAAAATCTAGAACACATCCCGTCAGGAGGCATTGTAATGCGGTAGTGTTTGATACAGTTCCTTAAATTAAGTTAAGATTTAACGAAGGAAGATAAGAATTTATGACAGGCTTATTTTTGATCATCTCTTTGTTAATTCACAGTAACAATGTGAAACAGTTAAGAAGATTAATACTGTATGGTCATCTTATAATCTTTCCATCATCCTGATATTTTCCTCCAGGAGGCGTCGATCAGCGTCTGGCTGCAGTTCAGCGATGACTCTGCCTCCCTGCTCTCCTCCTTCAGTGACCTCCCCCTCTCCCTGCTCCTCTCCTCATTGGCTGAGTCCGTGGTCATCGTGACGCCCGGCCCCAGCCAGCACATCTATGCCCAGGGGGACGGGGGCGGGCCTTTACTGAGAGCAGAGCTTCTGGTTTCCACCTGCAGTGACCTGTCAATCACCTCCAACTCCATCAGTGAAGCTGACTGGACAGACAGCAGAGCGCGCCGGCTGGCCCGAGGGTCAGGGTGGATCCGGGTCAACCTGGACCTGGACTTCCTGCAGCCAGAGGAGGACAAAGATGTGAACGGGGAAGAGTTTGAGTTTGACATTTCAGACACGCTGGTCGAGTCTGACATTGACGTCTATGCTGCAAACTCAGAGGAGGAGGAAGGAGGGAACGTCAGCAGCGACTATGACAGACTGAGTGGGAAAGTGATTGACAGAAACTGGAACAAAGTCGGGAACGGAGGGATGCTTAGTCAAAACAATCTGGAACGAGCCGTGCTGATGCCCAGCCAGGAGGAGGGCACCGTTTACTTCTCCCCCAGCAAGGAGAGGGGCGGAGGTGGGAGGGGGGAGGAGGCGCAGGGAGCTCAGGAGCTGGAGGTGGGTGTGGGCGCAGTCCTCTCTTTGATCTGTCTCTCTGCCGTCCTCTTCCTCGCTAACTGTCTGCCCTGCGCCCTGAGAGACGGCAAGAGGACAAAGATGAAGGGGGAGAGTGGAGGAGAGGAGCAGGAGCAGGAGCAGGAGCAGGAGAGTAGGAAGACAGAGGAGGAGGAAGGGGACACAGAGGAGAGGAAAGAGCAGGAAGGTGAGGTGAAGGTGGAGCAGCAGCAGGTGGGGGACAGCATTGAGGAGGTCACAGAGGTGGAGATCATCTGCTGATGAGCAAAAAAAAGACCAACTTCCAAACAAACAGGAAGCAGAGACTCACTTACACTCACTGTTTATACACAACAGTCAGAAAACACCCACACACGGACAATCACCTTTTCTTCATCTGTCTGTTCGGTTACAGCGTCTCTGCTGTGCAGGGTGGTCATCAGGGCTGCACCGGGACATAAAAAGAGCTCTGGAGTCATCGGCTCAGACGGACCTCTCACAATCACACAAACACAATGCAGCAGCACACTCCTTGATGCCATGAATACACTCCTGTACAAATCCCCTGAAACACCACTCAGCTGAGACACAAGTACGAACATGAACTATGAAGACCTGACTGGTAGATAATTCCAAAGGAGAAGGGCCTGATAACCTCCCATAGTACATTTAGAAACTGTAGGTAACAGAAACAGGCATTACATAGAGGGGTAATATGGTACTATGCCCTCTAAGTGTGTTTTGGTCCTCGTGTTATCAAAGCAATGATAAGCATGAACTTCTGTTTCTTAATTGAAACGTAATGCAGTTTGTTTTAGACAGATTGCATTTAGCCTCTGTGATGTGTGAACTGTCTGACAACTATGTGATTCTTTGTAAAAAAAATCTTCACTGTCCTAACGAGGAAAAAAATTCAACATGCCATACAATGTTTATATGTTATATTCCAATGTGTTATTAGAAAACATGTTAAACACAAAACCTGCTTGTTTTCTTTTCAGAATATGCCGTCATTATGTCAGTTGTCTTTCTCTTGTGTCATATGTATAAATAAATTGTGCAGAATGAAGCGCTACTTTCAAAAGGTCATGATGGTATTTGGTTTAAATGTTAAGTTTGATAGGGCCTTGAAATAACAACATTTTGGTGATAAAAACGTCTAAAATAACCCCAAATCCGACATTTTTGATGCACATAATTCATTTCGAAATGTAATGATAGCTGAATTTGTGTTCATGTAATCTACAAGGTGTTTGCCATTATCAATACTTTAACAGTCTAACTACGCCCTCTAGTGGCGCAAAGGAGAAACAAAAAGTGACATGGAGAGCCAACAACAAGAACGCTACTTTACAAAAACAGTATTGGAGTCGAGTCTCGCGGGTTAATACAAGTTTTAGCCGACTTTTACCAACCAAAATGTTCCTTCAAACTGCGGCAAGGTACCTGAACACACGGAGAAAACCAACATACAATTCCTAACCGGAGACAGCCGACAGAGAGACTCGATCCCTCCGTCTAGTTACCGCGTCACGACAGAAAAAGGCTAAATTGAGTTAGGATATGCAAGTGGAAAGTTGATGTTTTCGTATAGAAAAGTGTTATATGTATGGTGTTTAACTCGCATCTATAGGAAAACAATATTGATTTTGGATAATGACCATTGTTTTACTTCAAATAGAAACAGTGGTTTGATGGCATTCATACAGCAGAGTGGCGCAGCGGAAGCGTGCTGGGCCCATAACCCAGAGGTCGATGGATCGAAACCATCCTCTGCTATGTGTTTTCTCTTCTCTCTCCATGAGTGTTACATTATGTCACCATTACATTATGTCAGACCGATTAACACTAATATCGGTTATTATATTTTAGATGCCAACAATAGTGTAGTCCTTACTTACAGTCAAACTGTATTTTTACTAGTAAGGTTTAAAGACATTCAAATTGACAGTCTTAGTTAAACAACAGCCACTCTAGGTTTGGGGTTTTCTTGGGAAGACTTTTATGCAGATCCAGAATAATCATCGTGGGTAGGAACAATGGCGTTGATATCCAAAAAACATATTTCAAAGAAGAATTTAATTAGTCTACAGTTTCTTAATAGATATGTACCGCTGTAAAGTAAAGACCTCGTAACTCGTAGCCTGTATTTTCGACAGCTCAACCTCGGAATCGACCGGTTAACCCATCCATTTCTAACCAATAAAATCAGATATCCTCTCCGTGTCTCCGCCTCTTTTCCTTAATATTTACGGTCTATATCAGGGGTGTCCAACGTGCGGCCCGAGGGCCATTTGCGGCCCTTGAGGGGATTTTCTGTGGCCCGTGACTTCAAATGAAGAATCAGAAGATTTTGGCCCCAGGCCTCGATTAAGATTGGCACATTTTCTTATTTTTCTTTTTCATGTTAACAAGGGCTGAACAATATTCCTAAAATAGAAAATGTTCAGTAACATGTATGTTGTTGTTTTTAAATCTACAGCTTTTACTATTTTCCACATTTTTTTGTAAACTATGAAAAAAAAACATATGCACAGTTTTTGTAAACAAGCGGACTGTTGTTTAACCATTTAATGACCTGAGCCAAATGCAGAAAGCTTTTCCAAAAAAATGAACCACGTTACAGGCTTGATTCTGAGAAAAAAACGAAGAAATCAAAATACCTAGATTTCCCCATATTAAAGGGTTTCTTTAGCGAGCCTTTTGATTCTGATCTACAAAGCCTTACTATTTTTTCAATTATATTTTAAAAAACAAAACCTGTGGCCCGCAAGCGATTCTAACACGACAATTTTGGCCCGCAAAAGGTTTGGACACCACTGGTCTATATGCTCGATTCCCGTCGATGAGGGAATTGTGTAATTGTGTAAAATAAGGCCTATCAAATTGTGCTACCCACTGAGATGTGCGACCATGTGGCTCTTTACATAACCACAGGGAGCAATATTTGACAGGGGTTTATTCGTCAATATGCTTTCTCTCAAATCTTAAGTAAATGTTTTACTATATAGTATCAAAGCATTCTTCCCATTTCCTTACAGCGGAAAATGCAGCAAGTTTTAAAGTGATTTAGCGCGGGAGATTTCCATCGAGAACGAGATATACAAGAACTTGCTCCCCATGGCCTACTCTGACAATGTATATAGAGTGGGTATAATTAATATAATGTTCTCAGCTTGCGACCCCCAAATAAAGGTGCCTCAGTGTCGGGACCCCCAGTGTCCCAGGCATATATTGTAGCGAACATCAGGCTATAGAAACAGAATACAAGAATACATTTCCATGTATAGAGTTAAGTGGACACACAAAACTAAATAGATCGAGAGGTGTGTGTGTGTGTGTGTGTGTGTGTGTGTGTGTGTGTGTGTGTGTGTGTGTAAAGAGTCCACCCGGGGAGGTCACAACCCCCACTTTGGGAACCACTGTACTTGATGAAGACATCATCATGTTAGTTTAACTCTGTGTTTTCACTTATTCATATGATAGAAGAAAACCATAACACTGTAAGTTAACTCAAAGCAATGAGAGCTGAAATGTTTATTTTGTGTTTTTTAAAAATGTTTATTTTGCACACAGTACAAAATCATTCATGATGTGTTCAGAGTATAAAACAGAGCTGTCAATCAAAGCTGACGGAGCACAAACCCTCTTCCTGCTGGGGTCTGTTGTGCTGGGATGTAGCATAAAAGTCGCTCTCATTGGTCTTGATTTCAATTAATTTAGACATCAAAACACAATTGAAAAACCTCAACGCTTCACAATGACCATCATCAGTATTAGGGTGAGAAAAAAATAGTATTTTCATTCCCATAAAGCAACATTTGTGTCCTTGTGTTTCTCTGCAGACTCCTGGATGTGTAAACATGTGCAGAGAGATTATTATATTTCCTGTTTGCAGCATGGAGATTAACAGAATGCAGCACAATGTAAAGAACAAGTCAGGGGAAGACCAGACCAGTTTTTAGTCCTTCAAGTGAAGCATTATTGTTTAATGACACTGTTGAGACATATGGAAGTATCAGCCTGTTTTAATGAAGAATGAAAACAAGTGTGCAGAGTGAACACCATGTCTGACTCTGATGTGTTACTCAGCTCAGTCTCAGAATTCAGTCTCTCAAATCTGGTTTATATATCTATAAACACTGACTGTCAGCTGGACGTTAAAACACCAGCCTGCTACTTTCTTAGGTATCAATACCACTTGTTAAAACAAAATACAATCTGTGTTATTACAATGATGGATAGTATCAAAAGGAACTGAAGCTTTTAGAAAGAAACTACAGATCTTCAGTCAGAGTTTTGTCTAAAAGAGCGAGACTGTCTTAATTGTACAAAAAAACTAAAAATAACTTTTCCTTACGCAAAGGTTAACAATGTTTTTGTGTAATTCAGACAGTGTGCAGGAGTTTGCTGCAATTTTTTAAAATGTAAAACAATAGATGACACACAATTGGGTGTCAAGGACTTATATGATTGTTGCTGTGGTATCAAACCAGTATAGACATAGTTTCATTTTTACTAGAATCATATTAAAGTTTTATGTTCTGGGCATGTGACAACCCTTATTTTTTTTTCCTTTTCACATCATATCAATGTCGGTTTTAATGAATCATTTGAGTTGAATGAAGGATTTCAATCAGCTGCTGAGCTGAGTTTACTGACAGTTTGTAATATAGGCCCTGAAGCCACATAGGCTTAAACCACAGCAGCTCGTCTTTTAACCAGAAATAGCGAGATCGCAAGGTTACACCAATTCTATCCTCTGTGCATAGGCTCCCCATCACGTTTCTTGTCCATTTCAAAATCCTGGTGCCGTCTTTGAGGTCTTTCACCTCAGTACATTGCTGAGCTCCTCCTCCTGCAGGAGTGTGACTGCAATTTTTGTTGATTAAAAAGAATAACTTACCCAATATTGGGTGTCTAGGACTTGCCTAAATAAAACAGTGTTAGCATTAATAATAATCAGCTCAGCTCTGCCCCCCTACAGTCGGGGGGCCACAGCCCGTAGCAGACTGTTGGTGAGTCCTCAGGTTGCAGATCCAGGCGAACCTCCTACCACAGCGCTCGCAGCTGAAAGGTTTCTCACCAGTGTGCACCCTCTGGTGTTTCTTCAGGTTCCCCGCCTCAGAGAAACGTTTCCCGCAGGTGTCGCAGTTGAAAGGTTTCTCCCCGGTGTGGACTCTCTCATGGGCCTCCAGGTTGGACTGACCCGAGAACGCTTTCCCGCACGCTCGACACACGTAGCTCTTCCTGCGCTGCTCGCCGAGCCCTATGCAGGCAGCCAGGCTTTTATTGTGGCAGGACAGGAGGCTGGCTCGAGGCTGAGCAGAGATGTTGATGCTGACGGACGCCGCTGTGGATCCTCGAACAGTTGGAGCGGCTGAGGAGCTGCAGGTGGAGCTGACACTGGGAGTGTTACTGGGAGCTGTGGTTCGTGCAGACATCCTGCTGCTGATCTGATGACGCTGAGCTTTCCTCATTAGGGCGGAGCTTCTGTTCCATGGAGGCTGAGGGGGCGGAGCTTGCATCCTCAGGGGGGCAGACACTGATGGGCCAGCTGGCAGAGAAAGAATATCACGTCAGAAAGGCATTAATAAAGCTGTTATTCTATGGTGTTAGATTTAGATCAAATATGAACTACTATGTTTACACGATGATTGAGTTTGTTTTTATTGTTTGTATTTATTGACTCTACGGTCGAGGCAGTTGAATTTTTATAGCAATTTGAGTCCAAGACAAATTTACGGGGTGGGGGGGGGGGCAACAAAGTGTATCGTGTCTTACAACTCGCAACTTAGAGGTATGTGTGCACAGAGTAACACAACAAAAAGGTATTTTCACGCAACTGCGAGCGCATAAAGCATCTCCTGTGCGTGTTTTTCCTTTTGGTTATGGTTTTTATGTTTGATTGGGACACACTTCATTTTTGCTGTTTTCAAAAAAGCTTTTGAATCAGAGTTGGAGTCAGTGTCAGCAGCTGTGTACACGTTGTGTAAAGTCCACACTGAACCCTGCCTAAATGGTAAATGGACTTGAGCTTTTCTAGTCTTCTGACTACTCAAAGCGTTTTTACACCGCAGGTCACACCTACTCTAAGCATCCTTGTGTTTCTTGAAAGGCGCTATATAAATCCAAGTTACTATTAATCATTCACACACTGATGGCAGAGGCTGATGTGTAGTGAGACCATCAAAAGTAACTAATCCCAGTCATACGCCACCGACCAAGCAGCTGGAGCAATTCGAGGTTGCCCAAGGACACATCGGACATCTTGCTGCAGGAGTTATTATTATTATAAGAACAAACTGTATTGTTTGTCTAATACAACAAAGCATCTGAGAGCTGCTGACACACAGTTGACTTTTGAAGTATTAAGTATTTTCAGCTGCGCCACTGATCAGTGTCTGACATCATCACGCTTAAAAAACGACTACATACCAGCAGACAAACTTTTGAATGAAAACTACAAAATAAACGCATGTAAACATTGATACATCCTGGCCGCTCTCTCACCCTGTGATCCGGTTTGATGGAGTCCTCTACTCAGCCTCCTTGCCGCCTCCTCAGGGGCCGGAACCACATGCTGAGCCTCACTCTCTACAACAATGACTCGGTCCCGCTCACTCTGAGCCGAGTCATGTTTAGTGAAAGAACAGGAGGGCCCTCCGGGGGCTGGCACGGAGTCCGAGTCAGGGGCCCAGCGGGTGAAGAAGGTCTCCAGGTCAAACAGAGAGAACTCAGAGGGGGTAGTGGTTCTGGTCCTGGTCCTCCTCTCGGAGTCCTTCAGCTGGACCGCCACCACGCTTCCCGGTTCTTGTGGCATCGCAGGGGTGGACTCTGCAGACTGAGGAGAGAAGGGGGAGGGGAAAGAGGAGGCCTTAATATAACAGTAATAATAATAATAACACTTGAATTTAATTGCATAGTCTTGTTAACAGATGTTTATTGGCACTCGGCGGCTGCTGTTTCTGTCCCTGTAAGTGAAACTGGATGGGAGGGGAGGGCGGGTGAAGTGTGGAGGCGTGAAGGGGAGAGAGGAGCTGAGGGATGAAGGAGGCATGTCTGAAGAGAGCGCTTGTTTTGGTCTGAAAGTCGCAGAGCAAGCCTTTTAATCACTCCTCAGCTGCAGTCAGACGACAGCTAACGTAAGCACTCAACTTCCAAACGTACAGTGCTGTCAGATGGTGTTAAAAGATAAAGTAGGAAGTGTCTAAAAAAACACAGCAATCAGTGGTGCTACTAGAAATGTCTGAGCTCTGTGCTGTGTTTGTGCAGAAAAAAATCTCATATTTGAACTCTCCCTGACTCTCTCTTTGCAGCTCTTCACACACTCAGACTAATAATGAGGATTTTAAACTCTCATTGCTCTAAGTAGAATAAATGAATATATTACAGCCCTTATCAGTATGTGCAGGACAATCCTGAGGGGAGTCCCAATCTATAATTATGTGAGCCTTTTACACTAGAGTGTATGAATATATTATATATATATATAACTTATAGATTTGATGCTTATATTGTGTCACAGTTTTGTAATGTAGGATTTGTAATAAAAACACAAATTCACATGTTGAGTTTGTAGAAAGTTTAATGAAATATCTGAGTTTACAAAACTGTGACACAATAAAAAAGATGAAGGTACATTTACAGTGTGTGGCTGTTACACACAGGCTTCATATTTACATTAAAGGCACTTTCACAAACAGAAGACAACATGGACCTGAGGCATTATGAAAGAACATGATTAAAATGAGGTTAAAAAGCAGAAAACAGTGTGAACTTCCACACAGTGTTTGTCCTGTACCAACAGAAATCACTCTCTATCTTGCTGAGTTTTATTCTATACAGCCCCCGTCCTTTAAAGGGGACATATTATGAAAAATCCCCTCCCCTAGTATCTCCACCCATGGACTCCACCCCCAGCGTAGAGCAAAACTTTTGTGCAGGTCTGACGTTTTTATTCTTGCAAGCGAAGGAGTGATGTCTACCGGGAAAACTCAGGGGGGACTCATTGCATTTAAAGAGACACACACACAAAAACAGAGCGTTCTGAGAGAGCTGGTGGGTATATGTCCTCTTTAACACTTACTCTCTAAACACAAAAACACACCTCCATTATCTCCCTGGTTACCAGAAAAATGATTGATGCTTTTTCAATTTAACAACTGAGTCTGTTCATCCTGCTTGTAGTTTCTATTTCCTGGATTTTAAAATGCAGCCTCAGCTTTTCAAACTTTACTGAGAAATTCTACCAGAGAATTCACATCAGTTTGTATGAATAAAAAATGTTTAGTTTGGAGCTTTAGAAACATGTTTCTTATCATGTGACAGACATCACAAGAATCTCCTTTAGCTTGTTTTACAGGAAGGTGGAGTTTGTTGGATTTTAAGATGTAGGCGTAAACTCAATGGGAGTTATTAAGAAACCAAGCAGGGTTAGGTCTGAGACATGCCTGACTGTCTACGTCAGAGAGAGTTTCAACGTCGGGGTTGGCGTCTTTGTGGATGGTGTGCCTTGTCATATTTCTTCAGGTTGCTGTGCTTTAGGAAGTATTCTGAGCACAGCAACTTTGAGACACGGATGGTGTCTCTGTGGTTGGTGTCTACGTCTGCGGGTGGTCTTTTTAAGTTTGGTGTCTCTGTCTTTGGACAATGTCTTCGTCTAGGGTGGTGTCTCTTTTGGGAGCGTGTGTCTGTCTGTGGATGTTATCTTTGTTGTGGGTGGTGTCTCTTTATGCGCTGGGGTTGGAGAAGGGCTCAGAGTTCAGGGATCGGGGTGGTGTCTGCGTTGCTTGTATTTCTTCGTGTGTGGGTGGTGCTTTTATATGTGCTGGCGTAGTTTATTATGTCTATTATGTGGTGTTTCTACTACTGTGGGTGGTGTTTCTATGTCTGTGGGTGTTGTTTTTAATGTCTGTGGTTGGTGTTTTTTAATGACTGTGGGTGGTGTTTTTTAAAGTCTGTGGTTGGTGTTTTTTAATGACTGTGGGTGGTGTTTTTTAATGACTGTGGGTGGTGTTATTAATGTCTGTGGGTGGTGTTATTAATGTCTGTGGTTGGTGTTTTTTAATGTATGTGGGTGGTGTTTTTTAATGTCTGTGGTTGGTGTTTTTTAATGACTGTGGGTGGTGTTTTTTTAATGTCTGTGGGTGGTGTTATTAATGTCTGTGGTTGGTGTTTTTTAATGTATGTGGGTGGTGTTTTTTAATGTCTGTGGGTGGTGTTATTAATGTCTGTGGTTGGTGTTTTTAATGTCTGTGGGTGGTGTTTTTTAATGTCTGTGGGTGGTGTTATTAATGTCTGTGGTTGGTGTTTTTAATGTCTGTGGGTGGTGTTATTAATGTCTGTGGGTGGTGTTATTAATGTCTGTGGGTGGTGGTTTTTAATGTCTGTGGGTGGTGTTTTTTAATGTCTGTGGGTGGTGTTATTAATGTCTGTGGGTGGTGTCTGCTGTCGGTGGTGTCTCTTATCGTGCTTTGTCAGGTTCTGGGTTCAGAGGAGCGTTCAGAGCGCAGGGAGGGGTGTGTATCTGTGGGTTGTGTTTCTATGCGTGTCTGGTGTTTTTACGTTTCTACATCTGCACGTGATGTCTCTTCTCATGCTTCCTCAGGTTGCTGGGGTCGGCGAAGCGGTCGGCACACAGGGAACACTGGTACGGTCTCTCTCCGGTGTGGATGTGTCTGTGTATCTTCAGGTTACAGAAATGGGAGAACTTTTTCCCGCACACGTTGCAGCCGTACGGTTTCTCCCCTGTGTGCGTTCTCAGGTGAGACCCCAGGCTAGTGGGGGAGCTGAAGCCTTTACCACAGAACCTGCAGGTATAGACCCGCCTCCTGCTGGACCCCCCCGGAGCCTGAGGCCGATTCTGACCCTCAGGAGGGCCCTGTACCTGATCTAAAGAGGGGGCATGGCTAGACTCCTCTGACAGGTCGATTACAGGAAGCTGCTGCTGAAAGGACACAGAGGTGTGGAAACCTTGAGAGCTCTCAGCAGCCAATCCCCTCCCAGCATCGCCCAGCTCTGCTCCAATCAGAGCACTGGGCAGGTAAGAGAGGGGGACACAGTGAGAGGACGGCCCCGGGAGGCTGTTGTCATGACAATAACTACCCCCACCATTGGTCCACAGCGAGGAAGTACCATAGCTGACCTCTGAGAATCCCCGCCCACTCTCCTGCAGGTCAGACAGCTGACTATTGGAGCTCTGTGTGATGTCATCAAACGCTAGAGCGGCTCTGAAGTCGTCCGTGCTTGACTCCACAAGACCTGCAGACGTAGAGAAAGGACTATTACTATTATTTATTTATTCATTATTATTATTATTATTGGTGTTGTCATTGTTGTTGTTATGAAACAGTGCACGCAAAGGATCAGATTCCTGCTGTGTGTTCGATCACTGATGATGAGTTTGTGTCAAAGAAAAGTTTTTTTTTAAATTAAACACGGTGACAGGAAACAGAAGCATCAGGCATGTTTCCTCTTCCTCTCATTTTTTTTTGTCTGGTTTCAGTTTTTTAATCAATACCTTTTCTTTTACTCCAGAAACAAATGAACATGATACAGCTGCAGTGTTTCTGTGCGTTCTTTAAGTGTCTGAATACATGAACATTTATTTTGTATGAACTCCCCCTCTAAAGTCTAAAAAACAATCTGTGTAAGTGATAACATACATTAGAGAAGAAATCGAAACTCTCAGCTGGAATGATTGAATGATGATGAAAAGTTTGATCAAAGATTGAAATGTTGGACTAAAACATTTTATGTGACATTGTACAGAAAGATGAAACTAAGTGTTTTCAAACCTAAGACCTCATTTTGTTAACATGATGCATGGAAGGAACATTCAATCTGTTTCATCTACATTCTTTTATGTATTTCATTCCTTTGATTTCTAAATATCTCTTAATAGTGTCATTAATTCCAAACAAATGACTCCCTGACTTCAGTTGATCTATTTTAGTTTCCCTCTCTCTCTGGTTGTAAACACAGATATATGTTAGGGCTCCTTTCAGCAGCCACATTGAAAAAAAGACGACTCTCAGACAAATTCTGGTACTAAATCATTTGGACTTTTTCTTCTGAGTATGCCTCATTCTTAGAAGTGTTGATATCAGAGAAGTGTACAATGAGCCGACTCAATAATTCAAAATGTCACCCTCAACGGTCAGCACCAGAATGATTTGTTACTTATTATTTATATTTTTGTCAGGCATGCAAGGCCTGGAAAAAAGAATAATTCACAATGTTGGATATCAGGATCACACGTTCCCACTTTTCTTAGGTCAAAAGCACTAAAACGTACTGATCTAGTAGAATTTTAAACTGCATTAATAGGATTAAAGCAGACAAATGTCTACTTCCAGAAAGTATTCAAGTACTATATTAAAAACACTTAACCTATCGTTAACGATGTGGATGGTAATGGTTGAGCTCCTTGGAGAGCAGCTCGCACACCGGCCAAAACCACCCGCTCGATTTCTCCTGCTGTGAGGGAAGCGGCCATGCTTGGGTCTTCCCTGGTTTCACCTACTGATACGAGGTCAGGGGTGTGGGTGTGGCCGTGCGCTGGTCTGAGGCTAATTCAAGGGGCGTGGAATTACATGATTTGCATATTTTCTAAATATTTAGCTTTACACTTGGCGACACATTTAGATATAGATTTAGATTTAACATTTAACATTTAGATTTAACATTTAACATTTAACATTTAGATTTCACATTTAGATTTAGATTTAACATTTAGATTTAACATTTAACATTTAGATTTAACATTTAGATTTAGATTTAACATTTAGATTTAACATTTAGATTTAGATTTAACATTTAGATTTAACATTTAGATTTAGATTTAACATTTAGATTTAGATTTTACATTTAGATTTATTATTAAATATTTCTTCAACACTTAAACTTTGCAATTATTTGTGTAAAAAGAAGAATATTAACTAAATATTGAAAGTATATCTAAAATATATTTATAACAACGTTTTTACAATCGGCACCCCATACACTCACCCTCCTGAATGCTGAGGCTGCGCTGACTCTGAGGCCCCGCCCCCACCTGCTCCACCTCCTCCACCTTCACCAGCACCACGTCCTCCTCCTCCTCCTCCTTCTGCACACACACACACACACACACACACACACACACACACACACACACACACACACACAGGGTGAAGAGAGGAGTGTGTGATGTTAGTGCACACGGACACTGAGCATCATCATTAGAACATGACAGAAACATGAGGAGAGAGCAGCAGTGTTCATCCAGAGCTCAGGTAACATTATTACACATTTATAAATACATTTATAGAACGTTTTAGACTTAACATAAAACTTTGAGGTTGCAGGGGGAGATCATTATTCTGCTTTAATTACTCAAAATTGATCCTTTCTTCGTTTTAAATCTAAAGTGAACCATGAAAAACCTAATGAGAAGAAACATTTTGAAAAGATTTTCTGAAGTTTAAAAAATAATATTGATCAGATTTTCTTGAACTCATCGATATTTGTCTCAAACTTTCAGTCCTGGACTCCTCTCCAAAATAAAATAAATAGACTGTAAGAGTACTCACAGTGACCACTGCCGATATTAAACCTGATCTAAAACGCTGTGAGGAATACGTCATTCCAGAGAAAGTGAAAACATTTTACAGACTGACAGCCTGATTTAGGGAAAAACTTGAAAGAAGCTAAAGGTCGGACCTGAACCTGGGCTGCCTGCTTTAGAGGACTTCAGCCTCCGTTCATGTGGCGTGCTCACCACTAGGCTACCGACGCCCTGTATCATTTATTCCTTTCACTGTTAACAAAGAAGAATAATAAGAACTGATTTATACACATGCCTGAAGACACATGATCTTATTTGGAGGAAACTCACAGATAGTGTTACAATGCTGGATGCCCAAACTAAATGTGGGCAAAGTTTCAAATCATGAGGTTAATGTATGTTGGAGTGTTTCTAAGCTTGATCCAAAGGCAGCTGGTCTTGGTGGACAGAGCTAGAAATATAATCCTCTGTCTGTTCTTTATCAACTCCCACATTAATCCTGACCCAATGCACGCTAACACAAATAAATGCAATGCTGAACAAGCTGACACTGCGGTTCTCTCAGTCACAGATAGCTGCTAGTTATTGCTTACATGTAAATATAATAATGCTATAATGTGACTGGTTTTAAAAAGTGGAGCTCAGACTTGTAGTTAGAACAATAAAGCACGAAGCAAGACAGATATTTTGTCTGATATTTCCATGAAAAAAAATCTCCAAAGGGTTCCAACGGCACAAACACGTCCCAGAGGTTAAAGGTCAGTGATTGAATTAGCTGACGTGAAGCCTAGCAGACAGCTAGCAGCTTCCACCTGTCACTCAGAGGCCACACCCCTAATTCTACATCACTTTAAGACTTGATATAATGTAAACAGGTGAGATGTACAAATATTAAGCCTGTACAGTTGTCATAAAGAGAGAAATGGGTGACAACCTCTAGTGGCCATTTGAGGAACTGCAATTTTTTTAAACTTCAGTATAGGAAATTTAAAATCACCTTTTTTTAATTTAACACTTGCAAACTCTTGCAAAACTTGCAAACTCTTTGCTACGTCTCACTTCTGACTGACAGGTTGCCATGGTATCATCATGTCAATCACAGGTAGCCCTGCCGAAACTCCTCCCCTCTTTCTGGTGTGTTTGACTCTAAGTGGGAACATAATATACTAAATGAAAATGACCGCCATCTTTATTTTTAGCACCAGAAGTGACCCTACTCTCCAGCTCCACCCATTTATCCAAATATGGTCACTTCCTGAGTAAAAAGGTTCATACTGAAACATGAACAGTAATCTCCTCAGAGCTGCTTTTTATACAACCAAACACTGAACAAGACTTTTTTTTCAGGTTGTCATGGTAGCAATTTTGCAAATCTCAGGTAGCCTTACCTTACTAAGCATCAGTTTAAACCTGATCCCTTCAGATTAAACTCAGGCTCATTAAAACATCTTCACAAGAGTTTAAGAAGCAGATTTTATTCCAATGCTACAAATATTGAACAGTTATTCATAGAAAACACATGATGTCAAACATTACATTAATCCACTCCTTCACAGTGCTCACACACACACACACACACACACACACACACACACACAGAATCGGTTTTGTTTTATTCTATGACTGAAACTTCTTCTCCACCTGAAGTTCAGATTCAAATCAATCCTGATTCTGCTCAGGCCAATCACAGCCTTTAATCTGAAATGGGACGGGACGAGGATCCGTTGAGATATTTTTGTAATTGACCGAGATGGCTGCTGATGTTTATTTTTTTGTACCCTTTAGACCGTGTGCAGGAGTTTGTCTCCAATTTTTGTTCATTAAAATCAATTAATTACCCAATAATGGGTGTCTAGGACTTCTATTTTGTTGCTTTGGTATCAAACAGGTATGACATTGTTTATTTTTTATTTTATATCTAAGTTTGAATTCTGATATTGTGAAAATCCTAAAAAAACTGGATGACAGTTCAGGTTACACAGAAATATAAAAACAGTCCATAATCATATTTCTAATGATGTGGTGAGAGTGTTATTACTGTGTATTTAAGACAAACTTATTTCCCAGCCAACTTTATTTTTACTTTGTTGAGCAAATAAACAGAGCCTCCTCCTTAAAACTCCTGCTGAGGATCTAAGGTCATTTCCACCTGAAGAAGCAGGAACTCAAAAGTATCAGATCTAAAGTTTTAGTAGGCTTAAAAGTTCCTCCAGTCTGTTGTTGTCTGTGTTTCCAACTCAATCTAAATAAAATCAAACTTGCTACTTCACAGCTGCAGTTTTTCAACAAGGTGACAAATTAAATGATGCAAGTTCTCCACCAATCAGAACCAGTCAGTACTACAAGCCCCGCCTCCAAAGCTCCTGAACTTTCTATGCTCTTTAACAGGAAGAACATGGTGATGAACACAGAGTTTACTACTGGTTCTATTTATTATCGTTCTAATGTTTTAATCTTAGATTAAGTAAAACTGTCGGGATGTTAAGAGCAGGAAATCTGACCACTAAAGATGGTTACTGTTTGTTATCAGAACAGTGAGATGTGATGTCAACACAGCATCACTGAGCAGTCTGAGCTCAGAGTGAACATTTCCCCGTCTCAGAAAAATAAAACATATTTCCAAACAAACCAGAGAAATTATGTTTCTGATAACTGTTACATTATTGCTAAACGTTATGATGCCGAAATGTTTATCTCATTCTTCTGTTGCTCTTTTAGTCAAATTGTAAACTTAAATCTTCATTTAGACTTTAGTCAAGTCATTTTAGCTTCAGACTGTTTAAAGGGGACATATAGAGAAAAATCCGCTTTTACAGTGTTTTCATATATTTGGGTAACCTGAGTGTTTACTGACCCACAAAATGTAAAATAAACCCATCCAGTTCTTTGTTTGTGGTCTGCATAAGTCTTACAACACAGAGAAAAATGCTCTGTTTCAAATTTGCTCTCCTTGTGATGTCACAGTGGGATTCTGGTAATCCCTGATATCTCCACCCATGGACTCCACCCCCAGCCTCGAACAAAACTTTTGCGCAGGTCTGCCATTTTTTTTCTGGCTACAGAGGAGTGATGTCTACGGGGAAAACTCAGGGGGGGCTTATTGCATTTAAAGAGACACACACACCAAAACGGAGCGTTCTGAGAGAGCTGGTTTCTACAGGGTCACAAACCTCCTCTGGTGCTTGATTCATGTTACATTTTGACCGAAGCACAGCACAGATGCTTCATTTAGACCACAGGGGACTGTTTGAAAAGGTGGAGAAGGGCTATAATATGTCCTCATTAACATGTTCACACTCACACAGACTGAAACATGTTGATGTCTTTCTACAACTCAGTGCTTACCAGCGCTTTCCTGCCCGGAAAAAAACGCTAGGTGGACACTGTAGTTTTGACTTTTCTGAACTTGATATTCGACATGAGCAGGAGAGATTTTTCTTTAAGGATGTCTTTAGATCAAAGAGTGGAGGGCAAGGCGGAGCAGCTCCTCTTTAAACTCACGTTAAAAGCACAAAGTTAGAGCAGAATCATCCTGAGCCATTCAAACACAGACAATGAAACACAGCTCAGGTTCACACACTGCTAAAAGTGTGTCTCCATTCTAATGTGGGACCTTCAGTGTGAACACATTATATGATGAAGCAGAAATGTAGCTGCTCTGACTCTACATGTTGAGAAAACACTGTGACATACATAACTTAGTATAAACACTTTTAATGCTTCTGTCATACACACTGGCATCTGTTTATTAAAGGTCCTGTTTCCATTCTGATGTTTCACCTTCAGTACCCTTCAGATAAAAGAAGACAGCTCAGGTGCGCCCCCTGGTGTCCGCTCACTGTACACTTCAGGGTGGCTCTTGAGCTGGTGAGTCTTCAGGTTTCTGATCCAGGCGAACCCTCGTCCACACAAGCCGCAGCTGTATGGTTTCTCTCCACTGTGAACCCGCTGGTGCTTCCTCAGGTTCCCAGCTTCAGAAAATGTTTTCCCACAGGTGGAGCAGCTGAACGGTTTCTCCCCTGTGTGCACGCGCTGGTGGATCTCCACTTTCTTGGGACGGTTAAAAGCTTTCCCACAGTAGCTGCAGACAAACAGTCTCTCCTTGGCGCCTGTTCGATGGTTCACTCTGCTGCGCTGGGTCACAGGCACACGCTCAGGGAGACTGAAACGAGTCTGACCGTTCAAACCCGAGGACGATGATGGGAAATCTGCCACCGCCATTGAGAACGAACAAGACGGCATCCTCCCTTCGGCTCCAGCTCGCGACCGCTCGTCAAAAAACTCCTCAACCAACAAGCTAGCGTTTTTCTCGGAGTCACACAAAACGTCAAACTGAGAGTCGCTGTACGAACGGTTAATTGTTTCCTGCAGAGAGCCAACAAGCTCACAGCTAAGGAGAGAGGAGGAGTCACTGACCTCCACTCCTCTGCTGCCCGTACGCCTCCTCCTGCTGCCTGGGGACGGGGATAGGGTCTGGTTGGAGCTGGACTGGGTGTCCTGCTGGTGGAGGCCGGGTCGCTGTCCTGGTCCACAGGGGACACGCTCGAGCACTCCTGAAGAGAGACCACCAGGACAAAGAATAAACAGTTCTTATTAAAGCATCTTTATGTAGCCGACTTGTATTCACATCAACCCTATTTCTGTAGCTGTGGTATCAATATCGTTTGATTATTATTAGAATCATATCAAAGTTTAAAATTCTGGTACCATGACGACCCTTTAACAAACACAATGATTTGAACCATCAGCCTGACGTTTGTCTCCTCTCTGTCTGTACTCACCATCCTCTCTGATCAGCACCTCCTCCTCCTCCCTCTCAGTCACCCTCGACATGATCGCCTCCACCTTCTCCTCCTTCACCTGTGCCGCATCCTCCTCCACCAGCTCCACATCTGGAGACTGCACACCAGATTAGACCAGATTAAACCAGTTTAACATTCATACTCTGTGAGGTTTGGTTTGAGGAGGACCGAGGCGCGCTCACCTTCCTCTGCACACGCTCAGTGTGGATCAGCTCAGCGTCTTCTTGCGCAGCTCGGTCAGACCACAGAACCACGTCCATCTGTCCTCCGAACCCTGCGTCTGAAACACAGAGACATGTCTGTTAGAAACATGGAGAGTCTAATCAAAGTGGTTTTAATTCTGCTGATAGAAGGGCTGGGTGATATGGAACAAAAATCATGTCTCAATACTTTTAAGCTGAACTGTGATACACAATATGTATCTTGATATATTCAAAATCATTCCTAAGTCAAATCCACATGGGTTTAAATGCCAAATGTCACACAAGCAACTTTGTTTACAGCCTCTTGCACAACATCAACATGAACATGAAAAATGACATAAAAAGTAGACCACCTGTTTGTGAAAAGAATTTAAAAAAGTTCCTTTCCTGCATAATACTGTAACATTTTCCAAAAACTCCTATCCCGACATACTCTGAGGAATTTGAAAGCTTTTCTTAAACCGTTTCGACTGCAAGCACAAATAAGATCTCTGTTGAGAGCTAACAATCTAGTTTCAGAATACGTTAAAAATTCTTCCAAAAATCATTCCAACGTGCGCACTACTGTTGAAATAAGGCAAGCTTTTGTCGCAGATTGCAATACGTTTACAGTTAGAAATGCTCTGTCTGCTTTCTTGATGCGAGTTATTGATTGAGGCAGCAGTTCCACATTCAGAATTTCATTAGCTACGAGAAACGTCAGTCATCGGCGTGGCCGTGGGTTATAGATGCATCAAAACAGGAGGAGGTATCTACTTTCAACTCAGACTCTCATTAGCTTTTGTAGGCTGGGAACAGTGACTGGGTGGTTGTAATTGGCCAAATGAGGTGTCAATCTCAAGATCAGAGACGAACTTGCCATTTTGATGTATCGCAGTTGAAAAGGTGAATCCATAAAAATGAATAATTACAGAAAATACAGTGGGATGTTGGAAACAGCGATGGCAAACTTGAAGCAATCTGTGGATTTTTATGGATGTGTTGTTTGGATTAGATATTTCACTGGATGTGGAACATGATGGAGCAGGACCATTTTTGCTAGTCACTGTGATTATTAGAGAAAAGTAAATCTTCAAACAGCAAGTCAAAGACAGTAAAAATGGTTGTTTGTTTGTCGGTAGTCTGACGGATTAGAAGATTAGATAGAGTAGATTGTGGCTGCTGGGTGCTCATACACAATTTCAGACACAGTAAACGCAAGTCATTTCTGCACTGTTCACTTCTTATCCACTGCCCCTCTGTCTCCATTGAACAATTTATTATTCAGCACAGCATCAGCAGCAAGCAGCTGTACATTAACATGTCTTTAAACGAAGCCATGAGAAGCTTCTGTTTTAATGGGAGCAAGGTGCATTTACAAGAGGGGTGCAAGGACAGTGGACCTTCTCTCTTTTTCTACAAGTACAAATTTGTTTTGCTACAGACGTCTCGCAAAATGTGTTGCAAAACTCAAGCAGCGCAGATTCACGCGAGAAAAGTAGTTTGTGCAGTTGTAGTGGCAGATTTGAGAAGTTGTAACCGCAGAGTTGTGGTTGTAAAGGATAATAGGCACGAGTAAGAAAAAAAGATGTGAGTAAATGTTGGATTGCAAGTTTGCAGCTGTCATTTTATTTGTGTAAATATCGGTCTACACATTTGTGAATATTTTTTCTGTGAATATTTTCTTTTTCAAGCTCTCACATCACATTCTATAAGCTCACATCACATTCTACAAGCTCACATCACATTCTACAAGCTCTCACATCACATTCTATAAGCTCTCACATCACATTCTACAAGCTCATATCACATTCTATAAGCTCTCACATCACATTCTATAAGCTCTCACATCACATTCCACAAACTCACATCACATTCCACAAACTCACATCACATTCTATAAGCTCTCACATCACATTCTATAAGCTCATATCACATTCTATAAGCTCTCACATCACATTCTATAAGCTCTCACATCACATTCCACAAACTCACATCACATTCCACAAACTCACATCACATTCTACAAGCTCTCACATCACATTCTACAAGCTCTCACATTTTGCAACATATCTAACTTCATAGCCTGCACACACACTCTCTCTCTCTCTCTCTCTCTCTCTCTCTCACCCTCCGACATATCTCCCACTCCTGCTTCACTGCCTGCATGCGCACTCATGAGTGGGTCTTCAGAACACATCTTCAGAGAAAGATTGTGATGTAATATGATTCTTTCTGTACAAAACACTGATTTTTGAAAAAATGTTGCCAACATATTTTTACAATTTAGACAGCTTGCAGGAGTTTGTCAGTATTTCTGGTTAATTAAACAAAACAATACATTTCCCATTATTGGGCGTATGTGACTTGTAACAATAATAACAAATAACAAAACATTTCTACCGCACTTTTAATGTAAAACACTTACAAATATTTTTGTTTCCGTGGTATCAAATAAGTATCAGTATTTGATTTTTTACTAAAATCATATCAAGGTGTATTTACTATTCTGGCATCATGTCATCTTTTAATAACTTTGTGTCACACCTTTAAAACTCTGGAATTTTAATTTAAACAATAACAATGATTTCAACTTTGAAATAGTTGCATCTTTTTAGTGCTTAAATCGTTTTTAAGCATCTAAGAGGTTTTTAAAATTGTTTTATTTTTATTTAAAAAGCGAGATAGTCAACATGATGATTTATTGGTCCACTTGTATCTTTACTCTTACAGGACTGGGAGAGAAACTAATACAAACAAAAACAGAGCCTCCTCCTTTAAATTCCCATGATCGTCACTGTTTTGTTTTATCTCACCTGTGCAGGAGGACCTGGAGGTGTTGGCGGCCTCTCGCAGCCTGTCTCCCCCGGTGATCTGCACTCTAGGTCGGCCGCCGTTCATGGCGCTCTCCCGGAGCCTCCTCTCGGCGTTCCCCCGAGCCATCTTGAGCTCCAGCAGGTGTAACTTCCTCTTCAGGGCCTTGTTCTCCCGCTGACACTGGGACATCTGTAGGCTCACCACCGCGTAGTCATCGTCCACCAGCTTGCAGATCTCTGCCACCGCAGCGTTAGCCAGCACCTCCATGATGGAGGCCAGCTGCGTCTGGAAGGCCAGTCGACCCGACATCCTGCCGCGGAGGAGGCCTCTGAGACGGGTAAGGAGCTGCAAAAGAACCGTGAAAGCCTTCCGGAGGTGAAGACGTTTCTGGATCTGTCAAATCACCACAGAAACATTTAAAAACAGAGGAGGGAAGACACTGCTAGACTAACGTAGCTTCTCCTCCGTCTGTTATCGAGCGAAAACTGCAAACACACGACGTCACTTCCTGTGCTTCAGAACTTCTTTTTTTCAAAATCAGTGAATGTCAATGAAATTATTTTTATTTTCATTATGTTTATGTTGAAAAATTCCTTGTGCCTGTCTTTTTTTTATCGGTATGTCTGATTTTTTTGTACATTTCTACAGTTTGATAATGTTTATTAAAGAAAAAGAAAAAACTTGTGGTAGGCTGTTTACAACAAAGATACGCTGCTGCCCCCAGAGGTCACATATGGAACAACAGTCACCGAGTTAATTCAACAACTGTGGCAAAAACTATAAACAACTATCCATCGGGGATTTATTTATTATATCGATTATTATTTATTTTCTTCAGAAGATAGAACTACACAATGTACAGGCCCAGCAGTAAAGACATTTAATGACTGCAAAAAAAATCTTAATGAACTCCAAGAAAATATCACTATAGCCTACACAAAATGATTGACATTATTTAATTTTTATCTATGTATTATTTTTAGTTTGGAAAAATTCATGGATTAGTTTAAAATGAAATTTCCTTACTTTTAGGAGTTTTCTTCCATGCCATTTATTCCAATACAAAATGACAGACAGTACATGACACAACATGTTGTAACATCTGTTTAGAACATTGTTCTTAAAGATCTGTTGATATAACTAGGAGAACTAGAAACACAGATTTTCCCCATTGGTGTGTTTGCTGTTGATAACAGTGGTACAGGTGGACATTGATCCTGGGTTGATATTTTACAGACTCCAGATAGCTCAAAACACTTTTACATAATCCCCTGGTGTTTAAGGGATATTATTTTCTAAAATAAATTCTTCAAAGGTGATAAGAAGTCCCTCCTTGTTAAAAAAAAACTGATCTACCAACATAATATTTAGACAGATTTGTGTTAATATAGAATTGACTAACTTCAACATTATGTTCTTTTATCCAATAAATGACATCTTGATAAAACAAAGTCAAATATATAGCCTAAAGTTATTTTCTACTAATAGGAAACTCAAATCTCTATCTGGGCCCATCGTAATCAGTTGTACTGACGGCACTCATCTGCATTAAGTTGATCATTTAAAACATATTGGTGTTTGGCCTGATCCTGAACTCTCAAACCAAACATTGATCATCATGTCTTGTGTAAAGTCAATGTAGGTATCAATGTTTTTTATCGATCTTGTGACTGTTTTACTCTCAATAGATGTTCTCAAGAAACCATATACCTCTCAACTGATACTCCCAATCCTGGATCATTGTGATGTTCTTTATCAAAATGCATCTAAATCTGACCTTGTTGGCTTGTAAGACCCTCAGCAAGTTTGTCCTTTGTTGTCTTTTTTAAAATCTCAAATCACCATCTCTTAGTTTTTATTCAAATGTACTCAATTCAATTATCCACCTTATTTAAAACAATATAGCCTTCACCTCAAATCATCAAACTTTGAAGTCAAGTCAGATTTATTTCGTTGTTCCAAATGATGAGATTGCGATCGGCAAAAGATATTTTAGGTTTAAAGCTCCTGTAGACTGGAACAATTGGCCATCGTGTGGTGTTAATGTTTTTCATCCACTTCTTTGTTTGATCTAAGTGGACTGTTTTTTTATGTCTGTTTGTGTATTGTTAACATTTATTTCTGTTTTTTTTTTTGTTAAATTATCGTAGATTTTTATGTCATGTTGTAAATGACTCCCTTAAAACTAGATGGTACTAAATCTCAAATGGATTCATCATTATGAATAAATAAATTGTTATGAGTTGACAATTTGTGAATATGAGAAGGACAAGTAGGTCTGGCGATGAAAAGCAGACTTTTTCTTTTCAATATTATTACAAACCAGCTCTCTGCTGCCGCTTTTTTATTTTACTTTATTGATACAAAGACCATATAGGATATTTATGTAAGACAGAACATGAACACAGAATAATACAAACAAGATAGACAAGAGTACAAAATGGTGAAATGTCAGGGGATTCATCAAATCAAAGCATTGTGTTAAATATATATCAGACGTTAATTGAATAAAAACGTTAATTTGACAAGCAATATACGATTTCATTGCTTCCCTTCTTGTGCTTTTTGATATAGTATAACTATAAATTTCAATGTTAAGTCAAAGCAGGGGAAAATGCAACATATGTAAAAATGTGCACTTATGGATGTGAAACTTGCAAAAAAAATGCAGGATAAGACTGAATAAGGAAAATATGTTTTCCTCTCTCTAAAAGAATAGAAATAGAAAAAAAACTATTACAGTTCTTCCAAAAATGTCTGGACAATGTACTGTCCAAAAAAAAATGTAATGTAATGTGAAGTACAACTGTGGTAAGCTCTCTTCTGCTGTGTTTTTTGTTTTTTTTTACAACTTTATTGTAATCATAGAGGGGGTGACAAAGACTTAGAGTGAAAGAAAGGGAAGGGTAAAAATCTAAGCATTACCGGTTTATACAGTTCAATGATCAAGAGTCTTCAGAGTCTCAGAGTGTTGAATGGTTTTTATGTATTGCTGCAGCTCGATAGAATAAAGTCTGAATGTCGGTTTTCTGTTGGCAAAGTTTCTTTTATGGATGTGAAATTTCTCCTAAATAATCAAGAGATTAATAACATGGTATTTCTTTAGTTCCGAGTTGCGGAATTCATAAAAACCAAAAAGCACATCTTTGGAAAATAAATGACAGTTTTTAAGAATTTCACAACGGATATAATCAACCACTTTCCCCAAAAAAGAACAGGAGAGGGACAGCTCCAAAACTAGTTTCTTGTTGTTTCACTAACAAGTCCACGGAGAGAGCAGGTAACATCAATGTCTTGTTTCATTTTTTTGTGTGACAACTTCGATGAAGAAGTTTGAAACAGACATCACAAGGTTTGTTTGTGATTGACTTTCTGGAGGATAGGGTCCAAATGTTTCCCCACTGGATATTTGGGACAACTGTTTCCCAGTAGTTGATCACAGATGGGACAATGTCTTTCTGAAATAGAGATCTCACCTTCTTGTTCGTGGTTGAAGGACTGGATAAGTTCAATCCAGTCCTTGAACTTCATTCAATGACAATGAGCAACAGGACACAGAAGGTTCAGTGTAACTTTTGAACAACATTATTACACCTTTGGGAATTGCCTCCATGAAGCTCTCTTCTCTGTAAAGTGATGCTCAACAACAGTCCGACGTCATCAGAACGCGACTCTTTCCCCTCCTCAGAGGAAACATTTCAGCAGACGTCGGTGTGTTTGATGTCTCACGGCAGCGCGTGTATCTGATCCCCGCCGCGCCCCGCAGCAGCAGTAGCAGCAGCAGCCCGCCGCGCACGCACGGCCACGCACAGTCACGCACAGCTGGCGATGATGGCGGACTGTGTGGGCTTCCAGGCGCAGATCGCCTCCATCATCGAGATCCTGGCGAACTCAGCGGTGGCGGAGATCTGTAAGCTAGTGGATGACGGGTACGCGTCGCTGCGCGTGCAGATGGAGGAGGAGCGCGAGAGGAGCGAGCAGGAGAAACGGGCCCTGCGGGACAGAGTGCGGGACATGGAGGTGAAGATGAGGAGCTGCGAGAGGAAGATGAGGAGGAGGAGTCAGCACGCGCCCCATTACAGGCCGTCGGGAGGTAAACAGGAGGAGGGGGGTGTAACCTGCGACATGATGCATGACACACACACACACACACACACACACACACACACACACACACACACACACACACACACACACACCGCCGTAAATACGCACACGCGTCATCATGCGTGCAGTAATAATGTAATTATTGATGAATTCAGTCTCTGGCTAATTTGTGTTTCTCTGTATCTACAAACTGTTGTAACTCCTGCAGCTAAACACACACACACACACACACACACACACACACACACACACACACTGCACTAGAGCTTTTGAATTTCTCGTATGATTCTAGTCAAAAGCACATGATATCGATACCTGTTAGTTACCATGGCAACTAAAAATGCTGACAAACTCCTGCACAACTTTAGAAGAAATTCTCTCTTTCACTTTGGGCAACTTCTGGTTAAAAAAAAATATGTTTTTAATGTTGATTTCAGTGTGAGCAGAAAAACACAACTGATTCTTTTCACTGACATGTTGGAACAGAAACAGAGGAAAGAGCTGATTTTTGTTATTTTCTCCTATTATTATTATTTTCCACATCCATGTCTCCCTCTCAGAGAAAAAAAAAACATAAACAGATGATGTTGTCATACAAACAGGTGTAAACATCAGACATAAGACCACACATAGAAGAAGATACAACCGCTGCTTCAGGATCTATAAAATTTACTGAAACATGTTTTATTAGAAGTTGTGGATTTTAATTAATTCTGTGGTCTTTGTTGTTTTTCAGCACCTGCTCTTCATCCTGTGGTGTCTACTCCTGCTGCTCCTCCTGCTGCAGCTCCTTCTCCTGCTGCCTCCTCTGAAGAGAAACTCCTCCATCACATTTCAAAGGTTAACATTAATCTGCAGACTGTTTTCAGCACACTCTGTTGCCCCTTACAGTCATGTTTATAGGCATCCTTCCTGAATATTTGACACAATAAAATCTAAAAGGACGCAGAAAACTGACGGTCCATGCGTCCCAGTGTTTCACAGACATGGGCGGGGGTTATAATGTCAGCGAGGGCGAACCTCGGTTATGATTATTTAAAAAAAAATCTGCCTTATTTACTTTTTTTAAATTTGAATCAGGACAGTGTCAACCATTACATGTGTGCAGCTCAAAGTAGATTAAGGATGTGTTGTCATGCATATGTGATTTTGTTGTGGGGCACTATCATGTGTGTGTTGTTGTGTATGTCAGCAGGAGGAGAGCAGAGTGTTTCCTGTTGTGAAGGAGGAGAGAGAAGACTGTAACCTGGACCTGAAGGTAGAGGTAAACATCAGGGCAGAGTGCAGTCTATCTGCAGGTAAGTGATGATGTCATTACTTCTCGCATTTTTCTATCTCTCTTGGACAGATGTGGAAGTTCATCTTCAATTTTGGTGTCTTGATGCTTTTTCTCCTTATTTTTGATCCACAAACTCTTTCAATACTAAATGGCAGTGGCCTCTTATCGAGACCTGCCTTTATTTGTCAAAACGAGCGGGAACCCCAGACTAGTGAAGAAGACTGGGTCTTAAATTAGGATGGGCTTTTATTTGAAGTTTTACAGTAATCACTCTGTTCATCATGTCCTCCTGCAGGCCTGGAGCCAACTGATGAGACCCCCCCCAGAGAAATCATTCTTGACCCCAACACCACGTCCTCCTCCTCGTCCCTCCCTCCCCCCTCCCCAACTGACGCCACCATGGACCTGACCTGCAGGTCTCGAGCCAAACGTAAACCTGTTAAACCTCTGATGACCAGTGGGGGGGTTAGTGGGGTTGCTCCAGGCCCAGAGCCCCAGACAGACGGAGCTCTGAAGCCAGAGGTCCAGCCAGAAGGAGATGATGAGGAGGAACCCCCTCCCTCCCAGATGTCACCCCCCTTGGCCTCAGACGAGCCGAGCCCGGAGCGCCTCAGCGGTCTTGGTCTGGACCTGGCGTGGATGCAGGAGCGGGTCAGCCATCTTGGCGCGGCATATGCAGTCGCTCAGCTGGGTTTGAACTCAGAGACAGGTCACCCCTCTTCCTTCTCCTCTCAGGGGGGGACGGACAGTCTGGATGGCCCCCCCACCATGCTCTTCACGGGCGGCGCTCATGAAATGGCTGCATTCGCCGCCTCCTTCGACATGGCTGCCGCCGCTGCAGCTGCCGCCGCTGTGGTTGCTGCACCTCCCCCTCCACCTCCTCCGCCCCCCCTCCCCTCAGCTCCTCATGCCCCCCCTAGCAGCCAGAGGAGGCCTTACAGGAGCTCCTCTGCAGCTAAAGACCCGGCGGTGTGTGCGGTGTGTGGGCGGGTGTTTCCCAGCGCTGCCGCTCTGGAGCTGCATGGGCGCGTGCACACGGGGGAAAGACCATTCACTTGCCCCCACTGTGGGAAGGGCTTCGCTCAGCCCAACAACCTGCGTGTGCACCTGCTCATCCACACGGGAGAGCGGCGCTATCGCTGCTCACTTTGCGGGAAGAGCTTCATCTCTTCCAGCCACTTGAAGAGGCACCGCACAGTTCACACACAGGAGAAACCGTACAGCTGCGCGCGCTGCGGACAGTCCTTCAGCCAGATGTGCAGCGTCCGCAGACACCGGCAGCAGTCGCAGTGTGGACTGTAGACCTCCGACTTGTTGATAATCTACATTCTGTCTGTGTGCAAGTTCAAGAAGCTCATGAACATGAACTGAATCCTCACGTTTGTTTGAATTTACAGCACAAGAGTTCACATTCAGCCTGCTTCAAACTGGGGTATCGAGTTCATCCTTCAGTCATTATACAGTCCTGTCTGTGTCACACACACACACACACACACACACACACACACACACACACACACACACACACACACACACACACACACACACACACACACACACACACACACACACACACACACACACACACACACACACACACACACACACAAACAAACAGGTCCAGGAGGAGTTGCTCAGCAGATATCTGTTGTTATTTCTGAGGGAGTGGGAGCTGCAAGTGTTGTTAGCATAGCACACGCGCTGCAGCAATAAAAAGAAAACACTTTTTTTTAACATTCTTACTCGAGGTCTCCATGGATGGGCATGGACTGAAGAACTTGAGGCTTGGACTGGGACCTGAACAATGTTGGATTATAGTCAAGTCCAGGTCAGTCTGATGGTATCAGTGCAGGGTCACAGCTCTGTTTATTGTAAAACTTAATGTTTCAGAGAAGATCTTTGATCACAACAATGCAGAGACAAAGTCACTGAGTTCTTATCAGAACTTTTTTACAGTTAACAAACAATTAGTTTTAATAAACATGTCTCACTGACATGTTGAAGCTTAAGGAAAGTAAATATAGAGAACCGAGAAGAGCAGAATGTCTTCAGTCCATTGATCCCAGAGATGAGAGTATCAAAGCTTACAGCAGCTCAGAACAACAAACACAGTAAAAAAAAGAGACAATATTAAACATTACGCTGTGGCTGTCAATACTAGAATTTAAACTTCATGATTCTAGAAAAAAAAGACATCAATACCTGTTTAAAAGCACAGCAACAAAAATAGAAGTGAACAGACCCAACAGTAGAACATGTATTGTTTTAAATCTAAAAATTGAAGACAAATGTGAAATGTTGCCAATGTTTTTGTGCAATTTAGACTTTGCAGGAGTTCATCTGCAATGTTGGATGGATGCATTCCTCTCCTACACACCTGTCTTATGAAAAAAAAATTTTGTTTGTTTTGATACTATTAATTTAAAAAAAGGAGATTGTTTGGTCTTAAAACATGCGGTATCAAAAGATAGTGAAGTATTGAACGTTTTGACAATCTTAAAGACAATAAATATAAAGATATCAAAACAAGCAGGATTCTCCCACCGATGAGGAAGTAAAGGCTTTACAGCCGCTCACAACGACAACAAAAAGAATTAAATTAACATCATTAAAGATAAAAAACTGTAGTTACGGTATGTATTAATAACAGACGAGATCACACAGGTGATCCTGAGCTGAACAGTCAAAGCACACAGGGTTCATAAAGTCTGATATTTCCTGATCTTCGTGAATTGTCAGGACATGGAGGTGTATGTGACAATCATGCTCAGTCATAACATACAACAGGTCAAAAAAGATAGCTAGCTAACAGGCTAACTGTTCCTACCTACCTCCAGTGTTTGTAAGCTGGGCTAACCCCTCCTGCAGCTGTCTCTGTGCTGTTCATTCACAACACATGTCATTCATTCAGACTGTTGGTTTAACACATAAATGTATCCTGAACTCTTCCTTTAAAGCACTTTAACTGTTCCTGTTGCCATGGAGACCGGCAGTGTGTGAAGGTAAATGTTGGATTAAATCAGCACAGGTGCGCTCGCTCTCACCTTTGATCATGTTGGTGACTCTGTCACTCTGAATGTCACTTTATTACTAAATCATCCGTCCAGAATATAACAAGACACGTGATGTCCTGAGGTTAACTCTCCATGTTTGTTTCCATGGTTACACAGAAAACTCAGATTTTATTTTTTCACCTGCTGTGTTTTAACTGTGTCCAGGTGTGTCAGTGTGTGTGATGTCATCAGTCTCTGTTCTCAGAGAGAGAGAGAGATCAGAAATCAAAGGCTGTGTGTAAAAAGATGTTAAGTTCAAACATATATATATACAGTATATAGATCAATATATCAGAAGTATTTGTGTGTGTAGGTGTTTGGATGTAATTGGCTCTGTGTTGAACATGTGACGTCAGTAATGACATGTTCAGTGTTTATAAAGTGTCATTAAACATGTCAGAGGATTACAATGATCTGTTTTCATTTCTGTTGTTTTATCTCATCATTAAATAGGTTCACCCTCTCTGTCACACACTCCTCTTAGAGTCTGGTAGAGTCAGGGGTTCCCAAACTTCTCAGCTCACGACCGTTAAAGTAACAGTGCCAGAGAGTGTGGGAACCCCCCCCCCCCCCCCCCCCCCCTCTGCCCCTGGAGCTCGTTAAGGCACATCATGTAGCGCACGGCCACACACGTACCAATATGTCTATCCAAACACTTTGAACACAAAAGAACAACACAAATAAATACAACAGCTTAAAAGCCATTATATCATTTTAAACTAACTTATTCTAAGAAAGGCTAGAAGCAGATTACAAGAAATTTCCATGTATAGACTTTAGCAATGAGTGGACATACAAAACTAATAAATAGACTAACAGGTGTGTTCATCTTTGTGTGTAAAGATCAGCAGACAACTGCATTGTTGCTGTCATGTGCAAACTTACATTTAAGTATTATTACACATTGATTTTATTTTCATTTCACTCAATAATAGGGCTCTATTTGAAATGAATTTGCCTTTTTGTATATTATGTTATTGGGGAGAATATACAATTTGAAATTATTATTTTTTATTTTTTGGAAGGCATCTCACGACCCCCAAGTAGACCCAAATTTTGGGAACCACTGTGTTAAGAGTATGAACAGCTAACCTCAGAGTGTAACGAGACACGGACTGTTTAAAACACATTTTATTCTGTCTGTTATTTTACTTTAATAATCATACAGCTCCAACAATTCTTAACAACATTCTCTCAACTTCCAAATAAAATATTTTCATTTAGATCTTTGATTTTCACAAAATGACAACTGGTTAAGATTACAAAAAGATGCAGAACATGAATAATGCAAAGAAAAAATGTTAATTTTTAAACAACAGATTAGTGCTGTCAACAATAACATGAAAACGTGATTTATCTAGCCAGCTTAATCGACTTTCAAGCCTCATGTGCAAATTAAGACAAGAGCATCGTTCACCTTAAAGGAGCAAGATTTCAATTTGACACCTAGCATTTGAAATGGGTACTGCAGCCAAAATTAAAAACATTGAAGGGAGCTGTTGCCCCCGCCCCCTTCTTCTTCCCAGAGTCGATGTGCACGCAGGTTGCCTTGTCACGGACACTGAAGCTTCAGTGTTTAGTCAGCTCTGCATCACTCTTGAAACCTTTCCTTTTTCTAACCTCTCTCCATTTTTCAAATGTTTCTGTGATTGATCACAATTACGCCTTCTAATCAGTTGACTCTTTTTAGGAATAGATCAGAAATCAACCCCCCCCCTCCACCATGATCAAGCCCAGCAGAGACCCTGAAAGCATTCAATTGAAATGTTCGTGAGTTTTGCCCCATATGAGGAATGATTGATTCATATTTAATTATTAGTACCAGGGTCTATGCTGGTCCCTCAGTCCTTCTTAGACCCGGCCTTCCCGGTCCTGGTTGTCAGATCAGTCAGGAAACAGAGGCTGAAGTGGATCTGAGTGACGTCACAGACTTTGGACCAGAAGTGTCCCGTGAGTCTCTGAAAGATCCAGTACCGGGCCAGCGGGAGGTCCAGTAGCTTCAGGACCACGAACCCGGAACAGGACAACACCGCGAGGAGCAGGTACCTGCACGAGCGTGCGTCCCCGTGTGCCACCTGCACGCGCACCCCTTTATACACCGCCAGGAGCACGTGACCGCCCAGTGCCGCCTCGAAGCCGCGCTCGTGAAGCAGCGCCAGACCATAACTAAGGACCGAGAGCAGCTCGAGCACTGCCGCGTGCCACGCGCGCCACCCCGCGGGCCCGCGCTCTATGAAGCTGATCCACACCAGTACCCAAGCAAAGATCGGTAATGTGACCCACTGATCCAGCACTGCGGGAGCGCGCTGCAGCACCGCCAGGCGTGTCCACTGCACGGCAGCGTAAAAGATGGACATGAAGGCGAACACCTGTCTCAGGTACCTGCCCTCCTTTGGCTCTGTGACGTCGCTATAACCCAGCAGCCAGTAGAGCCCTGTAATGACGTAAAGCAGATTGACCAGAGAGTTACAGGGCATCGCTAGGAAAGCAGGAAAGTGATCCACGCGCCGCTCCGCGTAATGATCGTACTTCAAATCCACCGCCACTGCGTCAAACAAGTGGCAGCGCGTCAACACGACGCAGAACGCGAGCGGCAGCGTCACATGCAGCAAAGCGGAGAGCATCACTTCAAATCTATTCAATCTATCAAAACTCAAAATGTGAAAGTTCCTGAGAGTTTCCTGAGAGGCGGAAGTTGTTCCTGCTTCTTGTTCTTTTGTTTAACTGCAGTCACAAACACACAGCAGCAGTCGTCTGCCGCCCTCTGCTGTGCCCTACACGAGCTACAGGTGTAACAGCTGGCACTAATCCCAGTTTCTACCCTACGGTTACTACACGTCAGACACGTCATCCTGCAGCAAACTGATTTTTGTTGAAACCCTCAAACCCTTCTGTTCCTCATTACACCTTTGCAAAATGCAATAAATGCAGATCTTTCACTTTAGTGTGGACAGCAGGAGGCGCTGCTTCATTGCTGACAGCCAAACACAACTCATTTATAGAAAGACAATGTTGTTTAGTCAGAGTTGATCTCAGGTGTTTCAGGTGGTTGTGTTTTTTATTTTTCACATTTAGAGAACAAAAGGAAAAATACTCATTTTAATGTCTCATTTTATAGTTTATTTATAAAATATAACACACACACACATGCACATAAACAACATCCTCTACATTTCTTTCAGATTTTAAATATTTTTTTCAGAGTCCATACATGATGTTTATAGTAAAAGTCCGGGAGCTGCAGGTAAGCATAGACCTGATGGGTCTATAGCAAACGATCACAGATAAACTAAGACCTGTCAAGCACAAAGCAAACGATCACAGATAAACTGAGAGCTGCAGGTAAACTGAGACCTGTCAAGCCCAAAGCAAACGATCACAGATAAACTGAGCGCTGCAGGTAAACTAAGACCAGTCAAGCCCAAAGCAAACGATCACAGATCAACTGAGAGCTGCAGGTAAACTAAGACCTGTCAAGCCCAAAGCAAACGATCACAGATAGTGATGTCAGAGAGAATCAGGGAAACAATCTTCGAAATGCTTTACCTGAAAACAAAAATGAATAAAAATCCTCTGTGCTCGGCCTCCATCATCAGCTTCTTCTCTTGCTCTTTTATCTCCTTTTCGTGCCACCGAACCCTGACAGACAAACAACACAATGAGTGTGAGTCAGATGTACCTGCAGTATGTCTCTGTATGATGATCACCTGTAGACGTCACCTGTAAAAACTCAGCTAAATTAACACTGTAATTACTTGGTAAAGAAAAGTATTGTTTATGTGATCTGATTTTTAGTTTGTTTTCATTCCTCTTTTCTGTGACAGCCTGAAAAGTTAAAGTCATAATTACTTTTTGTTGTTGTTACTTTTATTTTATTGTTTTAAGTGATGCAACGATTACTTTAGGTTCTCAACAAAAATAACTGACAAAATTGGTTGTCGATAATTCATTCAAGTGTTTTTCATGCTGTGTCCAGACGAAATATTGTTTCCAGGGCTGAGTCTTTGAGGAGTGAGGCATCTCACATCCTTACTATCTCTGTGGAGAGTTGCATGTAAAAAAAAAAAGCGACATGAAAAAAAGCACAGCAGAATGGCGGTGGCAACACCATCGTGTCCCTCTTGAACTATTTTCACACACTGCTTAAACTGAACTGATCTGTCCTGCTGTTTTTATCAGCTACTGATACTCGCTCTACCACACACACTCAGCTAAAAGAACGGCCCTATTCATATAACTAAAGGATGCCTGTGAGATTTGTAAAGCAGACCTTGCTTATCATGGGAGCACATCGGTATTATGTGAGCATTTAAAGAGAAGATACTTTGGACACCTCACTTTTCAAAAACATCTTTGACATTTATCTCAACAGTCCAAAGTCAAGCTATGATTATACTCTCAGATGTGTTTTCAGTCCTTCACCTTAAAACCTTCCCCCGAGAACTCTTCACCTTTCTCTTTCCTTTTTTATTCGTCCACTCCTAACACAAAACAGTGGAGCAAACTCTTACCATGTTACTATAGTAACCAAACTACAGATTGAAAGAAAAGCCTCCAACTTATGTTAGTTATGTTTTGAGGCCAAGACAAAAATATTGCTTGAATTAAGATTTTTAATGGAATATTTTGAATTGAAGGAGTAATGTAGATTGTAAAGCTGATAGCGAAATAAGAGCCAGTAAGTAATTGCTCCAAAAATTAGCTTATAAATCATTTCAAGAATTGATGACTAATAATCATAAAAGTCGTTCGTTGCAGCCCTAGTTTAACTGAATCATGTGTGCGTATGAGAGCGTGTGTGTATGTATACCTGAAGCAGTGCGAGTCCCGGAGGAGGAGGGGGGGGAGGGTCCAGCAGGAGGCGCTCTGCTGTTGTTGTATGTAGGGTAGTTGTAGTTGTGGGGCCGATTCCTGCAGAACAGAAACAGAAAAAAATGTCCCAATTTGATAACACAGAAATATTCACAATAGGTAAATTCACAAAAAACACGATTAATAAGAGCCAACCAGAAAGTGCCTGACTGTCTGTGACTGTTAATTGGCTCTCACACGCTGCAGACACAGGAAGTAAACATGACAAATCTTAAGTGTTTAATAATAACAATGTTTATACTTTTATTCTTCTGAGCCAAACAATTAAACTTTTCTGATTCTTTAAATAAACTCTGCTTTATCTCCTCACTGACCTCTGATTACCAAACAGATATCCCAGCAGCCCACCGGTCCCCATGCCGCTCCAGAAGCCTCCTCCTCCTACTCCTCCTCCTCCTAATCCTCCTGTGCCCGCCGGGGCCGGTCGGCCTCCTGGGTAATGTGGTCCCTGAGTGTAGTCACTGTGGAAACCATAGGACGGGTTCCCCCCAGGAGAGCCTGATCATGGAGAGAGAGAGAGAGAGGAGTCACGATTCAGTGAGAACACAGACTCATTAAAGTCGTCACAAGAATTAAAACTTTGATTCTAATAAAAATCAAACGTTATCGATACCTGTTTGATACCACGGCAACAGAAATAGAAGTTCTAGGCACCCAATATCAGGTCATTTATTGTTTTAATGATCAAATATTACTGCACACTGTCTTCATTGCACAAAAAACATTGGCAATGTTTCCATATGTTATTGTACAAGTTAGACATTGTCTAGGAGTTTGTCTGCAATTATTGATGGATTCTCTCTTTTCCTACACTTGTCTTAAGTAAAAGACGTAGTTCTCTTAAAGCTTCATTACTTTTTGATACAATCAATCATTAAATAACGGAGATTGTATCATTTTAACAAACATGGTCTCGAAAAGTATCGAAATATCAAACATTGTGACAACCTGATCACACAGACACGCCTCTGCTCTCAGTTCAACAATCCTTTCTCTGTTCTCTTCCTTGTACCTGTGAAGTCAGGTCTGAATCCAGGAGGAGGGGGCCCTGTGTTGAAGCCTTGTTGGTTGTCATGGTAACCTTCCTGCCCTCCCTGCTGTCCCGCCTGGGCTGTGTTCCCGCTGAGGAAGATCTTGTAGACGACGAAGGCCAACACGAGTAGCACAGCGGGAACCAACAGACCTGAAGAGTCCTCACTGCCTGAACTCTGACCGCCCTGATTATGCTGATGATGCTGATGATGCTGATTATGTTTGTTTCCTTGGAAACCACTGAAGAAACTTGAGGCAAAGCCCCCCAGATCTGAGCAACACAAACACACAGAATAGAAGTTGTACTGGTGTGATGATGAAGCTTTATTAATCATAAATACCTTGCTCCCTCTCCTCTATCGCCTCCTACCTCCAAAGCCCTTGAACCCCCCTGATGACCCTTGCGTCGTCCTGCGTCCCTCCGCTGTCAGCTCCAGGGTGAATTCAAGACCACACGACCCCGGCAGGATGAAAGCATCATCAGGCTGAGTGAAGCCCTCACAGCTCACCTCGAGCCGACCGAACCTGAACGCAGCGTCCATGTCTGTCTTGCACTCCCACTGAGGTAGGGGGAAACATTAAAGAGTCACACTCCTCTGTTTGTGTGTTTATATCACTCCAACATGAATAAGGACGTTACCACAACACAAACACAACAGTAGAAAACATCATTGAGAAAACTGAGGCGAGCAGTAATATGTACAAATAAAAACAAATAAAATGTACAGACTCGGATAAGTAGTGTTGTTACACAGATGTTTGCGTGCGTTTTCTAAGCCGATACTGGATGCCTGATTTTCCTTTTTTTATTGTTCTCTCCACAATGAAATAAAGTTTTAATGAATCGTATGGATATGTTAGGTCCCACTAACTATGCTTTAAGTTGTTTTTGTTTGTTGAAGAAGTGCTGCAAGACAACTCAGCAACAACAAACATCAACAAGAAGCGCTCTGACATGAAGGTTGCGGACTTACAGATTAGCCGATTTTAAAAAATGAATCAAAAGTATCCCCCTCTCTCACCTGGACATCCACTCCATCCCAGCCTCTGTTCTGACACTGGACCACGTCGGGGATGAAGGCGTGGCATCCTGCAGAGCCTCCAACACACTTCAGCTGAGGGACAGGGCTGGAGCGCCGCGCCGCTGTGTACCGGTCTTTATACAGAGTCAGCACCTGGACGTCCCTCAGCAACACCCCACCTGCAGGTTAGATCATCATGTTAATGATAGGGCTTTGACAATATTTAATTCATTTAGAGTTATTCATTATAGACACACACACAGTAACTATGCTTGGGAGATTAGAAAGGGTTTGAGTTCAGCTTTTTAGAAACTATTGTGATGGACCTCAGCTCAACAGGTAGCTTGTCCTAGAGAGATGGACCACAGTGACTAAACCCCCCCTCCCCCCCTCTTCCGGACTTTGATCTAAAATTAGCTATTTTTGCAGGGTCATCCAAAATATCCACACATTTGCATGCAACAGGTGCAGCATGTCTTCACTTCAAGATTTACAGAAGAGACAAAGTTACTTCCTGTAAGAGGCAGAAACCTCGAGCAGAACCAGACTCATGTTGAAACTTTGTGGGCTTGGAGGGTGAATGTTTGTTTTAATATTAAGTTTTATAGTGCTGTTTTGAATAAAATAAGCAACAATTCAAGTTATTTAACTCCCGCCGTATAGCCAATGTGTTGTTGTGACGTTAGCTTCACTTTGCTAACCGGAAACATCACATTCAAAAGATAAATAAAGTCAAACAAACCTTGATCCCAGCTCAGGATATTCTCCACCAACACGAAAAGAACAAACGCGACTGTGATAAACTGCTTCATTATTCCCTCAGTCTGTTCTTTCTCTGAATAAATCTGAACTAAAACTTATCATCAACACGGAAACGTTCCACACAGACAGCCAACTCTTCCGGGTTTGCGTCATCTGTTGATGTGTGGTCAACCAATGAGGAGAGGGCACGACTTCACACCGCTCTGTATGATGTAAATAAATGAAATATTAAAACCTTTTCCCTGAGACCTCTGTTTAAATGATGATTTTCCTACATGTGTTTGCATCTTTGTTGGTTTATTTTTAATTGTATTTAGCATAGAATTTTTGTATATATTGTTTTTATTCTTTCATTTATACTTGTAGGCTATGTACTTTATACTGTTATATTATTTAACCCCTCCTTTATTTGATTTTCCATGTGCTACTGTCTGTTTACCTGAAGTAATTGTACATTATTGTTTTTGAATAAAGTTGTTATAGCTTCTTACTATTTTAGCTTTAGTCCTTTGCTAATTGTTTTGCACCAAAACACCAAGTGTAATTCCCTGTACGTGTAAATGTACTTGGCAGTAAAGAAATATTCTAATTCAGATTTTCAGAGAAAAAAAAGAAATATTCTTATAAACACAATTTCTCAATTTCTCCTAACATAAATGTTTAATTTGGAATAATAAAGAGATTAATAGCTGGGTTAAAGATAACATACTTTTTTGCGACACAACTATTAACCGACTTCTGTATACTTACACATAATTTCTAAAGAAACATGGATTAAGTTACTTTTAATGCAATAGCTACCTTCAGGATTGTTGAGGGGTGGGTTAGGTGAAACCGCAATTTAAATCAGACTTAATGGTGAATGGTGTGTATTTATCACACAAAAAATGTACCCAGAAACCACAATTTCTCTGGCCAAAGAATTTTGGAATTCCAAATTTGAACATATTGAATGGGAGTCACTTTGAAATTTTAATTTTCTCTGTTACCAACTAAATTCGACATACAATGAGAGATCAATACATTTAATATATTTAAGTAATCAGATAATTGCAAGATTCAGAGATGTGAATGATGTGTGCTTTTCTCATCCCGTCAGTAAGAATTCTGAAAGAAGTAAATAAGCCTTTCAGCACATATATCCTCACTTTAATAAACACATCACTTAAAACTGGATCTGTTATCGTTGATTAAAAAAAAGAAAAAAGTTCAACTAACTCCCAAAAGAATCACTAGACCCTAATCCCCTAGACATTTTAGACCAATTTAAAAACTTCCCTTACTTTCAAAGGTTCTTGAAAATAATGTGGCTGAATAGTTGATTGCTTTTTTTAATCTATTTAATTTTTTACAAAAATGAGCTCTTTGAGGAATTTCAATATGTGTTTATAGCAAAGCATACGACTTGAAGTGTGAAATGTTTTGCTGATTGCTGCTGATGCTTTTAGATTTGAGTGCTTCTTTTCTCCCTCTACATGCTACCCCTGGGACATATCATCCGCAGCCACAATGTGAGTGTCTACTCCTATGCGGATGATACTCAGCTGTACCTCTCTTTTGATACACATGATTTTAACTACTTAACACGCTGAACAACTGCATCCGAGACCTTAAATGCTGGATGTCTCAAAATGTCCTACATGTAAACCTTGAAAAAAAACGGAGATGATCCATATTGGCTCTTGCTCAGAAAAAGCAGCGATACCTTTCGGCTTTCTGACCCAAAATATAACTGCAAAAATCTTTGCCTCATCTTTGATGAGAACTTCAGTCTGAACCAACCTGTCAACCTAGTTGTGAATTCTTGTCTTATGAAGCTCAGGAGACTATCTTTTATCAAGGAAAAACGTGGAGATCGTCTTACATGCTTTTATTTCCTCTTCTTTAGACTAACCAACAAATCTCTGCTATAAGTTAAATAGAGTTTCATAAAGCCTCTCAATAGAGATTTATTTTTGGGCTTTTTGGGCCTTTAATGGAGAGATAGGACAGTGAATAGAGTCGGAAATCAGGGAGAGAGAGAGAGGGGAATGACATGCGGGAAGGAAGCCACGGGTGGGATGTGAACCCGGCCCGCCCGCTTTGAGATGACCACTGTGCCACCAGCGCCCCTCAATAGAGTTTTCATAGTGTTGAAAGTTAGTAGTTTTTATTCTGCTTTTCATAGCAGGTCACCCCCCCCAAAAAAAACATTTCACAGTGATGTTCTCTGAGTGATTCAGATCCAAAGCTGAAGGAACATGTTTACAGTTTGTCACACAACCATGATGTTGTTCATCTCCCACCTCTGACTGGTTTTACTGTTATCACAGTCTGAGATGAACACTGAGTGGAGCATGTCAGAGCGGTCCAGACACTTCCCTGAGACAAGAACAAAAAGACATATTACCAGCTACACTACAGAGACATGACAACATCACTGATACTTTAGAGACAAGACAACATTACAGAGACACAACAACGTTATTGTGGTCATAGAGCTAAATGGTGAAAGGGGTGATGCTGATGTGATCCACAGTATCAGTAGGTTATTCCTGTAGTATTCCTGTAGTATTCTATTATTGTATTTTTTCTGCCTTTATTTAACTTATGTACATATGTTTGATTTTTATTTTTAATAATTTTATTCCTGTTTTCTTGAGCTGCTGTAATGAAAAAAATTCCCTCATGGGGATCAATAAAGTTTATCTTTATCTTTAGGGCCATCCTGTGGTGTCAAGAGGTACTGCAGGACTACACTCAGTATAGTGTATATAACTTAAAGTTTCTTTATTTTTTCCTCAGTTTAGATAAAGACTGGTGGTATGTAAGACTGTTTGTGATGATGGTGATGAATGCGATGCATGAGTAAAATAAAAGGGCAGATATTTACCTGTTGGCATGTGAGTGAACCGATTCATATCCTGAAAACACAGAGACAAAAACACAGTGAGGTATTGTTCAGTACTGATCTGTGTGTGAGTATGTGTGTGTGTGTGTGTGTGTGTGTGTGTGTGTGTGTGTGTGTGTGTGTGTGTGGTACCTTGAAGTACTGCCACTCAGAGTACTTGTTCCCATCACATCGTGTGATAATGATAGCTGTGTCATTAGCTCCTCTAGTCAAACAGTAATTATTCTGAATCAGCTGGTTACCTTCATTGATACGGAACAACTACACACACACACACACACACACACACACACACACACACACACACACACACACACACACACACACACACACACACACACACACACACACACACACACACACACACACACACACACAGATTAATTGCAGAGAAAAGTATCAGTGAGACATCTTCTCAGTCTCAATCATTTGGTCTAGTAGTCACTGTAATGACACCAATTGGTTTGTGGACGACTATTTCGAAGCCACAAAAGGTTTGAGGTTAACAAACTTTGTTTAAACTGTCAGGATTTAAAACTAAAGAAAGGGAGGATGGCAGTCTGTTGGTCATGGATCAGATGTTTCTGTTTGACATTAACCATACATCTTTAAGAAGAAGGATCTGTTGATTTATTTTGTTTGCATCAATTAAAGTGTTCGAGGTAAAAGCTGAAGTTAATGTGATATGGATAGTAACAAAGAGCCCCTCCTTACAGACACGGGTGTTAGAGATTCCCTTTATCTAAAAGTGAATCACACAGACTGAAGCTGCTCTGCTGTTCGTTAGACAGGTCCAAACCAGACCAGAAGCTCCATGTGGGTCAGTACCTGGTTTCCCCCCATCCTGTGGCAGGGTCCGATCTCCACGTTTCCCTTTTTGTGTCCCATACTGTCGATACAGTAACTGGTCTCTAAGCCCCGGATCTACACACAGTCAAAACATGATGAACACAACTCAGAAACAAACACAGAGTGTGTCAACAAAGGTGTGTTTATGTATGTATGTATATGTGTGTTTGTTTGTACGAGTAGGGTTGTCATCATACCAGATTTTTAAACCACATTATGATTGTAGTAAAAATCAAATCATATTAACCTGTTTGATACCACTGCAGCTAAAAAAGAAAGTCATAGGCACCCAATATTGGATCATTTCTTGTTTTTAAAGTATCAAAAATGGAAACCTGGAAAAGGTTGCCAATGAATTGGTGCATTTAGACTGCTGGAGTTTTTTTCTTGCAAAAATGTAAGAGTTTATTGCATTCATTCCTCTCCGACACACGTCTTATGAAATAGACTGCAACAGTTTTTATTTAAAGTTTCAATAGGTTTTGATACTATCGATCAGTAAAATAAAAGAAATTGTATCCTTTTTAAAACATGCGGTATCAAAAAGTACTGAAGTATCAAGAATGTTGACAACCTTATGTACACGTTTTTGTGTGTTCCTACCTCCCCCCAATCCACATTTTTATGAGGTGGAGGAAAGTGTAAAGGGATGTCGTATGCGATCTCCTCCATGAACCACTTGAAGTTCTTACAGTGATGCTCCTCCCTGATGAGGAGGAAACACAAACAGTTATTAACAATCAGTAACCACTAATCAAAAGTCTGAATAAGAGAGAACAGTGGCCCAGAATTACAAGAAATGTAGTTGTATTGATAACACAAGTCTCATGTCACCCCCCCCCCCCCCCAACAAGGAACACAAAAAATAAACAGGCTCCCTGTACTTACATTTCAGCACTGGGAAAAACTGTTGTTGGGACTGCCTTATCGCCTCCACATTGACACTTACAGTAGCTCAAACTGTGGGGGCTGCAAGGCTCTTCACTAAAAGGTCACTGTTTTTTCCCTTAAACTCACCTATTAGCACGTTCTGAGCATCATGCTGGCTCACCAACATTGTGAAGAAGACCTAACCATAAGACACTGATAAGATTCGGATTCAAAAATCTGAGAAGACAGTTGCTCCTGAACTGCTCTTACACTGTGTCTGTATGTCTAAGATGTTATAAACATGGCTCGCCCAACAGGGAGGGGCTTCAGACAAGTGACCGGTAAAAAAACCAAAGACTTTTAGAGGTTTCATTTAAAGGGTATACAGAATGAATCTGTATCCTAATAATATTTGTGTGTTACCTGAAGCGTTTGAGCTCACTGATGTCTCCGTAGGCCAGCCCCCGAGTCTGAGGACGACTGGCATAAAAGTAGTCCCTATATTCATCCCACCACACCTCCACCACACGCACATAGTTCTGTTCAAATACACACACACACACACAGACACACAGACACACACAATTTAATGTAATTCATGAAAGCAAACAGAAATCAGCAAAAAGCCGACCATATCTAACACCTATGATTTATTTATTTACATTGGATCCCCATTAGTTGTTAACAACAATTCTGGGGTCCATATAAGCAAAAAACAAGACAGAAAAAACAACAACACAAAAACATGATTAATCAAATTCACAAAATTAGTGTAGCAAAGTCATGCAAGACTCTCCAGCACTCCTCCTCAGAGTGACCACCAGTTGCCTCTGACCTGCCGCATCATAGTACGGGTCATTTCCTCAATCTCCTGTCGGTCTGTCCCCTTGGATGTTTTGGCGACACAAAAGGGGGGGGGGTTCCTGTCTTCTTACCTGTGGTTGCTCAGAGATTCTCACTGTGTCGCCACACTTGTTACTTTGTGTGACACTTGAACCCCTGCCTGGCCCCTAGCTTACAGTCCACCTGCTCCCTATAGCTTCATCTGTTTCTAGAGGGTGCTTACCTAGTCCTGGACCACGTCTCCTGTCTGTTCCTGCTCCAAAATGTTGCCCTTAACATTTCTGTTTTTTTGTCATGAGTTGACTTCTGTCTGTGTGTGTCTCACTGTGAGCTGCAGGTATATCTCAGCCAAGGGTGTAACTATAGACAGTGCGGCTTCTGGGAGTGTGTCTGTCGTTGTCCAATCTTAATTCTCTATTTAATCATGTGACAAGACAGCAAGACTCCGGCCAGTTAAAGCGCAACATCGAGCAAGTCTAATAAGCTGAACACACCAAGGCAAGCCAAGCCAGCAGTCATGCCATTCAAACAGAGAAGCGGTTGCAAAAAGGGCAGGAGAGAAAAGAACAGGAGGAGAAGGATGCAAAGCTCACTAAATTTGAGACTCTTTTGAATCTCAGCTGCTTGTTGTCACGTGTCAGAACTTTGACTGTCACAGTGCTATCCATCATAATCCATTGTTCAAATAGCTTTCTCTTTGACCTCTGTACTTTCCAAATACAAAAGTAACCAAGGTTACACATTGAACTGTAAGATCCCAAGGGACCGTCATAATAGCCTGTTCCCTGCCTGTTGTTACCACCTTTCACCACTGGTCTCACTGTGAGCCGCTCTACCTTCAGAGTCGGTGATGATCCAATGTTTGCGGGCGGGGGGTTACCCTGCCATCCCTCCATTCTGTAAACATGACCGACCCGGGAGCACGGCACAAAGAGCAGCTGTCCCCCACACTGCCAGATCTACACACACGTTAAAGTACAGAATGTGAAAAATACTCTGAAACTTTATTATAAATAATAATAATAATAATTAGTGTGTATAAAGTGAAGTTCTCTGTGTGTACCTTGTATGATATTTCAAAGTTTTCTCCTCCCCAGATCTGCAGTCCTGGATCATACAGACCCAACTCAAAGAAGAAGTCTCTCTCTATAGCAAACAGACCCCCCGCCATGGCAGGAGACCTGCAGGTACACACGCATACAGTACATGTGTAAACAAATATCTCAAATTTAGTTCATGGGTAAATCCACACAGACCATATCAACTTGGTAAATACATCTTCGTCTTACTATGCTGTGTTGTTTTATTGTATGTAAGTTACACAAAGCTGTGTGTTTTCTCTGCACTTTTGCATAATGCAAATTTCCCCCTGGGGAAAATAAAGTATATCTAATCTAATAATTTATGAACTTAATAATTAAATATTTTTCTTTCTAAAGATCTAAACTATAATTCCTCCTGCCTTCCACAGCTCTTTTATTTCCACCACATGAGACAACTGTTTCACAGCAGCAAATTGGGAGATGGGGAGCTGATGATTATTAGTTTCTTTACATGACTACATAATACAGTATATTTCACTATACATTGTAGTTATGCTAAAGGTTTAAATATAAGATACCAGTTGTGCTCTAGTTTTGATCTGTTTGTCCCTGAGTCCACCCTGTCAACATCAGTCATCAGACATGTTTGTTTTGTGTACCTGTATGGCTCAGTGCGAGTCTTTCTCCTTTCTTTTTCTTTGTCTGTCAGAGGAATTCTCCTCCATGCCATGCTCCAGTCCCAGGCACCTCTAGCTAAGTTGTCCTTGTCCCCTCCACCCTGGGTCCCGATGCTATAAGTCGTACCCAGGATAGAGTCGACCAAAGGCGCCGTACACACCGTTCTGACAGAGGCGGGGTGAGGCCATGCATACAGGATATAATGGGAGTGGATGGATGTTGGGGAAGTGTACATTCAGGTTCCAAACAGGTGGACACAGACAGCAGTGACAGCACAGAGAAGTGGGGTGGATAGAGGGGTGGAGATGGAGACACAAAAGAACAGGGATGAGTGTTAGCTTGCTGTTAGCTCTCTGCAGAGTGAGTACCATTAGGCTCTGTTTATTTAAAATTGCATTCATCATCACTCCTCATCATAGCAGTTTGAAGCAGAAAGCTGAAAGAAGCTGCAAATGACCATAAATCGACCCCTTTTCTGTGAGTGTGCTCAGAGCTTGGATCAGAAAACATGAGTTAACAAAGAAAATGTATTTCTAGCTCAGTCATACTCCATACTCCACAGAAACTGAGGCAATCTTTTTACACACTACGGAAGCTAAATTCCTCACTGCAATTAGGAGAAAGTGGATCTCTGTCTCTGACTACAGTCCAGCTTTATTAAGTTTCATATCCATCTCTGATCTAACCAACCTTTTGAGTGCCAAAAGGATTTGCTTTGTGAACTTCCCCTGCTTTAAATGAGGGACATAAAAATGTCAGGAAACATGATTTTTGCCACATAATAATGTCCACTGTTTACCTTCTCTTTAGTAACCTGTAGGGATCTGTGTGGAGTCAAAATGACCTTAATTACAGCAGATAATCGCCTGTTTTCCTGTTTCCCATACTTAAAGCAATCATGAGCAATTTCATTCTGTCCGACTGAGGGGGCGTGTCCTGGTGGTAATGAAGTCAATGAATCTTCTACGATTTGAGAGGCATTCTGCTCACTCTCCTGAACACACACACACACACACACACACACACACACACACACACACACACACACACACAATATCTGTTACCTGTCTTTTGATATAGGAGCGACCAGAGGAGCGTACCAGTTGATTCCAACCTCACAGTGAGCATCCAGGTAGATTAACACCTTGAAAACAGTACAGTGTAGAGGCTAAAAACCCAGTTTGTCTATCTTGTAGAATGAGTTGTACTTCATATTAAATGCAATGGTTATTTGTCTTTAGTCAAACTTTCAGCGACTCCAGAGTTTCTTTTTTAAATTATATTTTGTTCTCAGTTTTAGGGGGAACCCCGAATAGTCAAATATTTGACACTTCATTCATACCAACTTTTTATGACACAAGGATTATTCCATTCCAGTTATATGGGGCTCAATGTCTAAAATTTTGGCAAGTTTTTCATGGGCTCAACCCACATACTCAGCTCTGCTGCTCATGTCTGGGACTGCGGATCCAGGTGTTTAATATCCCTTTATGTATCCTACATGTCCATAAAAACATGTCTTCTTTATTTTGCATATTTCTCTTCTACAATGGGAATGCTTTATCTATCTTTTTGAAAATCCATTAAAAGGGATACAAACACCGGCGTTAGCCAGTGTTACCACAGGTTGAGTTTCCTTTCTGAACTGAGCACTTTGGCGCGCTGGTTGCTGTCATCTTAAACCCAGCCGTCCAATCACAGTGCAGGAGGGGCAGAACTGAGACCTAAGATGTCACATCAGATACCACATCGGGTACCTCTCCTTTAGTGGCCTTCTTGGCTCCAATGCTCCTGGCCTGGATGAGTCCTTCTCTCTTCTCATTCCTGAACAGTTTCACCAGACCGTTCCACTGTTTGATGTATTCCTCCAGACGCTCCTTCAGGTGGGCTGCACACACACATCTTATATCAGTCAGATATTGCTTGTTCAGTCAAGAATTGGCTTTATGTTTAGTCAAGTATTAATGGTTCAATCAGACTGTACTAGTTTATCAGACATTGCTGGATGATAAATCCTTTGCACAATTTATGCTACTTTTATTTATCAGCAGGTAAGTCTGACCTTTGTTGCTGAAGTCGTCGATCAAGACGATCTCAGCCAGGTATATCCTGGGAGTCCTCTTGATCACACTGTGGACCGTCCTCATCAGTGTAGACCAGCCTTCATTATGGAACACGATCACCACACTGGAGGTCAGCAGTCTGTCGTCATAGTGCCAGTACTTACACCTGGACAGGTGAGAAACATCAGAAAAACTGATACAGCATAAAATGTGATTTCAGGTATATCAACCAATGCTACATGTCAATAACATGATTTTATGTCCCCCACAAAAATGTATTCGGTTTGTCTTCTTCATAACATCAGCTGTCACAGCAATAACAGAAGAAGAAGAAGAAGAAAAACAGATCTCAGGTTAATTATCATGTGAGGAAAGAAAACAAACCACAGTCCTGGTCCAGCAGCTTTGTATATAAATCAGTGTCTCTGAACTAGGTAGTGCGTTAGCCAAACCTAAGAGGTATGTCGTACTGTGTCCTGCTTTTGTGCAGATTAACCTGCTCATCGTAAGGAGGAGCCATGAGCCAAGCTGCTGCTAACATTAGCTTAGCTTTTTTCTAGGTTTATACCAGTGATAAAGAATATCAGAACGTCTCTGCTGGAGGTGAACACTGATCCACCTGTGTTATCCAAGACTGTCAAACCAGTTAGAGACAATATGTTCACTGAGTGAGTGAGTGTGTAGCAGACACACCCACATCCGTGTGTGTGTGTGTGAAGGATGTTTGCTGCAGGATATATTAGTCAAACACTCTGTGTTTGTAGAAGGATAACTCCACCAGTGTTAAAGATTATTCATCAATTTGTACTTGTGTTTTTACTAAATATCTTCCTTTCTTTGATTGTTTATCTAAAAGTAGCTGACCCTGCGTGATTTCATTCATCATGTTTGCTGTGATGTGATAGTGACACTCAGACTGTCATGATTATTCAGACGTTTAGACAAACACTGATCTATTAACAGTGTAAACACTGTGACTCACTCTTCATGGCGAATGTCGCTGATGCTTCTGTCCAGAGAGATCATGTCACTGGCCACCATGTTGAAGCCAAACTCTTTGATGGAGGCCTGTACGGCGTCTTTGTACTCTGGACCCAGGACGAAGGGTTTGGCCCCCTCTCCAGGACCATTAGGGACCCCTGGAGGCTCTGGTTCTTGAGGCTCAAAGTTACCCAGGATTCCTGTCTTCAGGACGGGGCTGGTGTAGGCGTGACTATGGGGTCTGAACGTCACGTACTGCTGCTGGATCACCTGCTCCTCGTTGGGCTGCTCCTCCGCTTTCTGGGGGTTGTTGGGCCCTGATGGAGGGAAAACCAGGAGCCAAAGCATCAGAACATATGATCCATCAGGTCATTGCACACCTGCTCAAGATTTCACTTCTCACAGGTGGAGTGTGAGTGCAGTCAGTGTGTTTATGGATGTTCAAGATGGAGTCTCACAATGTTTGAGTCTGATGGAGTTGAGGTCGACCTCCAACCCCTCCACATGAGGCCAGGGCACCACAGGCTTAAACTGGTCTTCAGGGTCAGCTCTGGGCAGGGCAACATTCTCCTGTAAGACCAAACTGACGTTTTAAACATAATTAACTTATTAGTATACAACATTATGGGTTTAATACAACCACAGGGGACCTTGAATCAGACTTTAAGAAGAATTCAATGCTACCTCAAGGCACATTTAAAATCTTGTGGTTATAGAGTTCATGGGATTCAGGCAAAAACATATTTTAAAAACATACAAGGTCTAGAAAAACTGGTAAAAAAAAAAGTCCTGGAGGCAGGACAGGGACCCAGCATTTCCCCTCAGGTGGTCTGTAAGCAAGGCAGGGGTGAGAAATCGCTTGACCTGTTGAAAGGAGCATCTCCTAAGGATTGGCAAGAGGTTGACCAAATGGGTAGAACCTCATGGGAGGATGACCAATCAGACAGAGCCTCTCTACAGAAGGTTGAACTGATGGATGAAACCGATCCAGGAAAGGGCCAGGGGTAGACCAGTGAGATGGAGCCTCTTGGCAGAATGAACCATGGGTTGGCCAAGGGCGCATGGTCTCTGTCTTGCAGAAAAAAGGGGACGCACACTGTTCTGTTCAGCTCCCAATGAGCAATAACTTTATTAAGGGCGTCATTTTGATCCAAAGGATCTTCTCCACGCCAAGGTCTCTATCTCGCCTGCAAAAGTAGCAGGACCTGCACTCTGGGGTTTGCTGTGTTAACTGAGGATCTGTTGAAAACAGACAGGATGCAGGAACAACGTACCAGGGGAGGGCTGCACAGGAGGCCAGTCTTGGATATCTGACGTGTAGCTTTAAATTGAGCCAGATGCTGAATCTCCTTTACACTAAAGCAGCAGGAACAAGGTTTTAAAGGTTCAGCAGCAGGATCAAGTCTTTTGCAGCAACCCTACAGGAATTGGAGACTTTTGTAGCAGCTGTGCAGTTATGGGGAGGCTGTGCTGCAGCTCCTGTAGAAGGGACTACATTTACTTCAGTCTGCAGGAACTGGTGATTTGCAGTGGCGATTCTAGAGTCATGTTGGACCCTAGGCAAACATTTATTGGGGGCCCCTCCAATCACTATTATATCCAGCAGGGTTGTGACGTTCTTCCTCTTTCAGTTTTTTACTCACAGACAGATAATTCGTCTTCATTTTCCTGAAGTGATTTTCATCAACTCAGCAAGAACAGAAGACTTTAGAGCAGCTCTGCATGACGGAATATGGGGAGTCAGGCTGAGAGTCAGCAGGAAAGGTGAACTAAGAGTCGGCCAGGTCACTGACTGGAAGGCGGGTACAGGATTCACACTGCATTACAGACAGATAGTATTTATCCATCTATCTACTGGATGGATGAACTGCCAAACTAAATAAGACATTATAATAATCTACTTTCTTTTTGTCATGATTGAACTGTCAGTTATACCTAGAACTGGAGTCTGATGTGAAAATCCAGAAGACATCAGCTGTTATAGAATCAGTAATTTAAATGAGCACCTTAACATACATAGCTATGCTTCTATTTAGACTTTCTAAAATATTTATTTCCATTTTATAAGCATAGATTTTTTTCTAATTAGCTTTTTGTAGTTCATGTGAACAACTTGCTGGAAAACATTTCTTCTCTTTCATATTCAACTGACTATGATTGAAACTATAAAAACGTGTTAACAGAGAGGGAGTAATGTTACATTCAAATCAATCAATCAATCTTTATTTGTATAGCGCCAATTCATAACACACTTTATCTCAACACACACTGTACAAAAGAGCAGGTAAAACACCTTACTCTTTGTTATATTAAGACCTAACATGAATCCATCATAAGCACGGCAGCACTAAGCAATATTTAACAAAGTTACAATGGCAAGAAAAAACTTCCTTTCAGAGACAGAAACCTCGAGCAAAAACAGACTCATGTTGGGCAGCCAATCTCCCAAAACTGTTCTGGTCTTGTGGGAGACTAACAGAGCAACAACAACAACAATGTAGAAGATTGATTTATAGCTACAAAGTCAGATATAATGGTAAAAGTATACAATTCTAAAATATTACAATTCACTTATCAGACGCTTTTATCCAAAGCGACGTACATCAGAGAGTAAGTACAACACAAGCAAGGATCTAGAAAAAAGGGAACAATGTCAGTAAGTGCAAATGATCAGCTTTGAGTCCGATGGGACACACAGGTGCTGACAGGCATTGCACAGAGGCAAAGCACAACATTGACGACAGTTTTTGTATATGTGTAGTATTATCAGTAAAAGCTGAGTATGATACAAATAGCAATATGATACAACAGCAATATTAGCAACTGTAGTGATGATGAAACAGGGAGGACTGATTATGTTAATTATAGAGGTTGAAGTTGAGCAGCTCCAATATTTACTTTAATATTTATACTACATACATACATATATGACAATATATGTAAGGCTGATATTAATAGTTGTAGCATTTGGAGTCGGAAGGGTCGATCCACAGCAGCAGGCCTTCCACACAGACATACCAGAGGAACCTAGGAGACTAGGGAGCTCATGGAGCTCCAAGGAAGATATATGGTGAGTAACCATAACTATATGCTTTATCAAAAAGTTAAGTTTTAAGCCTACAATTAAAAGTACAGAGGATGTCTGCCTCCCACACCTTGACTGGTAGATGATGCCAAAGGAGAGGAGCTTGATAACTGAAGGCTCTATCTCCCATAGTACATTTAGACACTGTAGGTACCACGATCAGGCCTGCATTCTGGGCGCGTAATGTTCTCGAAGGGTAATATGGCACTATAAGCTCTTTAAGATCAGATAATACCTGGCCATTAAGGACTTTGAAGGTGAAAAGAAAAAAATTAAATCATATTCTAGATTTTATAGGGAGCCAGTGCAGAGAAACCAATACGGGAGTAATGATCTCCTTTTCTAATTCTAGTCAGTACACAAACTGAAGCGTTTTGTACCAGCTGAATTGTCTTTAGAGATTTTAGGGCAGCTGATAAAAGAGAATTACAATAATCAAATCTGGAGGCAAAAGATGCATTAACTTGTTTTTTGCATCGTTTTGTGACAGGATCTGCCTAATTTTAGATATATTACGAATGTCGAATAGTCGTCATTGACATTTGTTTTATTTGAGTTAAAGGACATATTTTGATTAAAAAGAACTCCTAGAATCCTAACAGTGGTGCTAGATGCCAACCTGATGCCATCTAGTACAGTTATATCATTAGAAAAATTATCTCTGATGTGTTAAGGGCCAAGCACAATAACGTTTGTCTCCAAAAAATGTCTGGTCATCCAGGTCCTAATGTCCTAAATGCATGCTTCTAGTTTATATAACTGATTAGGCCATCAGGCTTGATACGTAGAGTTGAGTATCATCTGCATAACAATTCAAAAGTATGAGTGTTGAGTATGAGTGAAATTGATATGTTTCCTCATGATATTACCAAGAGGAAGCATATATAAGTTGAAGAGAATCGGCCAAGGGGGTCCTGGGTTCAAATGCATCTGTTGGTGTCATACAAAGATACCAGAGCATCTAGCGAGAGTAAATCTCCATGACAACAAGCTACCAGTTAGCTAACAGTGAATGAGAGTCTTCTGTCATCAGTCATCATGAGCATACTTGTTACTTATTAAAAATATTAGTCACTATAGAACACATTATGACCTGTTGTTTCAAGGTATATTTTACTGCCAAACTGTTAAGCTGGTAAGCGTAAATTAACTCACCTGTTTTCCAAAAGGGTTTTCCTTCCCTGCTTTGATTGACAGAGCAGACCAAAGAACCTTCAGACCCACAAATAACCATATGACCAGCATAGACCGTAGGAGAAAGCCCACCTTCAGCCTCATATTGAAGCTAACAACAGAATGAGCTAATCTAGGTTAGCTGCTAGCTGTTGCTCCTCATAAAGTCTAATCATCTGCTAACAAACTAACTGCAATTATGTGTTGCTGTGAGTTTGAACACAAAGCTGAAAACAGCAATGTAAATAATCCTGATTCTCTAATAAGACGTCTGAACTCTAGCAGGATGATGTTAATTTGTATCTCCTCTGTCTGCTCTCATACGATTTGGTCTGACTAGCTAACAGTGACAGATTCACACTGATCCTGATCCTGATCCCTGGGTTTGTGTCCTGTCAAGGATGAAGATCCAGGAGGTATGTCTGGGTGTTTGCTGTCAAACAGGAGCTCCTTCTTGTTCTTGTGACTCCACCTGTTAGCAAATACTGGCTGGCCTTGCTGGTGTTACAAGCTTCAGATAATGTGTGTATTGACATTTCAAAACTTGCATCAAGATAAGACAGAGCCTCACTGCTAATAATCACAAAATGTGTGTCACACCCAGTCAAACAGTGGAGTTTACTGTATTACCATGGACTTCTGCCAACAGTGGGCCTCCCCCAATCAGTACACACAGCAGTGCAATTACTAAGGATTCTTCTCTGTTTTCAAAAGAACAGGATGTTGGAGTACAACTTCAGGTGGCAACATCAGTGTTGCCACTGGGAAATTCCTAGTTTGGACAAATCTATTATGATACTTTGAGATCCTAGGTCAAGGAGGTCCAAGAAGGTCAAAATGTCAAGCCAATGCCTCCTTACCTTGCAGCACTATCTGAATGAGGCATAACACTGTGAGGTGGTAGTGACCGGTGTACACTTCTGGGTGGGGTTGGGGTTATCATGGCAGTACAGAGAAGCGTTGTATTGCATTCAAATTCACAGATAACACTGATGGGCTCAAGCTTTTGGATATAAACTGGGCGTGCCACAGACTCCTGCCTTATAAGGGAGGCAGGCATGTTCAGCTATGCTGTCTACGATGTCAATAATCAAGGTGGAACCAGATCAAACCTTCTCCTTCTATTGACAGTCCCTAACTTTTCCAGCCTCAGGGCTATGTGCCTGCCAGGGCCACAGGGCATGGTGAAAGAGTTTCCCTCCTCAGAACACAACACACTGTTGTGTCTTTTATGTTCTCTTTGAGAGATCTATGTAAATGGCCTATTTTGAAAGGGGGCCTAGAACACCAATGGCCAGGTTGCCACTTGTTTGCTTTCAAAGGGAGATTTGTTCCAGGACAATAGCATCCACCTTTGCCTGTTTCTGCAGAGTCAATGTTGCTATTTATAATTGTTGCCTATTAATAGCCAACAAAACTGAACATTCACAGCCTCTGCATTCTAAAGAATTTCAACATTGACATTTATTTCTTCCTATTTCCCTCATTTTGCCAACATTATATTTTAAATTGGGGATTTCCTTTTTCTCGGGCTGCGCGTCTCCCCCAGCTCGTGCCCTCTGGTGCGCTCCTCTCCATAGTGCGCGCGTCTCCTCCCTCTACAGCCCGCTGCTGCTACGCTTGGATACCTCTTGCCAGAGTATTATGTCCGATCAGACACAGCACTGGCCAGCTGTCTTGTGCGCAACAATGTGCCGAGTGTCGCGCCTGAGCGCCACAGCTCGCACCTCCTGCGCAACGTATGACAATTCATCTTCAAAAGATGGAGGGAAGAAAAGAGAGGCCCTGTTTAATGCCGAGGTTTTCTTATAAGCCAAATTTCCTTTTTGTAATATTCAGTTTTATCTGCTATATCCAATACTATCAGTATATCAGGCCCTTACTGTATTAAATGTTTTGGGTGAAAATTAAGCTGTAAGCATCACTGCAAACAAGTCAAGTCACAAGTCATGGTTACAGATTGTTGTTTTAAAATGTTTTAAAAGGTTTAAATTCAGTCTTTCTGTGTCAGACTGCAGTGATTGACTCACAGTAACAGACAGGAGGCAGCATGAGCTGTAAAAATCAGGTGTTTATTTGCTCCATCACCCCCCAAATATTAAATCTCTGCTATAAGTTAAATATTTACATCATTCAGGCCCCTTCACAAAATGATTTAGCGTCTTTACAAAGAATCTATTTACATTGTACAAAACATTGCATACATGATCTTCCACACACCAAAGCCTCTGTACCTCCCACAAACAGTCACTTTTTCTTCATGTGTTGTCGTATCAGCCCAAACCCACAAAACAACACAGTGTTTATTATCATCAGGCCGAGTCACAGTCAGCTGGTCAGATACTGAACCTTCATCAGTCTGTCATAAGGCAGGAGTCCTCCTCACTCACACAAACATCACAGTCTGTGGGAGCTGATCAATCGAAAGAACTGGAGTCAATCAGAGGAGTAACGTTAGTGTTTCTGATGTGAAGGAGGGCTGGTGTCAGACGTGGCAAACTGAGGGGTTTGTCTTCTGTCTATCAGACTGATCAGAGAGTTTAGAGGAGTATGAGCACAGGCTAATCTCTGTTAGTGGTCCGCAGAGAGGAGACCCTTTAAAGTGGGAATAATGAGAATGTCTCTGAGAATAAAGAATTATAGTTCAGTTTCTCAGAGTTCACAGTGTGTCTGTTGTCCATGTGTTTACTGGCTCTGTTCTCAGATAAGGTTCATGCTCTCTGACTGATAGAGTCTGATCAGGTAAACATATTGATTTTTTAAATCATGAATTTAACAAAGCAGGACTTTGATTTGCTCAGGTCGGTCTCATCTGAGAGTTTCTCTTCAACATTAACATCTTGATGCGGTCTGAACCTGAACCTACAATGACACGTCGCCTGGTTACCACATTAATGATGTCACTGGCTCCTCCACCAATAGAAAGGACTCTTTGGTTAGTGAGGTGAGTGAGTATGATAAGGGGACTAAAAGAATAGACGGTTTAGTAATTTAAATCAAAGTGAGAAAATTTGAAACACCTGAGAGCCCAAATCAACAGATAAGAGACCAGTAAGGGTCCAGTTCAGACCAGCAAGAGTGTTACTTGTGTGTGTGTGTGTGTGTGTGTGTGTGTGTGTGTGTGTGTGTGTGTGTGTGTGTGTGTCACCAGGATCACAGTCTAATAGGAGTGTTTTACACCCGGCCTTCATGTCTGAGTCCCAGTTGGTCACACAGCCACAATGTTGTTCATCTCCCACTTCTGACTGGTTTTACTGGTGTCACAGTCCGAGATGAACACTGTGTGCAGCATGTCGGAGCGGTCCAGACACTTCCCTGGGACAAAGACACAATGCACATTACTACACACATCACATATAAATACACAGGACATCAGCAGTCTGACAACTACTGTCAGAGGTAACTTCATCATTCTTGCTAACATGATGTCACTGATGATGACGAAGAAGAATAAATGTAGTAATAACAGAGCAGATATTTACCTGTTGGCACGTGAGTGAACCGATTCATATCCTGAAAACACAGAAACAAAAACACAGTGAGGTACTGTTCAGTACTGATCTGTGTGTGAGTGTGTGTATTCAAGTGTGAGTGTATGAGTGTGTGTTACCTTGAAGTACTTCCAGTCAGTGTACTGGTTCCGCTCACAATGTGTGATGATGACACCTGAGTTCTCTTTTCCTGTCGTCATGCACTGGTCGTACTGCATCAGCTGGTTAGCCTCATTGATCCGGAATAACTAGACACACACACACACACACACACACACACACACACACACACACACACACACACACACACACACACACACACACACACACACACACACACACACACACACACACACACACACACACACACACACACACACACACACACACACACACACACACACACACACACAGTGAGTTTGGACAAACTTAGCTCTCAGTCTCAAAAACACAGAGAAGTTTAAAGAGAAGAAAGGGAGGATGTGGTGGTGTGGTTGTCGTGGATCAGACGTGCCTGTTTTACATAAATCATGAATCTTTAAAGAGAAGGATCTGTTGGTTTCTTTTGTTGAGGAATCATTTAAGATCGGCCTCTCCTCCAGCGAGGGAGTGTTCAAACTAAAACCTGAAGTTAATGTGATATGGATAGTAACAAAGAGCCCCTCCCTACAGGAATGTTAGAGATTTCCTTTATCTAAAAGTGAATCACACAGACTGGAACTGCTCTGCTGTTCGTTAGACAGGTCCAAACCAGAATAGAAGCTCCATGTGGGTCAGTACCTGGTTTCCCCCCATCCTGTGGCAGGGTCCGATCTCCACGTTTCCGCCGTTAGTGTGTCCCATACTGTCGATACAGTAACTGGTGTCTAAGCCCCGGATCTACACACAGTCAAAACATGATGAACACAACTCTGAAACAAACACAGAGTGTGTGCACAAAAGTGGGTTTGTGTGTGCGTGTGCGTGTGTGTGTGTGTGTGTGTTCTTACCTCCCCCCACTCCACATTTTTAGGTGGCAGAGGATAATTCAGTGGGATGTCATATGCGATCTCCTCCATGAACCATTTGAAGCCCTTACAGCGATGCTCCTCTCTGATGACGATGAAACACAAAAATAACAAACAGGAAAGTTACAGTAATAATATATTTATATAAAACAAGTTAACAAGTAATACAACATTGATTTATGAAAGCAGACCTTGTAAAAGGAGGGAATTCTATCTTACTAGGGGGATTCCAGATGGCCAGATGGGATATGGAATCCCTCCAGTCAGCTCTGGGTCTACCCTGGGGTCTCCTCCCAAATTGACATTGCCAGAAGACCTCCAAAGGGTGGTTCCCAAGAGGATCTTAATCAAATAATAAATCACCTCAACTGACTCCTTTAGATGCAAGTAGTAGTGGCTCTACTCTTAGCATGCTCTGTATATCTGTCTCTAAGGCTGAGCCCAGACACCATGCAGAGGGAACTCATTTCAGCTGTTTGTATCTATGATCTCATTCTTTGAGCCACTACCCAAAGCTCATGACCACAGCTGGAACTTAGATCAAAGGTAAATCAAAGCTTTGCCTTCAAACTCAGTTCCATCTCAACCATGTCAGTCCAGTACAACACCCACATTACTGCTAATGCATCAACAACCAGTCTGTCAACCTCATGATCCATTTTACCATCAATGTAAACAAGATCTGAGACACTCAAACACTTTTGCTTGAGGCAGCGACTCACTCCACAACCACCGTCTCAGTGGTAAAGTCAGTCACCTCTCAACCAGAAAGTAGGGGCCACCCAGTACCTGTCAGCTGTTTCTGGAGACCCCTGGGCTAAACAAGCCTTCTTCTTCAGCCTGGCAGCTTCCTTCACTGCTGATGTTCTCCAACAGGTTTTAAGGTATCAACCACAACAGGCACTGCCGGTCTCCAGACCACAACTCTTAGCAGCCGCTTCCAGAATGTAGTCTTTGGACATGGCCGACCCACTGACCTAAGGGACAAGGGCCTTTGCCAGACACACCCAGTTCACCTGTACTACACCTTTAGGTTTACTAGGTTTGTCTGGTAGCCTCCCCTGCGCCTTTCGTCACCCTATTGTCCGACATACAGCTAATGATGTGATCATACGACATCAAAGTCGATGATTGATCTGTGGCTGAGGTTATTTTGGTACCAGGTTCCTCTATGAATCACACTTGGTCAAATATGGTGTTTGTTATTGCCAATCCATGACGAGTACAAAAGTCCAATGAAATAACACCACAGTGGTTCAAATCGGGCAGGCCATCCTCCCTGTCGTCTCTCTCTCTAGGTTTCTCCATTATTGCCCATGTGGGCTTTGAAAACCCTCAGTACATAAATAAAGTTCCCTTAGAAGAACTTATTCCAATACTTGACTCCAAGGAGGCTGCATACTCTTGCTGTTTGGTGCATAAGCACAACCCACAGTCAGAGTAACTTAACAACCTCCCAGAGCCTCACACCCTTAGGAAACTCCAGAAGGGAGATAATCTTGCCCCACTCCAGAACCGTTGCTGTGCATGGATGTGAGCCTTACTTTAACTAGTTAATCACGCACCACCTCTCGTACAACTCTGGTTCCTTCCTGGTCAGAGAGGTGACATTGCATGTTTCAAAAGCTAATCTATGCTCCTGGGGATCAGCATGCCAAGGTCTGCCTTTGACTTTTTTTTTTTTTTTAGAAACAGTCACATTGTGAAGATTTGGCCCTAACAATCTGAATGGACTAATGCTGGTTAACTGTGTCAGTATGTCTAAGACAGGTAAGTGACAACTGCTAAACTCAGAGGGAATAAACAGTGGGATTGGAAGAGCATAAAGAATTGATCATATTAAAAACTGTCTTACCTGAATCGTTTGAGCTCACTGATGTCTCCGTAAGCCAGCGTCAGAGTCTCAGGCCGACTTGCATAAAAAAAGTCCTTATATTCATCCCACCAAACCTCCACCACCCGCACATAGTTCTGTTCAGAGACATACACGTATACATAGTATTGTATGTTGATTTTTTTCAGGGCCCTGGCACCAACATTGAGGCCCTATAATTCCTGCTCTACATAGCGAGGAGCATTTTTTAAAGGGGCTGAACATCTTTAAAAACTCATGAAACTGTGCACACAAATTTGAAAGGGTGAAAATTTACATTTGATAAGACATTTCAAATTAATTGTATTTCTGGTCATTTACAGGGGTCATCCTTTTTTGATATATGTCTTAATTGTCTAATGTAAAAGGGAAGAAACATATTAACTCAAAATAATTTCAATGCATAACATTTCGACAAACACATACTTATTGAACTTGAAACAAAAATGTGATATAAAGGACAAAAATACACAGCAGCCCTAAGATGTTTATCCGTAAGTTCTTGTGCTGAAGTGTCAGCTGTGTCTCAGTGTGAGCTGCTCTACCTTCAGAGTCGGTGATGCTCCAACGTGTGCAGGCGGCGGGTTACCCTGCCAACCATGTAGCCTGTAGATGTGACCGACCCGGGAGCATGGCACGAAGAGGAGCTGACCGCCACACTGCCAGATCTACAAACACGTTAAAGTACAGAATGTAAAAAATACTCTGAAACCATATTATAAGGTGTGTAGAAATTGTAGTACTCTGTGTGTACCTTGTATGATATTTCAAAGTTTTCTCCTCCCCAGATCTGCAGTCCCGGATCATACAGACCCAGCTCAAAGAAGAAGTCTCTCTCTATAGCAAACAGACCCCCCGCCATGGCAGGAGACCTGCAGGTACACATACATGTGTAAACAAACACACACATACACACAGAGGAGGACTCAAACAAGTGCAAAGAAACTTACATGCATCAGTGAGAATCAGCAACATCATCAGTACTTTTTCTGGTTAATTAACAAGATCCTCTCAGTCAGTCAGTTACTGTTATTACTGTCAGTTAGCACACAGACTTGATCAGATCAGACAGTATCAGAACACATGGAAGTAAGTGAAAGCAGAGCTGAGAAAGAGACCAACACACAGACAAGATGAATGAAAAGGTTCAGGGGAGGGAGGGGGAAGTGATGGTGCCCCAATCGGAAACCCAATGACACCAGAGCGATCCCCAGTTCACCCTCAGCACAGACCCGACACCATGACCCAGCACTGACCCTGTTTGGATCAGGACTCAGTCGTTTCTCACAGAGGTGCAATACCGTTTAAAGACTTAGCAGTTTAAGTTATTAACACTGAACACCACAGAGTCAGACTGGTAAGACGACAACCATTATGACAACAACCGGTTAGACAACATCCAATAAGACGACAACCGGTTAGACAACATCCAATAAGACAACATCCAATAAGACAACAACCGGTAAGACAACAACCGGTAAGACAACAACCGGTAAGACAACATCCAATAAGACAACAAACTAAACTCTGAACAGCTTAAAGAGCAGAGGAGGAAGTGGTCAGGACAGATGTTTCCCCCCACAGCGTGACAACAGTGTTTAGTTAGTTAGTCGGTTAAACTCAATCATATATCTCTCTTTTTATTGTAAACTTTTCATATCATTAAAACCCTTATTGATGTCACTACACACTCCGTTACCATCACTATACTCTTAAATAATGTCACTACGCTTAAACCACTGTCGCTATAATTAACAATACCATAGCAGAGTTTTCAATATTTTATTTATATCTTTCTTTTCGTGCACTTGATTAAAGTTCTATTTCTTTACTTTGCTTTGTTGGGACTTTATTGGGTTGTTTATTTTATTTTAAAACCTTACTTATTCTCTAACTATATTGTCCTTTTGGAACCAATAAGGTCCCACTCATATCATGAGGACACGTGAGCAGGACTTTAGTTTCACAGCTGGCAATTGTGGAGATGGAAAGTTAACTATTATTAGTTACTTTACATGACTACAAAACATATTTTACTATACATTGTAGTTATGTTAAAGGCTCATTATTAGAAACAAGTTGTGCTGTAGTTTGAATCTGTTAGTCTGAGGTGACACTGTCTACTTTGGAGGTGTTTGTTTTGTGTACCTATATGGCTCAGTGCGACTCTGTCTCAGTTTTTTTTCTCTGTCTCCTAGAGGGACTCTCTTCCAGAGCAAGCTCCAGTCCCAGGCACCTCTAGCGAAGCCGTCCTCGTCTCCTCCACCCTGGGGCCCGATGTCGTACTTCTGTCCGTCGATGGAGTCGACCAGAGGCACCGTACACACCGTTCTGACAGAGGCAGGATGGGGCCATGCATACAGGATACATGGGGAGTGAAGGGATATGGGGAAAGCGTACATGCAGGACACAAACAGGTGGACACAGACGGCAGTGACAGTGAAAGCACAAAGACGTGGGGTGGATAGAGGGGTGGAGATGGAGAAACAAACAGAACAGGGATGAGTGTTAGCATGCTGTCTGCTCTCTGAAGAGTGAGTACCGGTAAGGCTGAGTGGTGTGTTTTCTCTTGGCCTTCTCTCTGTTGCTCAGTGGGACTCTCTTCCAAAGCAGACTCCAGTCCCATGCTCCCCGAGCCAGCCCGTCCTCATCTCCACCCTGCTGGGGCTCCACGGTGTACTCATTACCATCTATATAATCTATGAGAGGTACTGTGCACACTGTCCTACACACACACACACACACACACACACACACACAAAATACACAGAAGGCCCTTTACGTTGCCAGTTCAAGGCAGGACCTTTATGACCCAGTAACACACGCCATCAATGTAAATGATAGAGGCAAAACAGCTGATGAATTCATCTATCACTGAGGGTGGCTGTAAAACGTCAGAACCAGCAGAGAGGCGTGCTCTGTGTCTGAGTGTGTATGTGTGTAAGTGTATCTGTGAAGCTCCCACTTTCTGTTTACACACCATGCCTCTTGTGCTTCGGCAACGCCTGAAACCCAAGTAAAATCACACACTTGGTCACTAATGTTACGCCATCGAAGAGGCACCAGTGTGGGGTTAATGAGGGGCTCTGTGTGGGGTTAAAGCTGAGTTTTCCATGGGGTTAAAAATTGTCTCTCTGTCAGGTTAAACCTGGGCATGCTGTTTGTTTAAGATTGAGCCATGGGGTTTAAGCTGTGCCCTCTGTGGCATTTAATATGGGCTCTGTGTGGAGTTCAAGCTGGCTCTGTCTAGGTTTTTGGCTGGGGGCTCTGTGGGGTTTAAGTGGGGCTCTCTTTGGGGTTTAGGCTGTGGGTTAAAACTGAGCTATCCATTAGTCCTAAACTGCAATCTCTGTGGAGTTAATGCTCACTTTTTGTGTTTATACTGGTGGGCGCGATGTAACGGTTACTCCAGCTCTCAGCCTGTCGTTAGGCTGTCTGAAATTTAGAGACAGGATTTCCAGCATGGCTGCTGTGGCCAATGAGCCTCCGGAGCCCCCTGATGTAACAAATGGCTGACGTCACTCAGGCTTCGCCCATTAATATTTACAGTCTATATTCTAAACTCATTGAAACAGTATCACATGTATCTGTGTTTGTGTGTGTGTTTGTTACCTGTCTTTTGATATAGGAGCGACCAGAGGAGCGTACCAGTTGACTCCAACCTCACAGTGAGCATCCAGGTAGATCAGCACCTGGAGGACAGACACACATATAAACACCTGATGTGTGTGTTCCTTTGTTTGTGTTGATGTCTGGTAAAACTCCAACAATAGAACTAAATCCCCTTGTCAACCAAAAACTGTTCATGTTTTGTGCCCGTAAGAGCACATGTCACTCAGCTGTTCCTTGCCTTACACTGGCTCCCAGTTACTGCTCCCATCAAATTTAAATCCCTGCTGCTCATTTAAAAAACTGGGACAAAAATGGCTCCCCCCCCCCCCCCCCCGCCTTCAATCCGCAGAGTTCCTTTGCACCTTTAAGAAAAAGCTAAAGACCCAGCTCTTTCTTGAACACCTATACAGACAATGATACTGACTAGTTGTACCAGGTATGTGTGTGTATGTGTGTGTGTGTGTGTGTGTGTGTGTGTGTGTGTGTGTGTGTGTGTGTGTGTGTGTGTGTGGCAGCATCAGTGACATTATCGGGTACCTCTCCTTTAGTGGCCTTCTTGGCTCCGATGCTCCTGGCCTGGATGAGTCCTTCTCTCTTCTCATTCCTGAACAGTTTCACCAGACCGTTCCACTGTTTGAGGTATTCTTCCAGACGCTCCTTCAGGTGGGCTGCACACACACACACACACACACACACAAATTTATGTGACCATCCACAGAGCCACGTTAAAAAAAAGTGAGTCGGTGTCATGGTTAAACACTTTAGACAGACTGTAATGGTTCAGTCAGACATTGCCTGTTTAGTCAGGTATTGCTGGTTCAGTCAGAAAATGCTACTTCATGTCTGTCTGACATTCCTGAATGGTAAATATTTGGTACCAGTTCTGCTACTCTGTATGTATCCGCAGGTAAGTCTGACCTTTGTTGCTGAAGTCGTCGATCAAGACGATCTCAGCCAGGTATACCCTGGGAGTCCTCTTGATCACACTGTGGACCGTCCTCATCAGTGTAGACCAGCCTTCATTATGGAACACGATCACCACACTGGAGGTCAGCAGTCTGTCGTCATAGTGCCAGTACTTACACCTGGACAGGACAGACACACAGCAGGTTAGTGGCATTGTAGTCTAGCCTCTTGGTGCAGGTTAATCACACCTTCATGTTTCATGACAGGTTTCAGTGTAAACTGCGGTGTTTTATGGATAAATAAATCGTATACTTTCTATAACATGAACATGGTGTGCATTAAGGTTCACAGTTTATTCTGGTACAGTTCTCCCAGTTATCGTGATCTCCTCTGCACTGGCTCAGTCTGAAAACAAAGTGTGTGAGATGGGATGAACAGATTCAGAAGTTCATGTCCTCAGTCTAGCCAGGTAATGTTTTCAGGACTGTACTGCATGTGGGAGCAGGATCCCTCTAACACATATACACACACACAACACAAAGTTGTAATAACCTATAATTATGGATCCACTCTTGAATTTAAATCTCCTCCTCCGTGATGTTAATGCCTTTGTGTCACGCTGTTTCATTGGGGTGGATTTGATTGTTACATTACAACATGCAGCCTGATGTTTCCAAAGCTGTGTGTCTACAGAGGGTGTGGAGAGTTGCACAAGTCTACGGAAAACCACACACTAAGGCTTAGCGGTAACAGAAGACATATTTTAAAAAAGTTCTGTCAACCGATTAAAAAATAATCTGATTAATGACAGGCTTTGCAATGAATTGATTGCAATTAATCGCATTTATCAATGAAATGAAAAGGATTGCATTACAGTAATATAGTGTTTCCACTTGGTAATATCTTTCTTCCACATTATAATTTCACTCTGTTCTTCACGTTATTCGGAGTGAATTTAGACACACCCAACGAAACGATCAAAATAGAACGTGCTTCCAAATGGCACAGATTTTATAACAATGAGTGCTACCCAATCGAGATGTGCTACCATGCAGCGAGGGGAGAGTAGGGTGGGGGTGGGGGGCTTTGTACTTATCTGGTTCTCCAGACAAGAAAAAGAAAAAATGAGACAGAAATACAGTGAACAGATCTACTCTTAATTTAAGATATTGCCTATTAACTCAAAGGGGCCTTGAAAATATAACTTCCTCCAGTAAGTTAAGTTGAACCCCCTTAAAAACTCTATTGCAGTTTAATTAAACAATAAGAATGAATTAAACTTTGTAATACATCCATCCAATTTCTTATTGGCATTATTACCATTCATAAGTATCTAAAAAGGTTTTTACTGATGATTTAAAAAAATAAATAAGTAAGAAATAAAACATCATGTACATGTATTCATCCAGTTTAATGTTTGCTATGACCGTTGTAATCTCCAGGGAAACAAATCCAACCAAAAGTTACTGGTTCAGTTTACCCCACAGAATTTAGTTTATTTGTTAATTGTTTCGTGGACAGTCCCATTTAATTTACTGTACAGTAAAAGAAGCAGCTTTAGCCTTTACGACTAATTTCCAGCCAGTTGTCAGTAGGCAACCTAAAATGCAATTGTTAAGATTTAAAATACAATAAAATACACTACAAATTGTAATTACAACAGGCCTAAGCAAAAGGAAAGGAAAAACAAATAGACATACAACATATCACACACAATTGGAGCAGGCACAAACAAAGCACAATCAAAGCAGTTCATGCAATAAAGACAATACTGGGGCGACAAGGGAAAAAAATAATCATAGAGGCCACATTGAAAGCACATACAAGACATAAAATGGAGGCAGACAGCAGCGGCAGCAGCAATGACTATGTCACATCAAACACACATATCCCATCTGACAGGGATTAATGTGTGCAGTTATAGTTGTCAGACAGCCATGTTTTAAGATGTGTTGTAAAGGTGGAGTATCTATGTATATCTTTGATCGTGGTGGGCAGTGAATTCCAGTTTTGTATTGCTCTAACAGAAAATGATAGCTGGCCAAATGTGCTCTTCCTAAATAGAATTAGAAGGTCACCTTGTGTGGGATTCTAGTGATCTGACTGTTATTTTGGATTGTGAATGAGTTCAAAGGAGGAGGAGCAGTGTTATGCTGAATTTTGTAGACCAGGCAGATGTTTTTGTATTTGATAACATATTCCCAGCTCAGCAGTTTATGGTTATTTAATATAATACAATGATGTGAACTGTTAGGCTTCTGGTCTAATACTTTGAGGGTTTTCTTGTAGAGAGTAGCTAATGGCTTTAATGACAAGCTGCTAGTTCGACCCCAGCTTGTCATACAGTATGTCAGATGTGACATAATCATGGCATCCATAAACAGTTTGGCAGCATTAAAAGTTAGTGCATTTCTAATATATTTAAAATTGATGAGGCTAAATTTGACCCTATTGCACACTTTCTTAATGTGCGCTTTAAAAGAGAGATTAGAATCAATAATAACACCCAGATACTTAAATTGCGGCACAATACTAATGTTTTGACCAGAAATTATTATATTCGAAACAATATTACATTGTCTTTTTGTGAAAAACATTCCTACAGTTTTATTTACATTAAGTTGAAGGCATGAACGGTTTAGCCAATTGGTTATCTGATTCATGGCTTTGGTGAGTTGGGCAGCAGCCAGATGTTTTGTCTTGGCGTGCAAATATACTACGGTGTCGTCTGCATACATTTGTGTTTTGATGTCAGGGCAAACCGACGGCAGATCATTATAAACTAAACAAAAGTGGGCCAATTATCGATCCTTGTGGTACCCCAGTGCATAAATTAAGAGCTGATGAACGTTGGTTGTTCACAGAAACATTGACTTCTACCAGTTAAATATGACTCAAACCAGTTTGGCAATTAGGACCTGATGGTTAACTGTGTCTGGATGACTTTGCCCCGTCACCAACATTTAGAAAAAAGAAAAAAGAAAAAAATGGCCTCATCTGGGTTAATCTCCCTTCTCCTCTGTGAACTGTGTCTGGATGAACCTCTCTGCTGCCTCAGCTCCTTGAGGCTGACCAGGTCCCAGTTTCAGGACTTGTTAGCTCGGATCAGTACCAGGATTCTCTGATGGACACCAGCTAGCATCTTTCTCCACCGAGTGGCAGTTTCATTGTATCTAACAAGTCAGCTGAAGTCTGTCTTACTACAGTGCTATGAACCTAAAATAAACGCATTTAATGACAATAACCAGGCTGAAAGGATGCTGAAATAACGACATCATGATGAGGATTTGTAAAAAAAAAAAAAAAAAAAAAAGTCTGAATTTCGGAATTTGCCAGGTCTGTCTCTACGACAAAAAGAAACAACTTTAAAAATGTTTGGTTTTTTTTGATTGGAGTTTGGTTCAGACATTTCTAATTTTTATGAGAATCTTGAAAGTGTTAGACTTTAGAAACATGCCAACACACAGAACATATAATGAGTGTCTGTTACCATGTTTTTGTTTGTAATCACTAATGTTTAATTTCATGATTTGTCATCTCTGTCTACAAAATGACGTGAACAATACGTTTAAAATGCTTGTTTTTTTATTGATGTTTAGTTTGAGGATTTTAGATGCAACACCTGGCTAAAATCTGTGTGGTTACAGCGCTATGAATCAAAGTGAAGCCACTGTGATGGTTTGATTGTATGTGGATCTGTCAGACCAGTTAGCCACAACCTGTTCATTGAGTGTGTACCAGGCACACCCACTCCACATTCGTCTATGTGTGAGTGTTTTTGTGTGTGTGTGTGTGTGTGTGTGTATGTGTATGTGTGTGTGTGTGTGTGTGGGTGGGTGGGTGACGGATGATTGCAACAAGATACATCAGTCAAATACTCAAGCTGTTAGCATGTGTTAGTAGAAGGATAACTCCACCAGTGTTAAAGATTATTCATGAATTAATCCTTTTGTCTTTTACTAAATATCTTCCTTTCTTTGATTGTTTATCTAAAAGTAGCTGACCCTGCGTGATTTCATTCATCATGTTTGCTGTGATGTGATAGTGACACTCAGACTGTGATAATTATTCAGACGTTTAGACAAACACTGATCCATTAACAGTGTAAACACTGTGACTCACTCTTCATGGCGAATGTCGCTGATGCTTCTGTCCAGAGAGATCATGTCACTGGCCACCATGTTGAAGCCAAACTCTTTGACGGAGGCCTGTACGGCGTCTTTGTACTCTGGACCCAGGACGAAGGGTTTGGCCCCCTCTCCAGGACCATTAGGGACCCCTGGAGGCTCTGGTTCTTGAGGCTCAAAGTTACCCAGGATTCCTGTCTTCAGGACGGGGCTGGTGTAGGCGTGACTATGGGGTCTGAACGTCACGTACTGCTGCTGGATCACCTGCTTCTCGTTGGGCTGCTCCTCCACCTTCTGGGGGTTGATGGTTCCTGACGGAGGGAAAACCAGGAGCCAAAGCATCAGAACATATGATCCATCAGGTCATCTCACACCTGCTCCTGACTCCTCCTCTCACAGGTGGAGTGTGAGTATAGGGGGAGTGTGTGTGCACGTTGAGTGTGTGTACTGTGTAGGCAGTCTCAGAGCGCAGTGTGTTTATGTATATTAAAAAAGGAGTCTCACCATGTTTTTGTCGAATGGAGTGAAGGTCAACCTCTACCCCCTCCACATGAGGCCAGGGCACCACAGGCTTAAACTGGTCTGCAGGGTCAGCTCTGGGCAGGGCAACATTCTCCTGTAAGACCAAATTGAGGATTTAAACATAATTGAGACCACCACTGACAGGAACACATCTGTGAAAGTACTTCAGTATTTCTGAATGGCTTTTCTTTTTGAGCTGATGTTTAACATTCAGCAACCCCGGAAGATACATTAAGCTCTTGCAGTGGTTTGGGTGGTTTATGTGGTTTCGTTTGCTTCGAAATCAACAATAAAATCATCAGTTCAAGAGTCCTACCATCTTTTGGAGGGATGCTACAATAGATAAATGAATAAACTATATTTTAAAACCTAAAACGTTTCTAAAAAGTTGTGACGTGTGTCATATGAATGAAAACAGAATGTGACAAAGGGAAACACCATATTTGATTGAAAACAGCAATAACACAACATATCCGAGCATGTCTCTGCAATGTGGGAGGAAGCCTCCGAGAGAACCCACGTATTGGGAGAAAATGCAAACCTGATACAGAAAGGCCCTGTCTGACTGGGATTTGAACCAGTGACCTTCCTGCTGTGAGGTGACAGTGCTAACCACTGCACCACCATACTGCCCCTGAAGTCTGATGAGTCAAAATCTGACTTCCTGTTTGGAAATAATGGCGGTGCGTCCTCTGGGCTAAAGAGAGGAGGGACCATCCGGCTTGTTATCAGCTCTCAGCGCTAGCTCAGTTCAAAGCCAGCATCAGTGATGGTATGTGGGTGTGGGGCTTTAGCGCATGAGGCATGGGTAAACTGCAGATTTGTGAATGCTCCCCTAATGCCGACAGGTTAAGCAGCAACATATGCTGACAAATAGACAACATTTTTTTGCGGGAAAGCCTTGATTACATGATCAAGAGAATGACAAACCACATTGTGCAAGTATTGCAACACCAAGGCTCTGTGGTTAAAGAGTGCGACTGATAAACAGGCCTTCCCATAGTCCTGACTTGTCACCCATTGAACATATTAGGAGGATTATGAAATGTAAAATAAGACAAAAGGAGATCCTGGACTGTTCATCAGCTGAAATCTTGTATCAAGAAAGGTAAAAGATTCCACTGACAATGGCACAAAGCGGTCTCCTCAGCGAACAGATAGTGTTGCTAAAAGATAAAGTGATTCTACAGAGTGACAAACAGGACCCTGTCCAAACTTTTGTGAAACTTGTTGATGGCAAAAAATGTGTCTATATATATCTATGCAGACATGTCATAAGGAAATTGAAGGCTTATCTTGAACAGTTTACACCACAAGCACAGATAAGGTCTCTTTTGAAAGCTAATATTCTGTCAGAGCGTGTGAAAATTCTTTAAAAAAAACACTAAAATGGGGCACCGTTGGTGAGTTGTTAGGGGCTGAAATCCTCAAAACCTGCCGGACCAGGCCTCAAATCTGACCTGTTGCTCCTTTCCCGCATGTCATTCCCCGCTCTCTCTGTCCCTGCTTTCCTACTCCATCCACTGTCCTAGCTCTACAATAAAGGCATAAAAAGCCCAAAACAAAACAAAAATTATTATAAAATAAAAAACCATTAAAACCCATGTAGCCTACTGCTAAAAATAAGGCAGGACTTCAACGCTTTCATGAGACTGTTTATGGAGCAGTGTAGCCTATATATATTTTTATGAAGTAGACAGACAGACAGACAGACAGACACACACACACACACACACACACACACACACACACACACAGACAGACAGACAGACAGACAGACAGACACACAGACAGACACACACACACACACACACACACACACACACACACACACACACACACACACACACACACACACACACACACACACACACACACACACACACACACACACACACACAGACAGACAGACAGACAAGCAGACAGACACACACACACACACAGACAGACAAGCAGACAGACACACACACAGACAGACAGACAAGCAGACAGACACACACAGACAGACAGACAAGCAGACAGACAGACAGACAAACAGACAAGCAGACAGACACACACACACACACACACACACACACACACACACACACACAGTAGTATATACAGTGATTGTGAATATATACAGGTGACACAATCTGCAGTCTGTATGATCTTTAAATAAAGCTTTGCCTCTTTACTTTGACATTTGTCTAACACTGTAACTATCACCTGAACTCACCTGTCACCTGTACATGGTTGAGCAGTTCCGGCTTGGTGACGGCAGAATGATGACGTATCCGGATGTGTATTCTGGACTGAATGTGATTTACAGTATACACAGTATAAAAACCACAACTACATAAACCCAGCGAGTAACGTTACACCCCTGTGTGTGTTTGTTTCAGCATCAGCAGCTAGCTGGAGTAAATCACCATGACAACCATTATCTAAACGTGAGCCCCCTGTCATTATCAGGCATCATAAACACACCTGTAACTAACTAAACACGGTAGATAAACACCTATAAAACACACTCTGACTACGATCTTTTTTACAGTTAACTCTCAGCTGGTTAGCTGGTTAGCTTTGGTTAGCTTTGGTTAGCTTTTGGTTAACTAAACTTACCTGTCTGCTAAAGGGGTTGTCCTCGCTGGGTTTGGGGGACAGAGAGGACCAGACGACCACCAGAGCCAGGAACGTCCCGATGACCACCAGAGACCGCAGGAGAAAGCCCACCTTCAGCCTCATTCTGAAGCGTATGACACGATGAGCTAGGCTAGGTTAGCTGCTGCTGACAGGAGCTAACAGGCTGGAAGCTACCTGAGCTAAGAGCTACCTGAGCTTTCAGCTAGCTGTGTAGCTGTAAGTCTGAACACGGAAGCTGAAGACGTTCAGATCAGACTCTCTGTTAACATTACAGAGTTACAGCTCCAGCAGGTCGATGTTCCGGTTTTTTCCTTCCTCTCTGCTCTCGGACAACCCCTGCTAACGCCGACACTGGTCCAGCTCAGTCTGAACCAGTGAGTTAAACTGTGTCGTCTGGTTTTAAATTAATTATTCAGCATCATTTTTCCATAAGTACTTCACTTGGATCCCCCTCACACTGAGCCCTGGTTCAGATCCGAACACGGATGCGGATCCAGCAGCAGGTTTTTCGGGTGTATGCTGTCAAACAGGAGTTCCTTCCTCAGACTCCACCTGTTCCCAGACTCAACCTGTCCTTAGCAGGCTGTAGAGTCACATAGGACTGGAATGCATACATCATGACAAAGATCATAATTAACAGACTGCAGGATCTAATTAGCATGGCACAGGGGCGTGTAGAGACTTTGACTGCAGGGGGTGGAGGGGTAGTTGCAACTAGGGCACTGCCTAAAAATAATAGAATAGAATTAATCTTTATTGCCTTCTAGGCTCTCCAGATACACAAAACAGCATACAAACATTAATTCATTCAGTAACACAGACAAGCAGAGCACATTTACACATTAAAACATCATATCATGGTTCAGATCTCATCAAAAGGGACATCAAAAGGGGTGGAACACACACCCTTCTGTCTCCACTCAATCTTAGTTACGATTAAAGTTATGGAGGAATTCAGTTTAATGCATTTTGGAGCCCACTGAAGGTCGTTGGGTGCAACGGCACTGTGGTGGAATACACATATGGCATGATCCACAAAAGGATTGCACTACTTTTGCGGCTGCTAAACATGTGAAAATTAGAGAAAACATTACATGCAATCCACAAAACAAACATAAAAGATTAAATGCATGCAAACTGCACTGCCAAGACAGAACTTGTCTCATTTACATCTATGTAAACTAGGGAATATCCATAAATTCTGTGCAAAATTGCCGCCTTATATGAAAATAAGCCTTGTTACAAAATACCATCTAACTCACAAAGACCAGTGCAAGTTGCCATTTACAGCGGTGCTATTTAAGACCATTGAGACCTGTCTATTAAAAAGCTGCACCTTTTCTCTCTCTGCTTACTCAAATAAACGCAAAAAGAGGGCACATTACTGGTGGTAACTGTGGCACAGTATTCATAAGAGATGACACACTTAAACTTTCCACTGATCAGTAAAACAATTCCACCTCATTATGACTTAAAAATTAATGATCTCTAATAAACTCTAAAAACATGACTGTGACATTATGATTATTTTTAATATAACAAGGGGTTGAATCAGTCTGGGGTTGTCAGCGGCTCCACACTTCATCCACATGTGTGGAGATGATCAGGAATGTTTATCATGACGACAATGTAAGTGTGGATTTTTTCTTTGAGTTGCCCTTTCTTGCTCCATTCAGGAAGGAAGCTTTGTTTCAAACAGTTAAAACTCAGCTCCAAGCAGTGTAAGGGGCAGATAGGTTCTCACCACATTCAGACACAAAACTTCGGGGAGCAGGACGACTTTTTTGGCTTGTTTGTATTTGACCTTATTAGTTGCAATATGTTTTGTGAATTAGACCTTGATACGGTGCACATAGAGGGAGAAAATGATGCACCATTTTTGGCACTATTAGCAGCTGCAATACATTTTTAGTAAATCAGAGCCTATAGTGTCCAATAGGGTACCATGTGTTCAACCATCCTTCACTCTCAGGAGTCGGTTGGTTGCAGGAACATACAATGAAAAAATAAATAAACCATGGCACACTTTAAATTATTTAATTACTGTCAGGTGAACAACCTGTTTCACCAGTAGCTTCTTAAGGCTGGGCGAACCCAAAGATGAGTTGGATCAAGTGGACAAAAGATTGGCACTTAAACGGACTATTTGATTAACTTCAGGACTGAACAAACATTTTAAGTAACGCAATAAAACGTCAGCATATAAATCTTCTCAGCCTAATTATTTAAGAACTCAAAAAGATGCAAAAATTGCATGCAATCTTCTGCACACTAACTTGCAGAAGTACATTTATCGGCAATGTTTTGGCACTGAAGCATTGCTAATTACTAAATTGAGTGTGAAGGAGTTTAAATGCAAAATTGGATGGACTTATTCCTTTACGACATACCTGTCATGAAATAGATGAGCAAAGTATTTCTTTCAACATCTAAACGTACTTACAAAAGAAAATATTCTACACTGACATGTAAAGAAAACTACTTGCAGAGTCCCGCCTCTGACATGGCAAAAGGCCAATCATACTTTTTGAAGGAGGGCTCATGCCACGCATCTGGAAACGGCCCTGCATTGGCTTTGAAGTGGGAAGAAAAGGTAATGAAATATTGCCAATATATTTGTGCAAATAGACAGAATGCCAGAGTTTGCAATCTCTGTCTGTCTGTGTCCGTCCGTCTGTTTGTGTATTTCTCTGTCTGTTTGTATTTCTGTCAGTCTGTGTATCTCTGTGTCTGTCTACCTGTCTATCAGTCTGGGTCATCACTGAGACTGAGAGATTTTTGGGAAAAAATAAATAAAAAGTTTGAATTACAGTCTATTGACAGTTTAACTTCCTTGAGGACATTTGATGTTTTTTTTTTCCATTTTGAGGGCTCTTTTCACCTCTGTAGGTCTTATGGATGCTTAAGTCTTCATATCAGTCTGTTACATCACCACAGGAGCCCCGCTCCTTTCTGCTCCCCGCTGACAGACGATTGGATGCTCACTGAGGTCAGCTCATTGATCATTTATTGATTCTTCACACAAACAGGCAGATATATTAAATAAATCAAGCGTTTACATGATGTCACACAGACAGTATGAGGTCAGAGATCAGCTGACAGAGTCAGGTAAACAGGAGTGATGCTGGTTAAACATTAAAACACAAATAGCATAATGTGATGCCATGATGATGTAACACACGGTTACCATGGTGATATGTTTATGTGTGTTTAAACTGTTAAAGACATGTTTAGTGTTGTTTTGCGGGCGTTTCCCTCCGCTTCCTACGTGTGATCCAAGTAATCCGTGAGCAGGGGGGGCAGAGGAAGCACGGGGAGGAGCTTCAGTCTGGACCGACCAATCAGTGACCTGATCTGCAGACGACACAGCTGGCAGAGAGTCCTCGGAGACACTGGAAAGAGAGGGAGATCCAGATGTTCATGAGAGGTGTCTTTGTTAAAACATCAGAGAAGACTCCTATGATTGATCCCATATTATACTAACATTCACCTTTTCTCTTGTCTGTCTGTGAAACCTGTAGAGTATCTTTGCATGATTTGCAGCTCAAAAAACAAATTTATCTTACACTGGTGTCTGTACAAACCCTCATTTCAGCCTCTGCCTGAAATGCTTCGTTCCAGCTGTTGCCTCTTTAAAGCTCCCCTCCCCACATGCCCACTTTCCTTAGATCGTCCAGCTTTCAGAAAGCCCTCCAGCACTAGGTTGCACCAGCTATGCGTAAGTTCAAACATAGCCTATTTTGAACTTAAATTGAAGAGAGTTTAAAGAGTTTACACACCAATTACGTTTAGGGTGAATTCACACCAAAGCTGTTTGAAGCGAACTCTGGTCTGTTTGTTGGGTAGTTCATTTTGTCTTGGGTGGTGTGAATGTTTAAGGAAACTCTGGTGCGTAACAAAGAATCAAACTGGTCCGCTAGCTTTGTCATATGTGAAATACATTTTCGTCACTGTTTGTGGATCAACTGCAGTTAATGGAAGTTATTTGCAGCTGGTAGTTTTTTCAGAGACCGTAAGGCACTCAAATGAACGCTGAATAAAAAAATGCTTTTCACTGATTGGTCACACAAAGTGGAAATGTCGGTTCGTTTGGAAGTTACTCCACTACCTGTTGCAACAAAGCAAAGACACTACTTAAGTTAAAACGTAACTAGTTTCAACGTAAGGTTTAGTGTAGACTTTACACCATAACTTAGGACAGAACTTGAGCAAAGCTGGTGCAACAGGGCACGGGGGGCAGAACTCGTGAGCTGGTGGAACAGCAAATGAAAACGTCTCCACCTGCCTTCATAGAGGCTTGAAGCTGTCTCGTGAAAGTCTTGCGGAACTCTCGCATGTGTTAAGCAGAACGAGCCGTTTCTTCAGACTGATCCTTGGATTACTCCAAAATACGTTTATGTTTAATATCAAGCAATGTAACACTCTAGGTGAGTTTTAAAATGGGGATAACCACAATAGGTCAACTTGAAAATAACCTTCAAAGCTCTGTAGCAGCTGTTGTGTCTGACCACCAGTGGCAGCCAGCTCCACAGCACGCTGATTGTTCCCGTCTCTGATGTTCACGTCAGCTCCATACTCCAGAAGCAGTGACACCAGATCAGCTCCGCCCGCTCTGACCGCCACATGGAGAGGACTGTCCGCTCCTCGACCGACGTTCACTCTGGCACCTACAGGACAAGACCAGGTGAGACAGCTAACACAACTGTAAGCAAGTAACACAGCTGTGAGACCTGTGTGATCACACTTGTGAGCCAGGTGTGGTTACAGCTGTGCGACAGGTGTGATTACAATTCCGAGGCACGTGTGAGACAGATAACACCAGTGTAATACAGGTAACACAGCTTGTAGACAGGTGTGATTACAGGTTTGAGACAGGTGTGATAGAAGTAACCCAGCTGTATTTCAGGTAACACCAGTGTGATACAGATAGCACAGCTGTGAGACAGGTAACACAGGTGTGCTAAATGTGACACAGGTATGATACATTTGACAGAGCTGTGATGCATGTAACACAGGTGTAATAAATGTGATACAGATGTGATATAAGTGACACAGGAGTAACACAGGAAGTGCTTCTTACCTGTGTGCAGCAGAATCTTGGAGCACTCGGTGTGTCGGTGTAAACAGCTCATGTAGAGAGGCGAGCCCAGGTGAGACACCTCGTAGTCTGGGTCAGCTCCATGAGACAGCAGAATCTCCACACACTGACTGTTACCTGCACACATAGGTAACACATTATTTCCTCTGTTCTGTAACTTTCATAAGATCCTCACCTCTCACCTCTGCACAAAAAATCTGACTCAGAAATAAACATTTCTCTCTTAAAGCACCTTCAGTGTAAACAAACCCTGAGACGTTGTGTTAAATGTGTCCCTCATTATGGTCACATCTCACCGGTCAGGAGTGAGCCTGTTTTAAGGTGTTTACCTCTCTTGCAGGCTTCGTGCAGGGCCGAGGGGAAGTGTGCGTGTGTGGTACGTGTGTGAGCTCCGTTCTGCAGCAGCAGCTCCAAACAGCCAACACTCCCAGAGGTACAGCAGTTATACAGAGGAGTCACCCCATCGATGGTGGCTGCATTAACCTGCACCGACACACACCCACACACAAACACGTGAGTGGACAGGGTATTAATATAAAAAATATTAAAAATAATAAGAACGTAACGTTAGCTTACATTAGCTCCAGCGTTGAGCAGCGCTCTGACACAGGCCACATGTCCTGACAGACACGCTTCATGCAGAGGAGACACGTGGTCGATGGTGACGATGTTGGCGTGATAACCCTGAAAGTGGAGACAGTCAGATAATGAAACAGTCAGTCTTTCTGTTTGACCGGTCTCACTCCCTCTGTTTACTTTAAAGATTAAACTCATACAGAGCTGAATATGTTTACTCAACCAGGACAGTAAGCACAGGCTATGAAGGGACTCATTGAACACTAAAAACTGCACTGTGTGACATGTTGGCTTGGAAGTGAAAAGTTGAGGACATGAGGTGATAAAACTTTAACTGTACTGTATTAAAGAGGTGGTAAAAGTTCAAACTGGATCTTTGAAAGTGCAGACTCTGTTCTGATCTGGATCTCAGACTCTTCAGTGTCCAGTGTTAGCAGCTATGAATAAGTTGTGTCTTAAGTTCTGGTGTTACGTCCACACTAAACCCTACGTGTAAAACTAGTTAGTTAACAACTTAAGTTGTGCCATTGTTGGGTCATCACAGGGACGTAAGGTTCATCTCATCAACTAGTAGAGCATAACTTGATGGGCCCAATCAGCGAGCAGCATTTGTCTTAATCAAGTGTTTGTTCCAGTGTTTCCTTTCGTGTCTAATTGTCTCTGAACAAATTAACGGCTAAAAATAAAATCTGGTGGCTGATCTTAATCCATAAACACAAACTAAACTGTTTTTTAAACATGACAAAGCATTATGATGCCTGACACCTACAGCTATCAAATAACAACAGTGCCATCTAGTGGTGAAATATTTAACTACAACATGAGGTAATTTTAACAGTACTCTATTATAAGATGAATGAAATGCTCATGGAAAACTACGGTTCGTTCTCTGCTGACACATAGAGCTGCTGACACATAGAGCTGCTGACACACAGAGCTGCTGACACACAGCTGCTGAAACACAGAGCTGCTGAAACACAGAGCTGCTGACACATAGAGCTGCTGACACATAGAGCTGCTGACACATAGAGCTGCCAACACAGAGCTGCTGACACATAGAGCTGCTGACACACAGAGCTGCTGACATAGAGCTGCTGACACATAGAGCTGCTGACACACAGAGCTGCTGACACACAGAGCTGCTGACATAGAGCTGCTGACACATAGAGCTGCAGACACACAGAGCTGCTGACACACAGAGCTGCTGACACAGAGCTGCAGACACACAGAGCTGCTGACACACAAAGCTGCAGACACACAGAGCTGGTGTTACACAAAGCTGCTGACACACAGAGCTGCTGACACACAGAGCTGCTGACACACAGAGCTGTCAACACACAGAGCTGTCAACACACAGAGCTGCTGACACACAGAGCTGCTGACACACAGAGCTGTCAACACACAGAGCTGTCAACACACAGAGCTGCTGACACATAGAGCTGCCAACACACAGAGCTACTGAAACACAGAGCTGATCTGGACCACATGTGAGACTGCTGCAAACAGTCAGAGAATTAAAACAATAAAGAGACAGGCTGCTCCTTGACACGTGTCACCCTGTGTGCATGTATGTGTATCAATGTGCATCTATGTGTGTATGAGTTTATTACCTGGGCAAGCAGAGTGCGCAGGGCGAGAAGTCGACCCTGAGACGCTGCTTCATGAAGAGGAGAACGATCAGCCCATGAACCTGAAACGACAGAGAGAGATGGGGTTTCTATGTGTCAGCAGCTCTATATGGCTTCTGGCTGTGGGATAGGACTGTGTTTAAGTCAGGACATTGGACACAACTCTGTTCCCGGGCCGGCTCTTGGCATAGGCCATATAGGCGGTCGCCTAGAGCACCACATGCTGGAGGGGCGCCGCCAAAGTCTTTCTGCAGCCTCCAGCTCTGCTCCCTGAACTTCAGTTTGGTGCTGACTGTAATCTTTGCATTTGTCTGCCCCTCCCTGTGTATACCTATCCCCTCTATCTGCCCCTCCCTGTGTATACCTATCCCCTCTATCTGCCCCTCCCTGTGTATACCTATCCCCTCTATCTGCCCCTCCCTGTGTATACCTATCCCCTCTATCTGCCCCTCCCTGTGTATACCTATCCCCTCTATCTGCCCCTCCCTGTGGATACCAATCCCCTCTATCTGCCCCTCCCTGTGGAAACCTATCCCCTCTATCTGCCCCTCCCTGTGGATACCTATCCCCTCTATCTGCCCCTCCCTGTGGATACCTATCCCCTCTATCTGCCCCTCCCTGTGTATACCTATCCCCTCTATCTGCCCCTCCCTGTGTATAGCTATCCCCTCTATCTGCCCCTCTCTGTGTATATCTGCCCCTCTTTCCCTTCTGTGTGTAATGTGTGGATCATACCCATATCTCCGTCCCCCCACGGCACGTCCAGCCACTGATAGACATAAGACATCCTGCAGAGACGAGCTGCAGAGACACGAGCTGCAGAGACCAGCTGCAGACCTCTGACTGTGACCTCTCACTCTGGAGCTACTGCTAAAAATAACAGCTACCAGCCAACTGATCAAGGGCCTGCATAGGTTCAGCACAAAAGATTTAACTAACTAACGAACCAGTTGGACTAAAAAAACCAGTGTGTGTAGCAGCTAACTCTGACTCTCTGCTGTCACACACGTTTTAAATTCTTCTCCCCCTCTGCAGACACACTCACACTGAGACAGCCATATTTAGACAGTCTGACCCTGAAATAGTCACAATTGTATGTGCCAGCGACCATTTTGGTAAGGTCAACAAAAAAACATCGCAAACACCACAGAAAACACTTTTTACTTGACTTGTGAACTACCTGTGAGACCTGAACACTTTCAAATATCCATGTCTCTGTCTCTCGCTCTTATTATCTCTCTCTCTCTCTTTCTGTCATTTTAGTTTCATATCCTCTCACCAGCTCTGGCTGATACGGAAGAAGATTAGGGCCACTGAAAAAAAAAAGTTTGGTTCTGACTTTTTTTTAATCTCAGAATTCTGAGATTAAAGTCAGAGTAGGCTTAAGACCCCAACTTTTAAAATAAAATTGATCAGTGCAGACGTCTGCAGCCTCACTAACTGCATGCCTTCATAATACACCTCAAACTACAACAGCAGTCTGCAACCAGGGGGGATTTTAAAACTTCTGATCAATTTTTACCCTGTTCATCAAAAGTCTATGTTCTGATTCGGAGCTGAAAAGATGCTGATTAGTTTTATTATAAATCTTTAAATCAATCATGTCTCAGACAAACTGATGAATTATTTGTTCTATAAAACATCCACGTGGATTGGTGTTTACAACATGATGTCGGCAAACGTTGCCAAATATTAACTTCACTGTCATGGAAACTATTCACTTTAAAGAGCTACAGTCAGCGAGATTTACACTGTTTTCTTAAATCCAACCTGCAACTCATCTCTCCTCCCCACCTTTAAAACCATGTGATCATAATAATGAGGTCATGTGATCAGTGAGTGTTCACACTAATGGATGATTATTAAACATCAAAGAACTGTGAGACAGCAGAGAGAGAGAGAGACTATGGTCATCTGCTGCAGAGAGAAAAACAAAAACAATACACAAGAAATAAAGAATTCATTCATAAAAACAGTGAACACCAAAAAGCTGTCTGTGTTCATAACAACATGGTCCAAATGGTGATACTTTTCGATGCCATGATATAATCTGTTTTTTTAAAGAGTACTGAAGCTTAAAAAAACTAGCATACATCTATTTCATAAGACAGGTGTGTACGAGAGGAATGAACCCACCAAAAAATTGCATTGGCAACATTGGGATATGTGCTCTTTTGTGCAATATAGACAGTGTGTAGAGGTTTGCTGCCATTTTTGATGATTAAAAACAAGAAATTACCCAATATTGGGTTTCTAGGAGGACTTCTATTTTTGTTACGGTGGTATTAAACAGGTATACATGTATAGTTTTTTAATTACCAGAATCATATTTAAGTTTACATTTCTGGTATCATGACAACCCTTGTTTACAATGGTAATGTACTATGTTTAATTCTTAACAAGATACAGTAAATCTTGTCAGTCTCCTGCTGATAAGAAATAATTATAGAGTTCAATGACCTGACAGGCTGCGCACAGAAAATCGAGAAAAAGTTGAATGTTATGATATCACTTTGTTTAATTCAGCTGATGTTTTCTTCGACCCCCCCCCCCCACCCACCCAATGTTTGTAACTCCCCCTCCCGCAGACGGAACCAACCTTGGCTGGTCAGGATCCCCCAGCAGGTCTTCTTCCTCTCCGGCTCTGGAGGAGCCCCGGGGTCCGCGCCTCTTTTCCGGGACATCTCCGGAGCTGCAGGCGGGACATCAGGCATGTTTAACGCACTGCAGCTTTCTGGATCTCCACTGTCAGTACAACACTGACGGATTTCCCTGTGACTGTCTCAAAACTCCGACTCACTGCAGAAGGCTCACATCTGCTCTGTGATTGGCTGCTTGCTTTGTTTTTGTCCTGTTTAGAGCATGTGACCACCTCACATGCACGCACACGTGTGCACGAGGGAGGCTATTTTTGTCCCTGAAGTGGACAACCCACACATAGCATCCCCCCTTCGTTATATGTTTTTGACAGATGTGTACGTGTGTGTATGTATATATGTATGTGTGTGTGTATATATGTATGTGTGTGTGTATATATGTATGTGTGTGTGTGTGTGTGTGTGTATGTATATATATATGTATGTGTGTGTGTGTGTGTGTGTGTGTGTGTGTGTGTATATATGTATGTGTGTGTGTGTGTGTGTGTATATATATATGTATGTGTGTGTGTGTGTGTGTGTGTGTGTGTGTGTATATATATGTATGTGTGTGTGTATGTATTTATGTATGTGTGTGTGTGTGTGTGTGTGTGTGGGTGTATGTATATATATGTGTGTGTGTGTGTGTGTGTATGTATATATATATGTGTGTGTGTGTGTGTGTGTGTGTGTGTGTGTATATATGTATGTGTGTGTGTGTGTGTGTGCGTGTGTGTCATATGGAGTCTGAATTTAACTCTTAGTGTTCCAAACAGAGTGATCTTTTAAAATAATCTTTGAATTCATTATTGATTGATTTATTTTCGGAACATTTTATAAACAAAAAAAGTAAAACTAAAATATATGACATTAAAACTGTGTTGCAACAACATTTCACATCTTTATTTTAAATTGTAGTGCGACTTCAATGCAAATATGTTTCACATTTATAATTCAAATGCAACTTAATTTCACATGCGCACAGTATAGGCAGTATACCCGTTATCAGATTGATAGATTGATTCGTTATTATTCGTTTCCTGAGTTAAAAAAAAAAAAAGCTGATTCAATAAATGGTTTGTTGTGTTTACTTGAATGAATAAAGTTATTTAAAAAAACGTTCTTCCGCTGACTCGTCGCTATTATTTAAATCTGTTTCCTGTTTCTGATCTGTCAAGTTAAAGTTACACAGACACGGAACTACATGCTACATTCATAAAAGTTAAAGTATCTAAAGAACCAACAGAATATTATATCATCACAACGACGGGAGGACAGTTCTTCAAAAAGTTTCTCAAAAACACCTGAAATAGTTTGTGTCAAATTAGTACGTATTTATTTATGTTATTACGTATTATAATGATACGTACTTTTATTTTGAAACTCAGATACAGGAAGTAGATGTAAACCGTGAAGTCGCCGACCGAGTTCCCGGTTTGTACTCCCAGCAGCTAGCATTATTGTTAGCCTTGTCCACGCTCAGGCTGTGTGATCTATTAATTTGTGATAAATTAACCCGGGTTAAAGATGAACACGGTTTTATCCCGAGCGAACTCTCTGTTCGCTTTCTCCCTCAGCGTCATGGCGGCGTTAACGTTTGGCTGCTTCGTCACCACCGCCTTCAAAGACCGCAGAGTGCCGGTGGACATCCACGTCTCCAGAGTCATGCTGTAAGAATACCTCTTTATTAAACTGAATATTAACACTATTTTAAAAGTAACTAGAACACACAGAGAATATTAGCATATGGAGACCCGTAGACTGCCGGTGTTATGTCGAGAAATGCATCCCTGCTAATTACTGCATGCACCTCGCGGAAGTGTTAGACATCGGTATAAATCTTATTCCTGGCGACAAATCTGTAATGATAAAATATGTGCAGTGTATACTTAATAAAGTTAAGTGTCCTTATTATTCTGTAGACACGATAGAAGACGCATTTTCATTAGTCTGCAAACAGCGTTTGACTGAAATGTCTGTAGAGGAAATTGAAGGGTGGATGCAAACTCCTGCAATATAATATTTTAAGGGTGGGTGCTAAAATCGGCAGTAAAGAAATGGTATCTGCAATATTTTTGCATAGTCCTGCGATGTGCATGCAGGCAGGCATCACACTGGTCCAACAGCTGCTAACATCCGCTCACAACCCTGTGTTACACCTGTGTTACACCTGTCTGTATAATGAGTGTTACACCTGTGTTACACCTGTCTGTATAATGAGTGTTACACCTGTGTTACACCTGTCTGTATAATGAGTGTTACACCTGTGTTACACCTGTCTGTATAGTGAGTGTTACACCTGTCTGTATAGTGAGTGTTACACCTGTCTGTATAATGAGTGTTACACTTGTCTGTATAATGAGTGTTACACCTGTGTTACACCTGTCTGTATAGTGAGTGTTACACCTGTCTGTATAGTGAGTGTTACACCTGTCTGTATAGTGAGTGTTACACCGTGCATTTTATATAGTAATTAAGTGCAATTAACTAAATAAATGGTAGGATAACGCTAGGATTAAGTATAATAACATTCAGTATAAACATTCAAGCTATCTTACGGCTACAAAACATGTCCTCTTGTCTCTGTGTGTCTTCACGTGTCCTCACATGTCCTCACCTGTACTCTTGTGTGTACTCACATGTCTTTGTGTCTTCTTGTCCTTTTGTGTCCTCACATGTCCTCTTGTCTCTGTGTGTCTTCACCTGTACTCTTGTCTCTGTGTGTCTTCACCTGTACTCTTGTCTCTGTGTGTCTTCACGTGTCCTCACATGTCTTCAAATGTCCTTGTATTCTCACCTGTACTCTTGTCTCTATGCATCCTCACACGTCTTTACATGTCTTCTTTTCTCTCACAGGAAGAACGTGGACGACTTCACAGGTCCCAGAGAGCGCAGTGACCTGGGCTTCATCACCTTTGACCTCTCAGCCGATATCCTTTATAAACACAGCTAAAATGTAACACCTGTTAAAATGTGAGATCTACTTAGATCTAACGATATTTAAGAACTGCTGTGATCTGTTTACATTTAGTGATATTAATGATATTTAATGATATCTGCTCAGTTTTCATGCTCACAGAATACTCAATTACTCAAAGCCTTTAATTAATCAAATAATGATGATTTCATAGTTTTATGTTATTGCAACTCTGGTCCGTACACACAGTTAGTTCTTTAACTGTTTCCACATCTGCAGCCCATCTTTGACTGGAACGTCAAACAGCTGTTTCTCTACATGTCAGCAGAGTACGCCACCAAGAGCAACGTAAGACACACACACACACACACACACACACACACACACACACACACACACACACACACACACACACACACACACACCACATTTATGAAAGATATTTTCTCAGGGTGTTATCTATGCAAAATTCTCAGTTCTACGAGTGAACAGATCGACATGAGTATTCAGCGATTGTCCTGATTAGGGAGGACCCTGGCTAAGGATTTACACAGTCAAACCAGATTCGTCAGATTTTCTCTTTCATCGACTGATCATCAAGTGTTTTTTTTTTTTTTATGTATTTCTGCGCTACTTCCATATTCTCATTTGCAACATACACTGTAAAGCACATGATTAGACTATTTGACTTCTAGACTTGGCATAACAATTTATTCTATGACAGGACTTGCTCCATCTCTTTTCTCTCTTTAGTCTGTGTTATGGTGACCTTATAACAATATTACACGTGTCCATTTACAAAACAGCAGGCACACACACACTGACAGCCCACCCTGTAATCATGTTTTTTAATGAATGTTTTGTATCTGACCGCGATATCTGGGCTTCGCGCTTGGAGGACTATAGCCTCCATACATGGGGTGCGCGCACTAACCACTACTCCACCAGTGCCCCCACTCTGAACTTTTGATTGATATATTATATCACATATATATATGTGAGACTGTCAGTCGACTGAGGCTCTTTCAAACAAATCGTTGAAGATTGGGCTATATGGGGTCACCCCTCCTGATCATCACATAGATACTGACAGCAATAATAAACTGTGTGTGCTTTCAGGCTCTGAACCAGGTGGTTCTTTGGGATAAAATTGTCCTTCGAGGTGAAAACACCAAACTGAACCTCAGAGACATGAAGTCCAAATACTTCTTCTTCGATGACGGCAATGGACTCAGGTCAGACACACACACACACACACACACACGCTCATTACTGTTTATGGTAAAAGGACCTCTCTGATTTAGTTGTCTTCAGTCTTCTCACCTTTTTGGGTGTTTTCTTGATTTTCTCAGATCTGAAGGTTGTCTCTCAGTTTTTGCAGGTTGAATGTTGTCTGCTCTCTGATTGGCTGACGGTTGTGTCTGTCTCTCCTGCAGGGCCAACAAGAACATCACTCTGTCTCTGTCCTGGAACGTCGTCCCAAACGCAGGAATCCTTCCCTTAGTGGCTGGCAGCGGTCACATCAGCCTCCCCTTCCCAGAATCATACGAGGCCACCAGGAGCTACTGATCCACCTAGACACGCACGCACGCACGCACACACACACTGTTTGTTTCCTGTTTAACAAAATCTTTGTAATAAAAGGTGAAACTGTGGATTCCGTCGTAATTATTTGCACAGATTAGAACATTTCACACAAACAGAAACTCTGCTGTCAGTGGACACCATATTACCTGTCTCTCTAAAATCTGCACTATAAAAATAAAGGAAGCGACAAGCAGAATCACACTGAAATGTCTGACTTAGTGACATCAGCATGTTTGTTTCTCTCAGCTGTTTAAAGTGCTATGAAGTGTTATCACCTGTTTCATATGAGAGAACAATATCAGTACATTATTTATATAATAAGAAAATTAAAGTCAAACTGTCAGAGGTAACCGTGACGACAGCAGGGGATGGATTCTTGTTTTATGATTAAAACACTGAACACATTTTTTTGTTATGTGAATTTAAAATGATTTATAAAAGAGTATATTTTTTAAACACGTTCCCCTATACCATTTAGGGTCTCAATTAGTGATCCGACCTCCTCATCTTAATCCAATCTCTGAGCTCTGCTGGAGACGTGGTGACATTAACTAAAGGTGAAATCACAGGTTAATACACAGCAGTTGTCATGACCGGTTCGAAGGCCATGACAAAGGGAGAAACACCAAGATTACACAGAATTAAACTGATTTACTGAAAATTACATTTAAGAGAGATGTGGATGTTGGTTAAGTCTGGTGTGGGAGTGTTTTTCATGTGTTTGATGGAAAAGGTGAAAAAAGAAACCAAACATGTGGCAGTCAGAGTGTCTGAGCTTTCATCGGGACTTTCTCAAACTTCACGCACTACATCACGGAGTGAACTCTGTCTGACTACTGACTGAAGTTACCTTCATTAAGGTGGAGAATTAATACAGCAGCAGGCTTTGGGACAAACTCCCCTCACTCCCAAAAAACAGGAACTTTTTATAATCATGAGTTTGTCACTCAAAAAAAGTTTCCAAAAAAATCACTCAATATGATAAAAACCATACATGTTTTTTTTTTTTTTTTTTTTTTACATCTCATGGTTTCAATCTGATGTTAAAAGATTAGATTTCCAAGTCCATGTAAACACTTTCGCTCCCTTTTCAAGACAAGAAAAACATTCATTAGATTCTCATTATAATGTTTCTTTTATAACATCTGTATGATACCACTGTATTAAGTTTGCAGGTTAAAGTGTGGAACTCTTATGTACGGAGCATCTCCCATGACTTACAAAAAAAAGTGTTACACTTGTACAGTAAGCCTGCATCAGTGCAGACTCGCCGTTGGAAGGTTTAACAACTCGCTCTCTCTCCACACTCAGATGTTCTGGACAGCACCCAATGAGGCGGACCCTCCACATGAGCACACAAACAAAGTGAAAGTGTGTAAGGAGAGGGTGTGGGAAGTGGTTTGATAAAGGCCAATAGTAACTGGGAGCACTGGGCCAAGGTGCTCTCGGCCACGCCTACCAATTAACTGTACCTGCAACACAAGAGCAAAGGCCTGACCAACCAGGCCAGAGCGCCGTCACACAGCAGAGTGGATGTTTTTATTTGAGGGGGGGGGGTCATGAAGCTTCAGCTAAGGAACAAAACAGCAAACACAGATCAACAATGAAACAATTCACTTTATTTATTTCACAGTGATAGAAAACGAATGTACAAAAACAAGAGAAACCATCAAACACAGTCTGATCATCAGTGAAAACAGGAAGAGAAAAAAAACACTGCAATGTTCATGTTTGTAGCCTAGCTCTCTGTTCAGAGTCTCAGTGTGTATTTGTCTGCATCAGTCCATGCGCTGGATTAGCTTCTCCTCCATCATGCAGTAGTGGGCGACATGGGACAGATCAGAGATGAAGGCGTCACACGCTCTTCTGCTCACACCTGAACATCCACGCAGGTCCAACAAAGACAGACAGGACAGACGCTTAAGGTAAGACAGACAAGTGTCTGTCAGCTCACTGCAGCCTGAGACAGGGAGAGAGAGAGACACGGACAGTCAGCAGTGTGCAGAGATACGAGAAGTTGATGGTCAGTCATGACATCAGGCTGATCATGTCTGATCTGCTGCTGTGTTACTGAGAGCACTAAACTCATTATTAATAAACCAGAGGAATCGCTCCCTGCTGGACATTTGACAGAATGCAGGTTGAAGACAGCTGAGTGTGCTACTTGTGTAGTCTCACCTGCTAGGTAGAGTTCGGTCAGGTTGTGTCTGGTGTGTGTCCCTGCAGCAGTGAGCAGAGCGATTGACGAGTCACTGATGTCCTTACAGTGAGACAGGTCGAGTCTCTGCAGCTGAGGCATGTGTCTCTGCAGCAACCTGAGGGACGAGTCGCTCACCTCCAGACCTGACAAATGCAGAGTCCCCATGTTCCTCAGCCTGCTGCGGGTCGACTCGGAGTCTGAGGGCGGACACAAGGGGTTAATATGAGGTCAACGATTGACTTCCTAAAATTAAAGGACAAGAGTTCAAAAAGAAGAAGCAGCAGCTACAAACTCTCAGTTTTTGAACACGCTGACCGCCCTAGGTAACATGAAAAACGACTTCAGTGTACGCATGCGTGTGTGGTTCTGACCTGGGGGGATGATGATCTCTTTGATCTGAGCGTCTCTGATTCCTTCACACCAACGCAGGTCGAGCAGACGAAGACAGGGAAGAGAGGGAGATGCCAGCGCAGACAAACAGGACCAGGACAGACCGGTAACCCTCAGCTCCCTCAGACCTGAGAGAGAGACCGATAGAGAAAGAGAGGAACAGAGACGGAGAGAGACCGACATAAACACACAGGTGGTTGAGACACTGAAACCTCAAACTTAGTAGGGTTGTTAGAACATTACATTTTAGACCTATATGATTCTAGTAATAATCAAACGATATCAATACCATGGCAAAAAAAACCTAGAGTACTAGACACCCAATATCGAGCATTTCTTTTAAATTAACAAAAGTGTAGGCAAATTCCTACACAAATAAAACAAACCCTCTTTAAAACAAATGTTTAAAATGTTGACAGTGCTCTCTCTCTTTTTTTTTTTCTTCTTAAAATCCTGTATTTCTTAATATCTTAGAGACCACTTAGCATTGAATAATCTCTGTTTGTAGTCTAAGCAGTATTGACCAATCAGGTGTCGGCAGGCTTTGGTGGATTCTTTATGGAGAGAAAAAACAGGAGCACAATTCTTTGTGATGACCTCCTGACTCCATCAGTGCTTATCTTACTAATCTCTATTAAAAGATATCTGCAGAGCAGCAAACATTCGGTTCTACATTTATGATTTACACTGAGGGAAAGTTTAAATTTGTCATCTTCCCTACAGACCTGACAAAGCTTAACTTTTCACAAATCTGCATCCTGATGTTGTTATTCCAGCAAACCTAAAACCCAATAATTTGAGTAATTCACAAGACAGGACATATCACTGAAATAATCCAGAGTGAAACCCCCCATTTACTGTTAAACTAAGACTCACCACAAAGAAGATGAATATATAATCAGGATTTATTGACAGCCTTCGGCCAATTACAATCCTGTATTATCACAGACAATGACATGAGTGGAGCAGGGAGGGGGCTTAGTGTGTGTGTGTGTGTGTGTGTGTGTGTGTGTGTGTACCTGGCAGCCTACTGAGCAGACAGGTGAGCTGTCTCTTGGCTAGTGGGGTCCAGGACAGGTCCAGAGAGGACGGCTGACGTTTGATGATTCCAGCCAGAGACTGATTAGAGAGAGGACTACACCGACTGACATCCACATGAGACCACAGACGCTTATCACAGCTCCTGAGATACACACACGGGATAAAAAACAAAGACATGAGAAACAGGCTAAGGGCTCACACTGATGATGAGTTCAATATGTATTCTTCTACAGGAGTTTGGGGTTGCATTACTGTACTTCATATATCTTAACAGGACATTAATAGAGGAGTGCAAAAATATCTGGTATGTGTGTGCTGCTATGTGTTCAGTGTATCTTACCACTTGTACCAGGCCTTGCACACAGTCATACAGTTCAGCAGCTCGGCTCTGTCCAGGAACCTGAACACTGACACCCACACTTCCTTCTCTCCTCCCACCTCGTTTCCTACGTCTTTGAAGGAGGGGAGCGACAGCAGGGAGGGGGGAGACAGGGAGGAGGAGGGGGGGGAAACGTCCTCTTCCTCTGATGAAGACCCTGAGCCGTCTCTGGCGCCTCTGGCACCATGGTTACCCCGCAGACGAGGCCTATGACATCACACACACAGAGTGCACATGGTGTTAAATGATGTTACATTAAATCTTTATTTTGAGGTCTGACTGAGAACAGAGCCCCCGTATAAAGATTGTCTTGACTGAACACAGCTGCTCTCTCAGCAGGGTTAGTTAACGTTATATTTAGTAGTATTCTGTTCAATACCTGCCCGGTCCTCGAGGTGTGGTGCTCTCAGTGATGTCACAGCTCTTGGGTCGGGAGGGTTTGGACAGAGTCTTCCTCTGGATAAAGGGCTGCTGGCCTGCAGCGCCCCCTGCTGACCTCTGAGCCACAGCTGCCTCCAGCTTTGGAACGATGGAGCCTGAACACACACAGAGCAGAGACTTCACTTTCCAGCTACAGAGTGAGTGAGTGAGAATTAAGTCACATAGCTTATTCATGGGTTATAAACATGTTTAAAGAAGAGCTGTCAGCATTAACTAGTTCATCACAATTAATTAAGGTCGGAAATTAATGCATTTAGTTTTTTAATCGTGATTAATCGCATGCTATTTTGTGCCTTTAGGCCCACTGTGGATAAGCCTCCCTGTAGTCACAGTGTTGGAAAAGGACACTGCTGCATCTTTAAATGATGTTAATGTTGAACCTTTGATCTACCAGAACATCCTTCCTTAATTTCACAATAAGAGAAGCATGGTTAAATTCAAACAGCAAGTAAAGTACCCTCAGCTTCAGACAGTTCAAAAATTAAAAACAAAAGCCTGACAATTAATTTTTTTTGCGCAAAATAATGGAATTTCAAGAACGCAATTAAAAATATGCATAATAACTATTGACATTTTGCAATTACGGTAATCGTAATTAAAATGTTTATCCTTTGACAGCTCTAGTTTAAATACATGTTTTAAACATGTTTAAAGTCATTAAAGACATTTTTTAACCCGTCATGTTTAAACACTTTTATAGTTATAAACATGTTGAACACGTGTTATACACATGTATAAACAGAATATTCTCTGTCACATATACACATGGCAGCCTGTGAGGTGTTATGGAGCTTACAAACAATATATCATTATATATCAGCACTGACCACTGTGCGTGCGGGCCTTTTGGGGGTGCTGGAGAGTCACAGTCAGGTATGAGCCGCTCAGCAGGTCGTCACTCAGGTCTGACACCAGGAGGACTGGAGGCTCAGGGTCTGAATCCCAGCGCCCCTCCTCCTCCTCCTCATCCTCCTCTTCCTCATCTTCCAGAGTGTCTAGCTCATCCTCGTCAGGGTCAAAGTCCCCTCCATCGCTGTCATCCTCCTCGTCATCATCAGCTCTTCTCCTTCTTCGTCGGTGACGATGACGATGCTCTTTCCCTTCATGCTCACTGTCCTCCTCCTCCTCCTCTTCATCCTCCTCCTCATCATCATCATCGTCGTCTTCATCATCGTCCGACTCATCTGAGTCATCTCCTCGTCGTTGCATCCTGGACCCGCCCCGCAGCCTCACGCCCCTCCCCCTCCGCCCTGCCTCTCTCACACCCACCCCTCGCTTCAGTTTGAATGCAGAGGAGCCAGCAGGCATGACCCCGCCTCTACTCCCTCTGTGGGCAGAGCCTCCTCTCAGCAAGCCCCTCCTGTTAGCATTGAAGCCCCTCCTGGTAGAGTGGACCGCCCCTCGAGCGTGGAGCGCCATCTTCCTCCTCTGAGAGCCTGAGGACGCAGAAGGAGGGATCACAGTCAGACTTAGGAGTTTAAGTTTTTAAATTTACTCTGCTTTAATTATCAAGCATTTACAGAATGCATCCTGTGAGCTTCATCAAGACACTGACCTTCATCCTCATCATCACTGGCCGAGTCATCTCCGTCTCGGCTGTGTCTCTGTCGTCTGTAAATCTTCGCCATCCGAGCGTCCAACAAAGACGAAGATTTACGCTTCTGTACGTGGAGAAGAGGAAGGGGGAAAAAAAGGACAGGAGAGACAGGGAGTAGAGAAGGAAAGGAGACAGGGAGGGTAGAAAGACAGGAGGGGAGGAGACAATGAATAAAAGGAGAGACATAGTTTATAAAGTTTAATAAAATCAAAAAATTAAGCAAACTTGTAAAAAATAGAGACAACAAAGACTCACCAGAGGGGGGCCGTCAGCTTTATGTCCTTTAGACTGCTCAAGGAGAAGAAGGGGGGAGGAAAGGGAGGGAGGAAGAGGAGGTTGGAGAAAAAAGGGGAAGAAGAAGAGGAGAGAGGAGGGAGAAGATCAGAATCATGTTAAAAAACAAAGTCATGTTGATGTTTCAGGACATAAGCTGATGAGATGTTTAATGTTCCAAAGGGAATAAAGTGTGATCTCAGCTGTCAAACTTTAAACTTCTCACCCAACATTTACAACAGAAGAACATGAAGTCATGAACACTTCTTCACCTTTTTCCTGGCAGCTCCCTGGTAAAAATACGCATGAGTCAATGAGTGAACGCAGCAGCAAATATTCAAGTATATTCACCACGTGTGAAGAACCAACTGAAGATTTCAGGGGGAGTCTGTGTGAAATCTTCAGGACTGCACGTGTGACAACGGCTTAATGTTCTGTACAGTGTTGAAGTGAATCTAAACACGTCAGAACTGAGGAAGGCTGTCATGATACCAGAATGTTACACGTTTACATGATTCTAATTCAAATCGAACAATATTAGATACCTGTTAGATACTAAGGCAACAAAAATAGAAAACCAAGGCATGCGATATTGAATAATAGTTTTCAATCATTGAAAATTGCAGGCAAACTCCTGAGTCCTGCACAAAAGAGGAGCGCCTCTCCGGGGGCCGCCTGCACTAACTGGTCTTAACTCCTAAAGTTGGTCTTAGCTAAGACCAGTCTTAGCAGCTGTGGCTCAGTGGTAGAGTTGGTCATCTCTAAACTGGAAGTTTGGGGGGGTCGATCCCCAGCTGCTTTAGCTAAATGTCCGATGTGTCCCTGGGCAAGACACTTAACCCCAAGTTGCTCCTGCTGTTTCAAGAATGTGTATGAATTGATTAGTTAATGGCCACTTTACATAGCAGCCTCTGCCATCAGTGTGGGGATGGGTAGTTGTGACATGTGGTGTAAAGGCTCTGACACATCAAGCAGACGACAAAGAACTAGTGGAGACGAAGGCCGCCTGTGGCGTCACCTCACGGTGTCTTTTGTCTTGGCCAAAAAGTTGCACTTGAACACACCATAAAGACTACAGTCGACGGCCAACCACCACATATGTTCTAGGCATGCATGAGAGGAAATAACTCTCCATGCATGCAGGCGGCGGTAGTCTGTAATCATCTTTCCAAAAAGGGAAAACCGGAAGAGGTCGAGGACGAGGGAGAATGCAGATACATAAACCGTTGTTATGATACAAGAAGACCATTTTCACACCGCTGTGGCTCCCCATTCCTAATATAGGTACTTCTAATCAATTCTCGCCCTGTGAGATGGGCTTAAGTTGCCTAATGCTTTCAGAGATTGTGGGATTTCCCGAACAGAATATAAACCGCATATAAAAACACACAAAAGTCTCGGTATCCCCTTATAACCAAGGTATCTGCTGATTTAATTTCTACATCCACAAACTTCACGTTAAGCTGAAAGCACTGCGTGCCCTGCCCTCTTCTACTTCACAGCTGCTGAGAAAACTTCAAATAGCTTGAGAATTAAAATGCTAAAAGTCTAAATGTTCTGAAAAAATATTGATTGTAATCAATAGTTAAATTAACAATCCATTTTTATCTAACAAATATCATTATTATTAAGGGTTTCCATGGCTCCTCCTCAGCTCCTCCCACTTTTCAAAATGTTGACAATGTTTTTGTGAAATTTAGACAGAGTACAAGAGTAGATATAATAGATTATTATCTGTATTACTCAGGACAGATACAGAATATTCTACCTGCTGTACAAAGAACTGAGACACAATAACACAGAATAACCAGCACAGAGAGACAGCTGTCTGACTTCCCTGTGTCTGCATTGCTGACTGACAGCTACTCAGAACATGTGTGTCTCTGAGAGGCTTAAAACCCCCCACAAAAAACCAGTACAATTTATAGAGTTAGATTAAACAGAAACTGAACCCGTTGAGCAGATGAACTCTGGAACATCAGAGAATGAAAACATGTAAAAGATCTGTTGCTGTCAGAAAACAACGTATCAATGTCACTGAAGACATGAGTGCACGAGGAGGTGTCCATGAAGAAGCGAAAAATCAGAGCAAGAGCAGTGAGAAAACACGACGTGATCAGAGAGTCTGAGGAGGACGGAGGAGGAGAGACCGAGCTCAGGAACAACCGGTACTCATTCTGTCTGTAAGCTTCAAAACAAACTCTGTATCTGTCCTCTTTAATGACCGTGAAGTGGAAAAGGAGGAGGGGGATGTACATGCCACAGAGAGGGGAGGGGCTAATGCAGAGTAGGCGGCTCCTCTCACCAGTCTCGAGCTGATTGGCTGAGAAGGCAGAGGGGCCGCCACCAAGAGAAGAGAGGCTGAGGAGGAGCAGCAGGAGAGAGGAGGAGGGGGGAAGAAACCACAGCGGACCACCTCCCCGTCCTGCTGGGAGCACCCAGGACCCCCCAACACTGCAGCAGAGGGCCCGGGGCCCAGCCGGAGCACCAGGGGCCCGCGGGGACGGACCTGCTGCTGGTGGCCGGGGGCCAACGACTCGTCACTGCCTGATGACTGACAGTCACATCGACCAATCACATGAAACCAGGAAGAAAATCATCCAATCAACAAGAACGTGGTATAAAATCGATGTGATAGAGAAAGTATGAGGTAATCAACAGAAGGTAAATCTACCAATCAACAAAAACGAGGAAGAAAACCAAACCAAACAACATAATACAGACAGCAGAATAACAGCACCTGTTAGCACGGACACACTGAAACACAGTGTGTTTGTGTATGTGTGTATGTGTGTGAGAGAGTGAGTGAGTGAGTGTGTGTGTGTGTATGTGTGTTTGTACCTCTGGGTCAGTGATGCCCTGCACACATTTGGGACACTCCCAGCAGCTTGGCAGGTCTTTGTTCACCACTCCTTCTCCCTGAACCTGAACACACACACAGGATGTTATCAGAGAAAGGATGAAACAGAAGAAATAAAAAAAATTCAAAAACACACACTGACTGATGACTAAATCATGTTCAAAATACACGAGAGGTTCTCTGAAGTGGCACATAAACAATGGTGAGCTTGTGAGAACGCAGCAGGAAGTATTCAGGAAAATCCCCCAACGAGCTAGCAGGAGGGGATGATGATGTTTATATTCTGTGACTGACACACGACTATAGACTGTATGCATGCAACCAGTGTTATCTCTGAGCATGAAATTAAAGTGCTTCATTATGTTTTCTGGTTATCAGCAGGTTCTTCCAAAGTGTCGAACTACACAGAGCATTGAAATAAAGGAAATAATTCTCTGTTGCTTTGTCCGCTGTGAGCTGCATGTGTGAACAAACAACTCCAGAAGATTTCCCTGCTAGCCTGTCAAAAATCAGTCTTGTTAAACAAGGACTTCAGGATAACATAAAAACACAAGTTTGTGTGTTGGTGAGCAGTGTGTGTGTGTGTGTGTGTGTGTGTGTGTTACCGTGAGACAGGCAGGATGAACTATCTGAGCACAGTTGGAACACTCCATGAGGACGAGGGAGGCGTCTCCTGTCTCCTCCTGGTTGGGCTCCTTACAGATCTCGCAGACAGCAGACAGAGGGAGGCCCGGCTGCAGGGGGAGGGAGGGTTATTCGACTACATGTTTCAATAAAACACACCTGTATATAAAAAGGTATAGTGTGATGTAATCCACGTGTGACGTACAGAGAGACACTGCCTCAGCACACAGGTCTGTTTGAGTTTCCCCGGTCCTCCAAACTTCTTCATATCTCTACAGAAGTTACATTCTCCACACTCTGTTCTCATACACGCCTCACACCGTTTACACCTGCACACACAGGGACAGGAAACACCTGAGCAGGTAGCACACGGGTATATCCATAATCTTTACTGTTTCTACCTGCTGCTTAATCAGAGCATTAACCAATCAGAGCGCAGCTGTGTTACCTGACTCTGCGACGTCTTAGCACCGACATGGAGGAGGCGGGTTTCTGAGGGCGGGGCACGACCGGCGTGTTGGCCAGTTTAGGACGGGGAGGGGGAGGGGGAGGAGGAGGAGGCTGGTACCACGAGGGCTGAAGGAGAGAAGAGATACAAACAGGTCAGGTGACCCAGACAGGATAAGAGAGACATTAAAACAATGTAACATGATATGATATAAAAACATTTTATAATGTTTGATACCAACACAGAGTCATCAGAAAGAGAATGAGAGAACTTTACTGACAGCATGAGAACATTTCACACCCATTCAGTCTCAAACGTTTTTTTCTAAATCTGCTGATGCTCTGGTTAGATGTCCATTCATTTATTTTATCAAACATGGAAGACATAAAAATATACAGTTTTTTCTTCATATAGAAAAAAAAATCTAACATTTGAGACTTAAATTCAAACAGTGACACTTTAAAATCTAAAATAAGCCGATGCTTGCACCGTTTTTGCTTTCTGTTGTCGTTTTTCTTCTTCCAAAAGCTTCAAAAACCTCAAGCTGTACAAAGTAAAGACTGTGGATCGTTTCAGAGTTATTTTGTACTTTTTAGTAGATCTTTTTTTACGGTTTGAACATGACAACATTGATCTCTGAGGCCAGACTCCTGACACCTTTTCACACCACATGATGTTGATGTATTTGTAAAAAAAAATCAGTGAGCAAAAGTGTTAGCTTTAGCTGCTAAAATAATTTTCACATATCGTTTAATCTGTGCAAGACACTCGGCACTGCACACAGGGTGCAGGAGTTATTGAAGCAGAAACTTGTAAAGTTTTTCAAGTTACGATACACACTTTTATCTCCTGAGAGTTGCTTTAAAGACTGAAAATGTTACTGATGTGTCGTCCGCCTCACTGTGTGTATACTTACTCTTTTTGGCCATCTGATGATGGGTTTCCCTGAGTATGACAGTTTGGGGTTGTCGTTGGCGTGTTCCTTCAGGAGAGCCTGCAGACATGATGCAGCATTAAATATGAAGAAGAAGAGTGTGATATAGGAACAGTAATGAAACACAGACACAGACAAAGACAAGGGCACCTCCAGGATTTCTGGGCCCAATGAACAGATCTCGCATTGGGCCCCTCCATCACAGCCTTAGTTGCATTAGCAACATTGGGACATTTTTTTAAGCAATTTATAGACAGTGTAAAGAAGTTTTCCTGCAATTTTGCTTAAGTATATTAGGTGTTTGTAGGTTAAATGTTGTCATCACATCTAATTTTTACTGTATTTGACCTCTACTACGCAGACAGACACAGACCTTGATGTGTGTGATGAGAGCAGGGGCGTTGTGTATTCCGGCAGGGACACACTTCTTGTTGGACGGCAGAGCTTCCAGTTTGCCCAGCAGGTTCCACATTCCCTCCAGTTCAAGAGGAGTCACATGAACATTTTCAGGCTGCTGCTGCTGCTGCTGTTCATCTTCATCTTCCTCCTCCTCCTCCTCCTCCTCCTTTACCAGCTCAGAGGCTGCATCAGAGCCGGGCGGCTTCTTCAGACCTGACCAAACAGAGAACACACTCTTTTAATAAGCAGGACACCCACCATGAAGACGTTCTCCTGGTCTGACACGTACCAATGCCCAGCGAGTGTTTCTGGAACTCAGGTGTGAGGTACGAGGTCTTCGTCAGGCTGAACACATAACGCTCCAACACGTACCAACACATCTCGTAGTAGAAAGGGTAACGGAACTTCACCGGAACCTGCCCACCAGGAGGAGGGGAAAAAGGTTCAAATAAAACCATTTACACATTATCTGAATGAGAGTGTGTGTGTGTGTGTGCACGCGCTCATACCCGTGTCCTGTCCTCGATGTTACAGATGTTGAGCTGCATGGGGATGTTGAAGCTATGCAGGAAATTTCCTCCAAACACCATGGAGTCCACAGGAGTGTAGACGGCATGGATCCAACCTGAGTATTTAACACACACACACTCGTAAATATAACCTTGCAGCTCCACTCAAAATAGGGGGGGGGGGGCATTAGAGACATAATGTAAGGCAGTATAGTTATCGGTGTCATTATCTCGTGTTGAGCAGCTTGACTGCAGAAAGTCCTCTAACCCAAGTAGTGTGTCTAGTTTGCAGACAAATTAATAAATACACAGACACCTTAGGAGGGCACCAAAGCGCATTAAACCACATTTGTGCATCATTTTGCTTTAAGCTCATTAAGGAATCAGAGAGATCAAAGTCTTATATAAATACATATAATGAATAAATGTATATCTATGTTGACCTGAGGGGATGATGAAGGTGCAGCCCTGCTTCAGCTCTATCCTCTGACAGTCCGACACTCGATCTCCCAGGAACACGTCTCCCTGTTTCCCTGACAGAACCCAGTTCTCGTACAGCTCCAGGTTCTGAGGGGAGGGAGGGATCAGCCAGAACACCTGAAGACACACACACAGACACACGCATGGCTACAGGTCAAACACACACACTCACAAGAACAGTGTACACTTTTATAACTTTAAGAATTAAGATGTCCCACCTTACTCCCTCTCAGGATGTGGTACCACACTGATGTCCCTCCAAAGTCAATGTGGAAGTCTGTGTAACAGCCCTCCACACTCATCAGACAGTATCTGCTCACACCACAAACAAACACACATTAAATCCTCCATATATTCACGTATCCTGCATGAATAAAAAGGTGGAGGTGTCTTACTTCTGGACTTTGGGGTACTGCATGTCTGTGATGGAGTTTGTCGAGTCTCTCTGTCTCTCCTTCAGGTGTCGAGGCCACATGTTGTCCACCCAGTCGATCAGGTCCACCTGCACACACACAGTACATATTGTAGAGCTGTTTGATAAAGAAAACAGGAAAACATACTGTCCCCATAAACATATTAACTCACTGTCCCCGTTACTATAGTAACTCAGTGTCCCTGTAACCAAAGTTAGTCAATGTCCTCATAACTGCAGAAACTCCCTGTAAGTTACCATGGAAACCTACAGTTCCTGTAACCATAGTCACATGTGTATAGTGTGTGTATTTTGTGTGTTAATTGTGTCTTTAACGTACAGTTGTGGGTCTGTTGACCAGCGACTCCAGCTTGGTGTGGCTGAACTCCAGGCTGATGACATTATAAAGCTTCTCTCTCTGAGGGGGCGGAGTCTCGTAGTATCGAGTCCACTGAGCCATAGACATCTCCGTCCCTTTCTGAGTGCTGACGTCCATCACATCAATCATCCGCCGGCTGCCTGAGGGAGACACACACACACACCGGGTCAGTACAGCACCTGATGTGTCATACAGCTATGACACAATCAGCTATTGTCTGATAATGATATACGTCTCTGGGAACTTCACTCTGATTTTAAGGTTCATATTGTGATGTAATCCAAGCTGATTTTCTTGTGATTTATGAAATGAAGTCTGCTGAAACAACAACATCATGATGCAGATTTGTAAAAAGTGAAAAAAATCAAGCTTTGTCAAGAGGAGAAGAAAACAACTTTTAAAATGTTTGTTTGTTGAATGGCAGTCAGATTGATCACTACTGATGCATTCAAGGAAGTCAGGAAATCTAAATGCTAATTGGCTTTCAAACAGACTTAACGCTCAAGAGTACATTTTTGATGAAGAACAGATTAGTAACGGTTACATACAGATGTCTTTATATAGAGGGAAATAAATCAAAGTCCACTTCAAACAACACACAATAATCTGAATTCTTACCAACAAACATCTTGACGTCATTCACACTGAAATCTGAATCAGGCATCCTGCAGAATGACAACAGCACAATCAATACAATACAAAACAACAACGACAACAACATAATAAACAAGAAACAGACTCAGATTGAGAGTATAAGGAAGATGAAGATAAGAAAGGTGAAAGATGAGGATGTGTAGAAGAGAGGATGAACATGAAGAGGAGGAGTCCTACTTGAGTCCGAGTCCTTCAGGTCTTTCAAACAGTATGGGGTCTCTCAGACCTCCTCTCTGCACAAACTCGAACGTCAGATCTAACAGACAAAAATAAAACAAAAACAAAACATCATGTTTCTGATTTCCCTTCATGCACTGCAGCCTGTGGTTCTGACAGTGACCGTTTTCACAGATTTACTTTTAAATCTGGTTATCCTGCACGTCCTGTCACAATATCAACACACACACACACACACACACACACACACACACTCCTACCTTTCCCCTCCATGCGCAGCACTCTGTCGGAGCTAAACCTCTGGCTGCTGACCTTCTCCTCCAGGTCAAACATCCGCCGTCCATCGATCTCTTCGTCTGAGATGCCATCGTCATGGTAACGCCTACGGGTACCAGCCCGCTGAAATATAACCAGAGGTATGATGACGAAACCAGGTACAAACAGAACAAGAACTTAAACATGTTCCTCAGCTGCTCAACACAGCAGACTGTAATATCAGACTAATGAAGCCAACTGTTAACCATAAACACAGATGGTCTCGAAAAGTTTCATATTTGGAAATGTTGAACACCTCAGACACAATAATTACAGAAGCAAACATATCCATACATCATATTTTACTCCAATGTTTTCTCCAACTCTGAATTTATTCATTTCATCGTCTCTGGATTACAACGCTGGTTTTCCTGCGATAACGATTTTATATCTTGAGATCTCAAGAAAATGGTGGAAATTTGGGCTGATCAGGGCTTTGTAGTGTCGGTACATTTTGTTACTATTATCAAACTATATCGTATTGCTTTAAAAACAAGTGGTATCGAAAAAAAATATGGAAATATTGAACACTTTATAAACCTTTGAGACAATAGTTATGGAAGCCCTAAGCGGACATACATTCAAACCTATATGAGTCTGTTTTACAGTCTTGACTTTCTCTTGTTTTGTGTTGCTTGCACGGTATACCGAGACTAGAAAAAGCATCATGGTTAACAGCAGTTCAAAACAATGAAATATCGCCTTTTATCAATACTTAATGGCAACAGAGTTTTAAATAGAGCCATGTTTCTCCATGTGCAGTAATGAAGCTCAGGGTACACTTGACGTGACACACTGACGCAAACCGGGGGAGCCGACGCGTTCAATTTGGCGAAGCATCTCACTGACAGACATACCGACTTCTTTAAGGAATTCAAAGAGCGACAGGTTGTTTAGCAAATTTGATAAATAACATGCCCCATACGTACATACAGGGCGGAGACCTCAGTTTATAAAACGGTGTGTTTTGTGGTTTGTGTTCAGTCTACTTCAGTGCACCACTGTGGTGTGCAGGCTAATAATCCTGAGTTGAAGGTTTAATAAACCAAGCTTACAGTTACTGTCTTTGAGTGTATTGTTTATATGGGCTATCAAAATGAATTATTACACTATTGAATTGTACATTAGCATAACTGATATCTCTCCTAATAATAAAACCTATCCTCTGTTGTACTCTTAAACAAAATGTGATACTATGCAGTAATATATTATTCCATTACTTTTTCTGGTGTTTTATGTTTCACCGTGGTATCGTTTCAGTATTTGTATCAAGATATTTTGGTATTCTATCAAAGTCAAGATTTTGTATCGTGACTTCTCTTGCATTATTCGGGATTACAACTCTGGTATTCCTGTGGTAGCAACTTAACTTCTTGACATCTTAAAAAAAAAAAAAAAAAAAAAAAAAAAAAGGTAAGCTTCCGTAGCTTCGGTATTTTTTGATACCGTCCATAAAAAAAAAAAAAAACAGAAATCGTATCAAATTTAGAAGAATCGGAAATTTTGAAAACTTTAAAAGACAATCAGGATTCATGCTTTGGCTTTAAACTTACCAGTCTTTTGCTGTGCCGAGGTTTAGACTGATCCATGACAGAGTTAATGTAGATCCATCACAACGACCAGAACTAACCGATTATTAATGGTACACTCTTTCAAAAACTCTTCACTACTGATAGGGTGCACTATTTGTAATTTAATATTACAATTAAATTACCAGAGAAGCTTCCTACTTATTAAAAATTAAACATAAAATCACCATTATAGTGAGTTTCAGTCAGACTTCTCTCCAGCTTTGTTCCCTCCTCACACAGTAGGATCTCATATTGTTCGCTCTCGCTGTAACCTACAGAAAACTCCACATGAGCGTTTATATTAAAAAAAAACAAATATTCAGATATTAAAAGTAAAATATATATTTTTAAAAAAGCCCCTGCATCGTTCCTGCTCTGTTAGTTAGGTTCAAAGTTGATATGCTACCCGATGAAGGGCCGCCATTTTCCATCCCATCACAAAACATCACAATGTCCCGCCCACAAACGCAAAGTGGACCAATCACAGACTCGCCGGGGAGACATTCATTGGACAACGGCGCAGTCAGTCACTTGAAAGCATTGTGTACTGTGATTGGCTGAGAGTAACCAATAGAAACACGAAAGAGGTGTAAAGAACCAACAACAGCACGCTCGAAAAGAGTATCTTAAATATGATTTGTCAGTGTATCTCCAGATCGTTTATTATTGGACCGACGAACTTTCAATCAGAAAAAGTAGCCATTCATGTGAGGGTATGACGCAGTTACCACCTTATATACCAAGTCACCCTCTATTAGCCGAATTAGCTCAATAATAAAGCGTTTTATCAAACTTACCCCCATACTGACACGGCTCGGCCCAACACACAAAGCTCCAGTAAACCGGAAAGAGTGACGTCCTCTCGGTGATTTCTCTCCCAGCCTCAGACTCACCTCTCCGCTAAGCCCTGAGACACGTTTGATGCCCTCACCTCAACGAGGAAGCGCTCGCAGCTCCATAAATGGAAGTGTACCCTGAGCTTGTGAGGGCTGATTGGCTGTAACATGTTGCATGTGTGCTCTGATTGGCTGCTGAGATGTGTCTGTTAAAGCGCACTGTGAGAATACGGCGAGCGAGAGGGACATAACACAATGTGACAAATAGAACAAAATGTAAATAATCACTAAAATACAGTAAAATACACAATTAAATTCATTTTAATCAACAATGACAAAAAGACAAAAGACGAGATTCAAAACGTCATTATTAAATCATAAATCACTACAATGTAACAGGCCTTAAATAAACAAAAAAAAAACAACTCAAATAGCCTACTGTCCCTACATGTTAACATCTAGGTTTCTGTAAATATAAAAATGAAAGCTATTAATCATTAAAAAGGAGAAAAGATAAATGAGTGAGTTCTTTCAAATGTAGCTGACTGTCTGTCTGAGTCCTTACTCCAACAAGCAGCTCTGAATCCACACTTCATACAGGAAAGTCTGATTTTAAGATCTAACTAAATAAAATAGATTATTATTAAAGTCATATTCAGTTCTCTGTGAACCATTGGGCTCCCCCTTGGGTCATACATGTTCACAGGTTATTTAGTTATGTATTGTTTTATCCTCTCAGTATTCCTGAATCAAATAGTTGGTTGAATAGTCCATTATCATTATATAAAATGATACTCTGTTAATCGTTAATCAATAGTATCAAAAGTACTGAACCTTAAAAAAAAAAAAAAACTACAACTATGTTATAAGACAGGTTTGTAGGTGAGGAATGAATTCATGGAAAATGTGTACAATTATCTTATACAATTATATATTGTTATTTTGTATTTATTTCCATATGCAGTTTATTCAGCATACAGGAGTTTGTCTGAATTTTTTTTTTTATTAAATCAATAAATTACCTCATATTGGGTGTCTATGACATCTATTTTTGTTTTGTTTTTGTTGGTATCAAGTAGGTATTGAAATTGTTTGATTTTCTTAAAATCATATCAAAGT